>NC_067474.1:129417135-129777135 GCF_947179515.1 Apodemus sylvaticus | reverse complement strand
CCAAACTCTTAAGCCTGGGAGATGAGACAAAACCTCACTGGGTGTCACCAGCCCACTGCATGCCAGCAGCTGCATGGTCACGACTCCCCTTCCGGGCCTGGGTGCGACTCTCAGCAGGCCATCCACACCTCCTCCTGGAACTGTTGCCTGTTCCATCTTCATCCCCAGCCAATCACGGTTTCGAGCTAGCAGTCTCTTCCCTTCCTTTATACAGGGCCTGCAAGGGCCACGTTAGTCTGGTTTCGGTCCCATCATGTTCCTGCCTCTCTATTCATCAGTATCACCGGTGACCTTTGTCCCTGAGCTTAATGAACATTGTTCAGCATTCACGGTCTGCTTTTGAAGCCACCTGAGCCACCATACTTCCTGGGAGCACTGCTTTTTATGTGGATTCCTTTACTGTTGTCCTTCTCCACAAAGGCCGCAGACTCAGGAGGAAGGAGGCTTGGCCCTGGTCCCTCCTCCACCCTCAGGCTCCCCTCCACACACCTGCAACCCCTCTTGGGACCTTTTAGATCCCTGTCAAGGGTCTTTGCAGTCCATCCTTTTTTCCCTGGTCCCAGTAATCGACCTTGCTCATTCCCCACTTCTTCTCATTGTTAAAACCCTCCGGGACCGTCTGGGGCTCCCCCAGGCCAGACTCCTCCAGGTAGCCCTCTTGATTGGCTCTGCTCTGCTGGGGCTGAACTCACCAGCTGGGCTCCAAGTCAGCTCTGTCCTCAGCTAATTCCCTCATCTCTACCTTCCTGTGCAGATGGTGTGCCACTCAGCTTGGGGTCCTCTAGTCCTGGGGCTTCCTGTGTCCAGGACTGTAGGCCCCACTGAGGTACCCGTGTCTTCCCAGGGCTCTGTGATTATTAGAGAACTGAACGGAAAGGGAACACTGCTCAGAGAAGCCAGGAAAGGTTGTCTTCCGGGATTCACTTGTCTCTCAGATTTGGAGTTGCTATCTACTAGTTTCTCTCACCTTTGGGCACTGGAGAAAGCATAGAAGATCAAGGGAAGCTAGAGCGTAGATTCAACTGTTAAGAGGGCCCAGGGTAGAAGAGGGAGGCAAAGCAGTCAGCCTGTCTCCTGTTCTCTTACTCCTCTTTCTCTTTTAAACTTGTTTTCTCAAGATCAGCGGTCCCTGGCCCCTTGTCTAGTACCTTCCTTTTTCGGGAGTTCAGAGCAGGGTAAGCATCTTTCTCTCTCTGCAATCCCACCAGAGTCCTGCCCACTCATTAGGACCCCCTTCCCCCAATTTCTGCAACTTCACTTGCCTGTGAGAGTGTGGACACTTCCCTGCTGTGACCCGGCTGACCCCTGAGGGGAGTCCCGGTGTCCTGGTGTTCTGTTCAAGGGTTGGTCCAGCTCTGGCTCCTTGCCTCGCCTGGGAGAGCTGGATTAGCCAAAGGACCACCCGGTAGGGGATCCGTGAGGGTGGGCTCGCCAGGCTGAGATGAGCGGTCAGTTCCTCTCAGCAGCTTCAGTGGCGACCGTGGCAGCATCGGCGGTGAGTGGGAGGCAGCGGCGCGGGCTGGGACAGCAGAGCCTGGCTGTGGTCTACAGCAACCTCGCGCCGCGGGCGGGCGGGCGGGCGGGCGGAGTCCCTTCCCAGTGTGGGCGGCTGTTCTCGCCACCGGTTCTCCCACCGCTTGCCTCCAGCCAGAAGCCTCGCACTCTCCTTCTCGCCTTCGCTCCTTTGAGTTCGTGGGTTGCGAGCACCCCAGCAACTAATTCCCCACCGCCCACGCTGTCTCGGCTGTAGTTTTCCCCACCCTGCGTGGAAACAGTGCAGCTCCTTTCAGGACGCCCCTGCCTGCGTTTTCTGGCATTTCTGCAGCCCTGGAGGGTCTGGTACTAGGGAGGGGGTAGGGGGAGGTAGAGTTTTCCCAGAGGTGAAACTTTGTTGTTGCTGTTGTTGTTGTTTTTCAGCACCTCTTCCCTAATTAGCCCTGACCAGCACTCTAGAAAGGGGCGTGGCCACATGCCCCTATAGGCTTGAGAAGAAGGTTCGGAGGCAGCTTGCGGCTGGATTTTGTTGCAAAGTAGCCTGGATGGACATGGAAGAGTGTGGCTGGAGGACATCTCTGCCCACTGTCCCTTCATCCATTAAAAATCCACCTGATGTGTCCACAGAGCACGGGCCAGTGAGGATCTGTCATGGTTTCCTGTCATGTTCTCTGAACGGGCTCAGTTGTGGCCCAGGGCCAAGGAGATAGGACTTCTGGAAAGACCCAGTTTCCTTTTTGAGTAGACTCCTGGAAGAGATCTCTCTCCCATTGTCCACTCCTATCCTATTATCCATTAGGACCACTGGAGAGTTCTGTTGCTGCTCAAGTACTAACCAAGAACCACATAAACTACTGCAAGCTTGGCCCCACCTCCTCTCTGGAGAGAAGGCGTGCCTCACAGGGGCCACTGGGGGGGGGCACTCCTGGAGAGGTTGTATCTGAAGATCACGTAGGCTGGAGGAAAGGAGGTTTCAGGAAGTCCACAGCAGGGCAAAGAGGGGGATGGGAGGGCCAGGCCTCCAGAACTCCTACTTACCTCAAGGCTGCCGGCTTCTCCAACAAATGTAGCTCTTGCTCTTTTCATGTGACTATATTTTAATTTATTCCTCAATGGTCACAAATACTTCTTTATGCCTGGTCTCTCAGGTATCAGGCTTACCATATCCTATTTTAGGGCTATCACGCCTGGGAGGGTCAAGTAGAGGGGAGCCACCTTCTCCACAGCTTAGGTTTATATCTGCAATTCCCACCGTCTGCCTTTGGGCATCTCTTTGGAGCACAGAGGTGAAGACTGAAGACAAATAGGAGGAAGGGTTCCTCATCCATCAGGGAAGAGGTGAGTGGTAATGGTGCTGAGGAGGAGGAAGAGACAGATGATGAGGGGCAGGCAAAGGGCAGCGGAGAGAAAGCTGGAGCAACCAGTCTCCACAGCTGATCAGCATTTGTGAAATTCAGCCCTTGTGGACGTCAGCCCACTGCTGCTTTATCCTGACATATCTCAGCTTTCTCATCTGCCCAAGATGGGCTCTCCCATGTCGCCTGTTTCCCAAAGCCACGGGCTATCTTCTGTGTACCTGGCTTTCTGCTCTCATGCTTAACAAGGAGGAACAGACCATAGCCACTTAGGTGATCAGTTCTCCTTGAACTATTGGGGCAAAGTCATAGAAGGCTTCTGAGAAGAGTCGTCTGCACAGGTCCTGCAAGAATAAGACTGCTCCCAGCTTCTCTCCTCAAAGCAGGACAGGGAACAGATGTCTGTGGAGATCAAACAATGTTGCTGTTCCTGGAGGCTGTGGCAGCTTTCTGCCTGGGCATGAGCACCTGAACCTCCCCACCTCAAACTTACTGTGGAGATGCTGTAATGTACCTTCCCAGGAAAGCCTAGTGGGTAGTTTTTGTTTTTTCAACTTAAGTTAAGCCACTAGCATTTGCTGAGCAGCTACTGTGTGCCCTGCCTTGTTCTAGGGATTAGGGGGAAAAGTATATCTAGGTAGGCTTGAGAATTTATTTATTTATTTTTTGTGAGCGCTAGGGATAGAGTGATTGCCTAGTGTGTACAAGACCCTGGGATCAGTACTCAGAACAGAGAACAAAATTGCTAACTTTAGCTAGGCATCATTGAACACATAAGATGAACTTAGGCTATGAGATCCTGTCTTAAAACAAACACAATTGTCTTTGTGAAAAAGAATTCAAGCTTTCCTGGAGGTTCCAAGGCGGGGGGGGGGGGGGGACACAGGCTTCTAGAATAGGGCATGGGGGCCTTGTAGCTATGGGATTCTGAGCTGGCCTTCTAGAAGAAACAAGAAGCCTTCTTCTTGCAAAGAGGAATGGGGATAATAGGAGATGGAGGGCTGGGAGGAGATGGGGGGCTGGGAGGAGATGGGGGGCTGGGAGGGCTATCTGGAGCCTGGTCTGAAGAAGGCCAATAGCAACCGTGCCAGCATTGGACTTAGCTGGAAAGTTACCTTGCCAATGGTCACCTCTGCTCCTGACATAGACACAGTCTCAGCCAGGACTCCATCTGTGGTCAACTTCTATGGCCAGGATAAAGCAACCATCTCTGACTCTAGTCAAGGGCCTTTGATCAAATTCCAATAAGGGATCAATGAAGGAACAAAGTTGAGATGCTGTCCAGAACAATGAGGCCAGGGAAGAGGGTCCCGTGGGTCTTTCCACGATGCCAGGAGTGAAGAAATCTGCTAGGGAGAGCCTCACTGGAAGAGAAGGCAGGCCCAGCACTCCCAGGGCACACATCCGCATCTTCCAGCTTGAAGGAGGACCCTGAGTAGGGGGAGTGGGGAGGTGAGATGGGCTCAGCCCTCCTCAGTTCCCCGGCCTCCGGGCTTCAGCCTCTCCAGGGTTCTGGTCACCGTGGACAGGCCGCCGCGGGCTCCTGGAGGAGACAGCAGGACAGGGATGCCTGAGCGCAGATGCCCACTGAGATGTCAGATCAGGAAGCCCAAAGAGCAGGGGTCAGCATGCTCCAGGAGCCTAGGGCAGAGCTGGGATGGAGAGGGAGATGGGGAGCCCTAGGGACCAAGAACAGGGTGTGGAGCAGACTCAGGAGCTGCTGCTTCAGTCCTGGTCCCGCTGCCTCCCAGATGTGATCTTGGGTGTGTCAGGCAATCTTTCTGTTCCTCAGTTACCTCATATTAAAACACCAAAGAAAGCAGAAAAAAAATGAAGTTTATTATAGTACTTCCCAGCATGCCGTTTGTGAGAACCAAGCTGGGGTGGCATCTGGAATGGACCCTTCTGCTGAGTAAGCACTAGAGGGACGCATCAACACATGGGGTTGGGTTGCCTTGGAGACACTCCTCCCTCAGGGGAGGAGAAGATGCCTAGTTTCAGGTATCATTGCCAAGAGCCATGTTTCAGCACCAGGAGGAGAGTGGACAGTAACCAGGACATGAGGCCCAGTGGGTAAGGGAAAAGAAAGCAGGAGGCCCTCTGCTGGGCAGGACAGGGAAACACCAAAGACAAATGAGAAGGGCTTGCACCTCTGGAAGCTGATCGCTTGGGTGGGGACGCCTCCCTGCCTAAGACCTTCAAAGCTCCTCCCAGGACCTACAGAGCTGCCCAGTCTGAAAGCAGAAGCAAAAGATGGAGTCAGGCACTTACCTTCTTTATTGCCGTTGTTGCTAGATCTTCCCTCCCCATGGTCTGGTCCTGAGTTAGGATGGACTCTCAGGTTTCCTGCAGGATGAGAGCACCCCAAATTCCCATCTACTGGGTCATCCCCCAAATCAAGCCCAGCTTGAGAAAGGAAGTTCTTCCTGTTGTCTAATCTCCGTGGGTGGCTGTCTCTGCTCTCCTGTGCTCCTCTAGGTCACATTATCTAGGCTGATTTGGGAAGGGCAGAAGAAACAAATCCTTGAAAAAATGGTCGTGGTTTTTGTTTTGTTTTGCTTTTGAGACAGGATTTCCTTGTGTAGCCCTGGTTGTCCTGGCATTTACTACATAGACCAGGTTGGCCTGGAATTTGCTCTGTAGACCAGGCTGGTCTTGAACTAGAGATCTGTTTTTCTCTGCCTTCTTAGTGCTGAGATTAAAGGTGTGCGCCACCACACCTGGCCAGATGTGGTGGGTTACTAAGGAGGGAGGGAGGTGTATGTGAAGCCCCACAGGACTGAGGGTGTTGGGAGTTTGGGTGCGGGCTGTGGAAGTCAGGCGGAAACTATTAAGAGGTTGTGGGACTCCAGGCATTAGAGGGTCTTTACTGCGCTGGAGATGAGTGTGTCATCTGGAGAGCTTGGAGACTTTGGGAGTGAAAAGACTCTTAAGGGACACAGATTCCTGAGGTTTAGTTCTGTCTGCTCAAGCAGCTGCTGGATTCTGCTACTCTGTAGCCATGGTGACTCTGGCATACACCACACACCACACACACACACACACACACACACACACACACACACTCATCCAGGAGCATTCTCACATATGGGCATGCTCACTGACAGTCACTCACAGGTTGCACACAAAGGGTTTGTGGGGGAGGAAAGGCTCACCGATGGCAGGTAGGATGTGGTCCAGGTTGAACCGAGCCTTCAGGAAGGGGTAGGCGAAGATGAGGAGCCCTGAGGAGGGACACAGAAAATGCTGTGATGGAGAAAGCCTGAGTGATGTGAGATGCAGGAGGTTGGGGTGGGCGGTTTGTTTATGAAGGTGATGTAGGAGGCACAGGAACAAAGGATCAGGACTGTGGGATGTAAATGGGAGGTGTGTGTGTGTGTGTGTGTGTGTGTGTGTGTGTGTGTGTGCCTCCCCAGCACTCAGCCCTGACTGGGGATTCAGCACCTCTGTGGGGAAGGAGCTACAGACTCTGCAAGTCACAGGTGTGCAGGCCCTTGACTCTACTCTGCGCAGGTGAAGAACAGATTGGTTGCTCACTTGCTTTTTTTTGTTTTTTGTTTGTTTGTTTGTTTGTTTTTGTTTGTTTGTGTGTTTTTTTTGGTTTGTTTTTTGTTTTTTGTTTTTTTTTTTTTGCTAGAACTGGGCCAAGTAACACCAATATCACTGCCCCTTCCCCTTCCAGCTCTCTCCTCTCCCAAGACCTCTACTGTGGCCTTCTAGGCTCCACTGCTACTCCTCCCCACGCAGACCTGATGGCCAGAAAGCCACAGGTTGGGACCTGCCCTGCTGTCCTCCCAGACCAAATGCCCCTGGCACTCAGGGTTTGAAGACACAGAACTCCAGCTTCTCCTGGACAGGGAGGTGGGGTGAGAGATGGCATTCTACATTAATGGGCCTGACTAGGACAGACAGACAGACAGACAGACAGACAACTGTTTGCTGCTGATACAATGAGGAGAGTCTTTTGTCTGAGCTGTCTCGGTTTACAGGCCTCTATCACCCTACTCCAACCAGGCTGATGAATCCTGCCACAAACACAAGATCCCACCAGGTAAAGGTGTGGGACAGCAGCCTGCCCTCCTTTGTCATCCAGCACACTCAGCCAACCCCAGGCCGGCTCTCCTTCCTGCACTCCGAGGAGGCTGCACTGTTTATAACTTTGGCTTTCACGCTCTCCAGCCAATTCCCGCTGACCAGCCCAGCCCTTCACCTCTTATTCACCTCACCAGACTCCTGCTTCCCAGAAAACCCCCTCCCTCTGCCTCAGCCCCGTGTCTGCTCACCGAGCCCAGCAGCACCAAGAAAGATACCACCCACAGCAGCGGCAGCCTTGGACACGGAGACACCGATGATGATGCTGCCGGCCACCAGGCCAAGGGCCACACAGGCCAGCTGCAGGCAGCGGAAGTCTCTGGTGCTAATGGGGATGTCCATGCAGGTCTACCCAGGGCGCTGCTTCCAGGCCTTCTGGGAGTCTTGGCCTTCTTGGATGGATGCTTCCTTGTCAGGGCACTATATCCAGGGTGGAAACTTCTGGGCTGTACGTCTTTAGGCCGATCTGGGCCTGGGATTTATCTGCAACCTTATCCCACAGTTTTCCAGGAGCCCCAAGGCTTGACCTCAACACTCCAGTTTACTCCTCCTCCTGTGAAGAGTTCTGAAGCCAGAGGCCGCTCTTGGGGTCCCTGCTTGGCCACATTTCCACTCTGGCCAGGGTTCTAGGTAGGTGGGCCTGCACCATGGGCTCCTCCTCTATCAGCCATCAGCTGGGCCCAAGTTCTCTTGCTCAACTTTTGTCCCAGCTCTGTGGGCCCTGCTCAGTTGCCTTGGAGCCTGGGCCTATTAAAGTTTAAAGAAATGCAAGGCGGGGTCAGGGGCAGGCCTAGGAAACAGGTTTCTCAGAGGTGCAGGCAGCAAGCAGGTGATGAGTTATTCACGAGCCTCGCCTGCAATATGAGCTTCCCTTGCATCCCCAGGCTCCAGTGGGCAGACAGCCTAGGTTCCACTGTGGGTTCCTTCCTGAGCAGGAAGACTGACTGGGCTCATGGCTTCCTGTGGTGCTCAGTGGGTAAGGATGTGAGGAGACTCCCCAGTCATGTGCTCAAGGCTGATTCTGCTGGTCTCTGCCCCTTGGCCTAGAGGTGCACCTGGGGCCCTGCTTGGAACCATGGAGGGAGGGATGGCCCTCCATGTCTCCTGTCTTCCCTGTGCCTCCCATGCTTCTCCAACCCTTCTGTCAGCCGCTGGCCCTAGGTAGGGCTGAGAGGTCTTAGCCTAAGTCTTGATCTTAAGAAGCCCCATTGATCTCAGGTAGGCACTGGTAGCACCCCATGTTAGCTTCTAGTAGGAGGAACAGCTAAGCCCTGGCAATTCCTGGCTGGGAAGAGCCAGTTGGGTAGGGTAGGGTTGGACAGAGGAACTGGGGAACAAGTGTCATGAAGTTGGGACATGGTAGGGACCTCTTAGCTTGAGTACCTCTACCTAGGCTGGCTGACCTGGTGAACCTGTTTGGAGGACCAACTGAACTGAGCCCGAGTAGCGGTAACACAATCAGGCAGTCCTGATTCCTGCCCTTCTTTCCTAGAGCCTAGTACCAGTCCTCATCAACACTTGCAATCCCTGGACCTGTATGAATCAGGGCATTCCCAGTCTTCCAGCTATTCCCTGCTCGAACCTGGGGACGCTTCTCAAGGTCACATTATCCCTTTCATTGCCCGTTTCTTACCACCAGGCCTTCGGTCCCACCAGCCTCACAATCCCCTCCCTCCACCGTTTCTCCCTCCTCAAGCTCTTCTTTCCTTTCCCTGCTGAGCATCTGCCTGGAGCTTGCAAACCTTCCTTTGTCCCTCAAGACCTACATGGACAGCCATTCCTGCGCAGCCTTTGTGACCATGTCTGGGCTGTTGTGCCGCCCCACTGAAGGATTCCTTCCTCTTCTTTGCTCTGTTTCTTTTGGAGACTGTGAACTCTGCTACTGATTCTGGCCTGCTTCTCCCCTCTGGGTATATCTGCACTGGGCTGGGCAGGAGGGAAGCTTAGCTGGGGTTGGTGGTTAGGCAGATCTTGGTTGGGGTCAATGCGAGAGAAACAACCTTCTCCGGAGTCAACTTTTAGTGAAACAGCTCTTAATTGGGGGCAGAGATAAGGGCTGTATAAACCTTGGGGAGTTGGTAGGGGCTTTGGGGATGAATGTACATCACTGGCTGGGGCTGAGGGGCTGGAGAATGCTTCATTTGCATGAAGAGGAATTCCAGGTGAGAGGAAGTTTAATCTGTATCCTGGCCACCAGGCTACATGACTACCTCAAGGGTGGCAGAGATCGGGATGCAAAACTACGTGCTGGTCATACAGGTCCAGAGCAGAGAGGAAACAGTTTTACAGATGCTGGTCTCAGGATGAGAGTTTTCTAGGTTTGGATAGGTCTCAACTTCACAGCTTCTTCCCCTATAGCACCCCACCCCATTTCCCAGTTACATGGCCTTCCAGCCTCACACTCTGCAGAATGCTATGCTACAGAGACCTGGCTGAAGCTTCTGGATAAAGGATAGGACGGAGCTCTGGGCTTGGCCCAACATTTCCACCTTGAGTCATTAGAGAAAAGAGGGCATAAAGTAAGCCCTGTCTCTATCAATAGTCTGCTCATGCTTTACAGTGTGGGGGAGGGGTCAAACAGGTCCCAAGGGCACCTGAAGGGAGCCTCCACTGTAGGACCACAGAGCTTGGATGGCCTCTCAGCTCCCATAAAGATGGAGCCTCTGAAGCCAAGCATTCCACTGCCATCTCCATGTTTCCAGGACAAGGCCTGAGTTTTCCTCTAATTCATCACCAGTTTATATCTCACGTCTCTGTCCTTTGTAAAGCATTTCTGAGCTAGCTTTAGCAGGAGTTGTCAAAATAAATGGCCATGAATGTGCGCTCCCTCAGGAGTCACATCGCTGCCCACAATGCCTTGCCTCCCACTCGCTCTTGAGTGTTGGCATCACTAGGGGTTAGTAGAGCCAGTCCCAGCTCCTCTCAAGGTCCAAGGCCAAGAGTGGCTCCCACACAGTCATCAAGACAGAGGCTCTGGGGCTGGGCTGGCCTTCACCACTTGCTCTGTCTTACATCAGGCACCAGCCTAGGTACTGTACCTCAAGCTAGATTCAAGAAAATTCTGATCTCTAAAACCCAGAGTCCAAATTCAAAGGTAGACGTTCCGTTTGGCACTGTAGAGGCACTGGGGAGATGGCTCAGTCAGTAAAGCGCTTGCTGTGCAAGCATGAGGACTTCAACTTGATTCCCAGAACAAACACTAAAAGCCAGGCATGGCGTCACACACTAATAATTCCACTGCTACAGAGGGCAAAGACAGGTCCCTGAAGTTCATGTATCTGAATTTGGCCAGCCGATGTATCTGAATCAGTAAGTCTCAGGTCTCCATGAAAAACTTTTCTTTCAGAAACAAAACCAAACCCCAGGATGAATGACTCCTGAACACCTGAGCTTGACGTCTGGCCTCTCCACGCATGCACACGCATGTGCGCATGCACCACACATAAGCACTCAACTGCTTGCTCTCCCATTCTTCCTTCATTGTAGGCTAGACAACTCCTGAGGAAATACATGCTGATCCCTGAGTGATTTACATGCAGTTAGAGATGAGTTCAAGGAAACCGTCTGTGGAGACGGTGAGTTGCAGCGGCCTAGGCTCCGTGAGTTCTTAGCCTTTCCAAGGACCAGAGTCCTTCTCGTGGGAGCCTGGGTTCTCCTGGAACCATAGGACTCAGAGCCCCACTGAGCCATGGCTCACACTCAGCCCCACACAGACTCTCTCTCGTCTCCAGGGAGGCAAAGGCTGAGAGGGTGTCTGCCTACAGAGATGTCCGCCCATGGTGAGTGTCTGCTGTGGAGGTGCCCGACTGTGGAAGGTGTCTGTCTATGCCCGTTCTTTCTCAGAAATGCCACGTCCAAGTGTGGGTTGAGTGTGTGGAGGGAATGATTGAACGAGACCCAGTTTAGTTTGGTTCTACTTATTTTCCATGATGGGTGAGAACCCCGAACAGTGTGATTAATTCACGGGTCCCCTGGGGGACGGGCAGCTTTCTTGGATGGTTCAGAAGCTGAAGTCAGGGAAGCAGCTTCCAAGGCAACTGCTACCATGGAAACAAGAATGTCAGCCTTCTGGGGACCTTGCTCCTAGGGTCTCTCCAGATCTGAAGCCGCTGGAGTCGTCGGCATGAACAATGTAAGCTGGCTGTGGAGCTGGGTCTGGCAAGGGCAGTGGGCCAGGAGGGAGAAGAGGCCCCAGGGTCCAAGGTGGACACATGGAAGCCCAGGGACTTGGCCATCCACGGCCAGAGCTCCCAGGGTCCAATTAGAACTAGTACTGAAGCTAGACCAATGGCCTCTAGGTGGATTTGAGAAATGAGGCCCGAGGTCTGAGACATTTTGTTGTTGTTTTTTTGGTTTTTCGAGACAGGGCTTCTTTGTAAAGCCCTGGCTGTCCTGGAACTCACTCTGTAGACCAGGCTAGCCTCGAACTCAGAAATCCGCCTGCCTCTGCCTCCCAAGTGCTGGGATTAAAGGTGTGTGCCACCACTGCCCAAGGTCTGAGGCATTCTAGGCGGCTTAGAACCAGTTCTCTTTCCAAGATGGAAGGACTGCCAGAGATAGTTGATAGCAGAGACACGAATGTCATTAGCGTCTGTCATCTCCTTGAAGCTGGCTCCCTGAAGACTACAGTCCGGAGTGATCCCTGGGGCTGGAAAACTGGCTTTACCATCCATCCTAAGCCTCAAGGCTTAGGCGAAGCGCCATGCCTCAGAGCTCCCTCTGAGCGCCCTCCATGTCTCTGTCCAGCAGAGCTATGACATCGTGGTACCCCAGGGAACAGTGGCACAGGCAGGACCAGAACCCAAAACCTCCAGCTTCCAATAGCAGGCGGTTCCCTGGCACTCCGGCTGGCCCTCTGACAGTCCCTGGACACAGTGGTGGGCAGAACAGCCAATTAAAATAAGGATCTCCAGGGCCAGAGACTGGACATCTCAAAGTTAGATCAATCTACATACCATGCAGGGCCTCTCAGGACTCCCCGGGAAGGTGAGGGGTGGTATTACTAAGCTTGGTGTTATAGTTTTATTAATTCTACCCAGGAGACAAGTGCAGCAAGATAACTAAGGATAGTGGACTACCTGCTGGATGTTCCTAGATCAGCACGACTCTTTATCATTCCTTCATAATTTTTACAGCTTGATGTGCTAAACACCGCCATCCTCACTGAGAGCTGCTAAGAGATGAACTTGTAAGCAATTTGTCTGGGAAACAAAGCCCACGGAGTGGCTGAGTTGGGACTGGAACCAAAGCACCAAGGCTCTGGATTCCAAGCTTCACTGGAAGGAATTCAAGTCCCACCATTCATTCCCAGCTATCCTGCCCTGGGACACCTTCTTTTACTTTGTCTGCCTGTTTTTCATGTCCAGTGGAAAATATACATGTGAAAATAATAGCATGTACCCATAGAACAGCTGTGCAAACAAAATGCCTGCAAACTTAGAATGGACCTACCACTTTATAAATGTACAATTGTTAGCAAAACCAAAGCTGCATTGTATCATTTAAACAGCTTTCTAGGGGAGTGGGACCAGTGTGTGTGTGTGTGTGTGTGTGTATAGTATACAACTTGAGTAAAGGCCAGAAGGATGAGGGCCTGGGGTCTGGAGCTGCAGCAAGATTGGGGACCTGTTGGAGGACTGACCAGGCCAGTGCCCAGGTCCACAGACAGAATTCATTTCCTAGTTCTGGATGTCCAGGGGCTGGGAGCCTTTGGGCCATTCTGCAAATCTGGTTTTCCAGCTGACCTCACCTCAGAATGAGGAGATGCAAAGGGAAGACCACCAACCATGCCACCCAAATATGCAGGCATTCATACTACAGGATAACAGGTAGCCCGTGACCCTGTTACCAGATGTCCTCTTGACACCTTGGGAAGTTAAAGTCCCTTTCCAACCAGCTCCCTCAAGTCTGGGTACAGGTGGGAGGCACGATTTCTCTTTGTCATCAATTCTGGTCGCACAAGGGCAGTCCTGGGCATACATCAGGTCTGCAATAAAGGCATAGTAATGCTTTAGACAGGGAAATATGGTTTTCTGTGGGGGTGGTTACAGGGTCCTCTTATAGCTCCTTTTGAAACCTGTTATGTGATGGCTTCTGATCCTGCCTCAACCTCTTCTTGGTAAACAGCCTCTCAAAAGCGGAGTTGTTTATTATAGATGTGGTGTTTGATAAATTTCATTTCTTCAACTACAAACAGAAGAGCAAGTCTCGCCTTGTGGACCCATTGGTGTTATATCTGGGAATCCTCCTTCCGCCTCGTTAGGCCCAGCCTCCATCTTGGAGGTCTGCCCCCTCCTCAAGGCTGCAACTGAAGAAAGCACCACCAAGCCTGCCACAGGCAGAATTTTAAATTATTTATTAAAACAAGCACAAGTCATGAGAGAACTTTGGTAATTGTGGTTGACTAATGTTGTATGTCATGTATGCAAATCTGTTTTATGTGACTCCACAGCTTATGACAGTGGCTGTGCCTTCATGTCTGGGGCAGAAGGCACAGCATTCCTCAGAGCATGGCGCAGGGCTTCCGCCCAGACACAGCAGTCTGACTGCCCTGGGTGTGTGCCTCTCTCCATGACCTGGGAGAAGGCAGCAGTCTCTAATATTTTCATCATAGTAACAGCTTAAAATCGGTTGGGACTGTGGGGAAGAAAGTTAAAACCCAAGTGCATGGATATCTGCTTGGGGAAACCCATGGGCTTGCAGTTTGAAGTTCTATGACTGCTGGAAAAACATGGTTAAAAAAAGCAAACATATTTTAAAAAAGAAATAATACTGACTTTAGCAGCAATCCCAAACATGGAAGAGGATGATAAATGAGGGACACATTTCGGTCACGGCAAGGAAAGATTATGTGCTACAGACTGGAAGACTGATCTGGTTCCCTGCCCTTCCTCAATTGAGGGGTGCTTTGCTCAGCCAGGGGGAGGGCAGGCAGAGAGGACGTCTGTAGGACAGAGGAAGGTGGGAGGATCGCCGGAAGGTGACAGTGCAGGGGAGAAGAGGCATGTGTGTCCGCAGCTTCTGTCAGCTCCTGGAAGCCGGCTCCCCGAAGGCTGCAGCCCAAGCAGCCCCCACCGCAAGCTGGATCCGGGATCTGCACACTGGGAGCATTTGGAGCCCGGCAAAGAGATGTTCCTGCTGCAGGCGATTATGCAAAGTGACAAGTGATTGCTTTCCTTTTCAAAGACAACCCCTTTAGAAAACGCTTTCTCCTTTGAGGACTCAAGGGAAATGGGGGATGGGTGGGAACCCGGGAGCCTTTGTGGCTGGTAAAGGCCTGCTGGGGCTGCAGGGCAGGTCCCTCTGCCTGCTTCACACTTTGACCTTACAGATTTTCAGGGGGCACCGCCAGGACAGGTCTACAAGGTGTGCCTGCAGTGGATCAGAGCCCTGCCGATGTCGAACACGGGTTTGCATCTCGGCTTCGGCCAGCCTGAGCCAGGGCTCGCCTTCGAGCCAGGCGAGATTTGGATGGGGGGGACAGCTTCATGGAGCAGAGGCCCTCGGCTAGGGCCTCCTGTTCCTCAGCCAGTTCATTCTCCTCATGCTGAGACAGCTGGCGGTTAAGGGCAATGGCTTCAGCTGCGAAGAGCGTCAAGTCCATGGTGCTGCTGTTTCTGCAGGGGCCAGGGAAGGCACGGAGAGGAGGGCAGCGGGATTGAGATCGGCCTCGCAGGCTCCCGGATGTACCTACCCGCGGCTGGATTCCACAATCCAGTGGATTTGCCTGGGCCATGATGCTCTCTCCAAAGCACCTTTGCCTGGTTTAGAAGCCCGCTTGACTAAGATGAGATTGGGCTTTGAGCCTTATGGGCAGGAGAGTCAGGGCAAATGGTCCCTTCTAAGCGCACCCACTTCCAGGCTCTCCCGCTGCCCCAGCTAGGCGCGGCAGCTGTCTCCTTCCCCCACAAGCGGGGGCTCTGGTACAGGCCTGTGCTACTTCCATCTGTGCTCCTAGAGCCTAGCCCTGGTGGGCATCTGCCAGACATTTTGGGGTCTGTTGAGTTATCATCTTAGAGGGACCTGGGGTTTGGCACGAGGAAGCATCTGCAGCAGCTTAGCCGGGTGGGAATGCCCTCCAGGTGGGGGCAGCCTGCGGTGAACAGAGAGACCCATTTGGGTAGCTCCTCTTAAAAGTTGCGGTGGTTCAGAGCCCCATGGATGCTGACTATGGGTTTACATGAGGCTGAATTCCCAAGGGAGTGCCTGCCCAGCCTAGCTCCATCGCTGTGGGCAGAGCTTGGTAAGAATTTATCTACAGCTGCTCTGTGTCCTAGAACAAGTTAACTCGAGCCTGATGACTCTTACCTTTTCCATCTCTAAAAGGATTCTGGAAAACTTAAGTTTGTTGTGAAGAAACAGCATAGTCATGGGCTGCATGGCATTTCAGTTGCTGACACACACCATGTGATTCTATTACCCAGTGTCATCTCTGATGACTCTACATGATGAAATTGTATTTTTCTCTTTTCTATTTTTAGTGCTGGGGTCTGAAGTCTGGGCCTTTCTCTCACTGCGTTTTTTAGGATGGACCCTGGTCTTTGAGCAACACATGACTGTGCGTGAAATGCCTTTAGTACCACACTGGACATGTGGTAAGTATTTAAGACACAGAGGCCATTATCATTCTTGTGTGCCTAGCAGTATATGTGGCAACTTGTCCCTCTGCCTTACAGAGGCCCTGACCCCCTCCTCTCCTTTTGCTAGGAGCAGAACCCTCCCGTGAGGATGATCCGGAGATGAGGACCATCTTTGGGGTGTAAATGGTGATTCAGTCATGTTCGAGTGAGTAGAAAACAGGGGTTTTCCTGAAAAGAGGGGCTGAGATGAAGCTGAGAGAGAGGAATATGGAGATCAATAGAGGACTGAGGGGTAGTGGCCAAGAACTCTCAGGAGAGGGCCTCAGAGCCTGAAGACGGGCCCATCCCCCACACGTGGCTGAGCTCTGAGGGAAGGCCAAGGCCAAGGCAGCGGTAGGATGGAAGGTTTACCTCTGAAGGACTTGCGGCGTGGGGAGTCCCCTTTCTGGAGCTTGCTAGAATGGGAAGGACAGATTGTGGTAATACTGCTCCCACCTTCCAAGAGCTGCCCCCACCCAGGCCGGGAGAGGGGTGTGTTACTGCAGGTGCATGGCCCATCATGGAGACTTGGCTATGCTCACAGGGAGAAGCACACTCTGAGGTCACGGATGCCTCTGCAGACAGCCAGCCCTCTCTCCCCTTTCCTGTTAAAGCCTTAATCACTTCCTAATACCCAGTTCAAAGTCACTTTCCCTGCCACTCTCCCTCCCCACGTCAAGCAGAGGCCTCGCTCCTCTATGTCCCCTCTAGCTTTCTCCAGCATCCATTACACCGTTCCACAAGGTCTACCTCTCTCCAGGCCTGGGCCATGCTCTCTCTTGGCTTGGCTCTGGCATGCAGTGGATGGGAATTAGCTACTGAACAGCCCTGCCATCTCTCTGGGCAGGCAATGCTTGCCCCCTCCCAGCCAGCGGCAGGGTGACAGAGGCTGGTTAGGGCCTGGCAGACCAAGGACAAAGACTTCTTGGAGGGAAGAGCTCACGTCCTGTGACTGACCATGGAGGAGGTAGTTTTATAGTGAGGACTTGGTTTCTGAATTCATGGAAAACACCACCACTTGCCTTTAGGGCCCTGCCTCTCAGTTGCAAGGAGAATCACATGACCCGAATGCAGTCACATAAGCTGCAGGGCCTTGCTTGCCTCTGAGTACTCTTAGCTAATAATGTTTTATACCATAGACCCTGAACGGTAATGCCAGACTGCTTCCTGGGATGGGTGCCTCTGCTAACAGCGGGATCCATGTGTCAAATCCTCACAGAGTACTAGGGGTTTGGTAAGAGGGGGTGGCCAGGTTGAGAGGCAAATCTATGGTGCATCAAGGGGCTGCGTCAGGAGTTATTCCTTCTAGCACAGGATGACTGGAGCTGCTGCCCCACCTGTCCCCAGCTTGGGGGGAGCCGCACTGTGAGGTGAGAGCTTCCCTGTGACACCTCCTGTAGGCCAGTAGAGGCGTCATGCCACCCATCCTGTGGTCACTCACCCCTTGTACCCATGGATGCTGCAGAACTTGGGCAGCGCTGAGTCTTTGCTTCGCATCTCGAACCAGGAGCTTAGAGATGAGGTCTTTGGCCTCGGTGGAGATGTGAGCCCAGTCTTTGTCAGGAAACTCATACTTGCCTTCCTGGATGCTCTCAAACAGCTTGTTCTAGGTGAAGAGAGTTCCTTCTGAGGTCACACTGGCCAGGGATGGGCAGGATGTGCTGCTACTTATCTGGTCACCCTGACTCCAACTCTGCTAGAAGTGTTGCTCATGGTTTGAGAATGACAAGGACAGAGCCTCCCTCCTAAATTTCCCCGAGGTCCCTCAGTAATACTCAATGACTGAGGAAGGCAAAATGGCTATGCCACTTGTAGGACAGAAGAGGTGATATACAACAGTGTCCATCCAACAGAGCCCGTTCCTGGTTCCTTTCCTGAAACCTGCTCCGCTGCCAACATGCTACCTTCTGCCCCCGGCAGTGCACACGCCTGCCCATCTCTTGCTCTGTACTTATCCCACCTACTTACAGGCCTTGTTTCTTCCCCAGGGACAGGCATACTTGAGTGTGTTCAGACCTGCTGCTCTCAACAACCCTCCCCGCAAGTATGATAGCTAGCCAAATGTCTATCTCTGTTTTACATCTGGTTTCCCCCTCAGCCTGGGGACAGTCTCCTATCTTAAACCTGTTTGGTACCCCACAATCATGCTGACCTCACCTATGCCCAGCGAGGCCCAGGTGGCACTTACCTGGCACATCCTGCATACCTCTCCCCGGTCCCAGCCACAGTCAGCCCCACAGTGACCTACAAAGGGGGGGTAGCCACTCAGCATGATGTAGAGGACCACACCCAGGCTCCACAGGTCACAGCGCTTGTCATAGAAAGTAGCCTCGTCCCTAAAGACCTCCACCACCTCAGGTGCCATATACTCTGCAGAGCCGCACTGTAGGATAAGGGCACGGGAAGAGGAGATGGCAAAGAGAGAGGGTGAGTTCTCGGGCGAGCAGATGGCGAAGTGAAGAATGTATTTCAAGCAAGAGGAAGGAAGGATAAAGTCACAGACAGAAGTCCTTGGGAAAGCTGCAGGTCTCACCAGCACCTCAAAGACACAAAGAGAAGTGTCAGCTAAGGTCTCACCGCTATGGCTCACACGGCCACGTTACCTTCCTGTCTTTTTGGGTCCTTCTCCAGTGGTCCCAGGAGCACGTTCCTACCTCATCTCTCTATAAGCAGACCTTGTATGTATACATGCCAAGAATGGCGGGGGAGAGGGATCTGAGGAGATTTGCCTCCATCCCTTATAGGGTTTTTAAGGTGACTCTTGCCCAGCTTTCCACTAGCTTAGAGGAAGGAAACCTAATGGTTTAAAATTCAGAGGCCATCAAGTCTTGAACTCTGATGAAATGGCCAATCTCCTTGCCCTTTAAAAAGAGAAGGTTCAGGATGGACAGTGGCAGAGCCAGGCAGCCTCAGGCCGAGACGCCCTGAGCTCTTGCACAGGAGAGTACTGGGAGGAAGAAAAGACACACGTTTTGCTTCCTCCTTGTTATTTCAGGCTCACCGACTCCCACTCGTAACTAATTTGATTAGAGAATGGTGAGTGCTCTTAAGAACAGATAGTTTGTTTGCTTCTGGTAATTAGAGTTAATGAATTTGAAAACAAGGGAACACTGTATGTTGGATGCCGATATGAAAACATTCCTAATACTGTTGCTTAGAATAAGACACAATATAAGCATATTTAAAGGCAAGTCTTTAAAGAAAAAGGCTATTAGCAAAATTCACTGATGGAACCATACAAATCTCAAAAGAATCATCGTAATTACAGCACATTAAGTATGTGTGAGAGATGTCTTCTGGGGAACGCCCAGCATTACCATTTGAAATGTGAAATGTGGAGGAGGAGAAACATTAGGAAAAGTGATCCTCTGTGCAAGATGTCTGGGACCTCACCATCTTCCCCGAGCAGGAACCATGTACAGTCCTGGGTGGGGTGATCGCTCCTATCCTCTATACAGGGGATGAGGGACTTACAGGGCTCACTGGAGCCCATGTGCAACAGGGCAGTGTCTGTTTTCATCTGGGGAGGAGTCGGGATGCGGCCTGTGCTTGTGGAGAACATGGGCTCCTCTTTGCCACTCTAGTGGCAGTTTCATTAGCTTCTGGGTGGGGCTGGTTTGAGGGCCAAAGGACCACTCAGGCTCAAGAAGTGCAATGCGGGGCTTCCTTTCCTATCCTTCTGTTCTGGGTGTCACAGATTCAAATGTCCCACACACACAGCAGCAGGGGCACAGGCTACGAGGCCATACGTACTGGAGTGGTCAGCTCTGGTGTGGTTATGGGAGTGCAGGAGTTGTTCAATTTTACCCCACTGCCCAAGTCAAAGTCACAAATTTTCACCGGAGACACCTGCAAAAGAAGACAGGACCTGTCATAAGAAACTGGAGGCCATTGGGACAGCAGCATGACAGAGGCTTGGTTGTCAATAACAGCTGCTCTCTCTACCAGGCCATATTTCCTGTCCTTGGGTTAGTAAGGCACCTGAGGACTGACTCTCCTTCTCCCCTACACTCTTTTATTTCCTAAAGGAGAGGGGCTGAACTAGATGGTGTTAAGATTGCTGTGACCTAGTTGGGTGGTGGTGGCACAGTCCTTTAATCTCAGCACTGGGGAGGCAGAGGCAGGTGGATCTCTGAGTTTGAGGCCAGTCTGATATACAGAGTGAGTTCCAGAATAGCCAGCAGACCTGACCTCAAACTCTAAGAGATCCACCTGCTTGTTTCCTGAGTGCTGAAATTAAAGGCATGTCACCACACCCCCTGTTTTAACAATTCTTAAATGTACAACCTAGTGTCATCAATAATATGTACCATTACCACCACCAGTTTTGAAAATTCTTCCACCCGGCTAAGTGGGGAGTGAACTCTCGTAAGTACTGCCCATTTCTGACCCGCAGCTCAGAACAGCAACCGACTTCTGCCTTGATTGATTAGCCTGCTGTAGATGGTTCGTGTACGTGGGGCGTGCACCCTATACGCAATGTAGCTCCCTTCACTCAGCTCCAGTGTTTCCACTGTTGCCGTTTTGGGCAGTGCTGGGGTGGAACCCCAGGTCTTGCATGCTAGGCCGGTAGTCTAGCTGTGTGTCTCCATGTTATAGCAGGTGTCAGAACTTCATTCTGTTTAGGGTTGAGCAATATTCCATCGTATACAGAGATCACATTTTATTTATCCATTTTGTTGATGGACACAGTGGCTACTAAGAATAATGTTAAAGAGATTAGCACACAATACCTATTCCAATTTCTCTTATCAGTTTTGGGCACATCTGTAGGAGAACTGCTGTTTCTACACTTAGCCTTTGGAGGACCTGCCAAACCATTTCCCACATTTCACAGCAATGTATGAAGGATTCCAACTTACCTACATCTTCCCCATCAAGAATTGTTTTCCACTAAAAAAAAAAAAAAAAAAAAAAAAAAAAAAAAATCTAGCCAGCCTAGTAGGTGTTTTAGTGGCCACTGTGATCTGCCGCTTGGTGATAACTTATGGCACAGATATGTTTTCTGGTGCTTGTCTGCCACCTGCAAGTCTCTGAGGAGAGTCCATCCAGGCCCTTTGACCATTGCTGTTCTGTGGTCGAGTCCCTCGTCCCCCTCCCCCCAACTCCACCCCCTCAGCGAGACAGGGTTTCTCTGTGTAGCCCTGGCTGTCCTGGAACTCATTCTGTAGACCAGGCTGTCCTGGAACTTAGAAATCCGCCTGCCTCTGCCTCCCAAGTGCTGGGATTAAAGGCGTGCGCCACCACCGCCCAGCATATTAAGAGGCCCTTATAGATTTTGAACATTAAACCCTGATCAGATATATGACTTTCAGATATTTCTTCCCATTATTCAAGTTGGCTTTTCAGTTTCTTTATAATGCCTTTTGGCATTCAGCTTCTCTTAAAATTTAGTTTTTTTCAACCATAAAAAGGGGGCAATAAGCATGCACCATGGAGAACAGATGAGAGAGAGGATCTGAAGCACTGTAAGTCAGAGGCAGCCCTGGGAGCTCTAAGCACCCGCAGGGCTCCAGGGCCTGCTCTAGAACCATGGTGTCTGCCAGGCCTTTCCACTCGCCATGGAAGTGTCTGTCTGTTTTTGTTTTTTGTTTTTTGTTTTTTTTTAAAAAAAAAAAACCTCTCTAAGTGTCAGTTTCTTTATCTATAAAATGACGATAATAGTAATGTCTATCTTAAGATGTTTTATACATATTAAATAAACATAAATGCCTGGCACAATATGAATATTTGAAATGTTAACTATAATTATTATTAATGATTATAATAATGATACATTATGAAGGATAAGATGTCACAATCACAAAAGTCTTTGTTTTTGATTTTTGAGACAGGTTCTGTGTATCCTTGGCTGTCCTGGAACTCACTCTGTAGCCAGGCTGGCCTCAAACTCAGAGATCCGCCTGCTGGGATTAAGGATGTGCATTACCTTGACCAGCAGAAGTCCCAAGTTTTACTTGAGCCAGTACATTAGCACCCACAAAGAACTGTGTGTGGTGGACCAGCTCGCACGTTCACTTCTGGCTGTTCTTAGCTGTGAGCTAAAGCTTCCGCACTGAGACACATTGTTCTTGCATTAGTACATGCATGTATACACATGGAGCTGTGAATGTGAGCTACTGGTATTTTCAACCTCTTCTAACACAGCATTTGTTAAATTCATACACTCTATAGAAATGCAAACACTTCCATTTGTAATGTTAATGTTAACAGGGAGCATTGTTAAACAGAAGCATTAGTGTTTTACTATTAATGAGCACCTTTGGAGATAGAAACAGAAACAAACTCTTACCAAGAACTTGCTTCCTAATTATTACTTCTAATAGTGGACACCATCTGGCATAATACCATACCACAGTTAGCATTTATGGACAGAGACATAGCCATATAAAAGAACATATTTCAGTTGTCTCTGACTCACACCAACTACCCTGAAGCACTGTGACAGAAAATATTAATGCTGTTCATGGCTCACATATTTTACAAGCTTGTAGACTGAAGCCAATCAAACAGACGATATGATCGAAAAGGCACAAGGACTAACTACCTGGAATTTTTTGGGGGGTTGGGTAGGGTGACATGGGAGTCATTTCAGACAAGATCTTACTCTGTAGCCAAGGTTGGCTTTAACTCATGGTGACCCACCTGTTTCAGCCTCAGGAGGGCTTGGATCACAGGTGTGAGTTGCCACATCTGGCTGGAATGTGGGGACATTACATATTAGGTACAACGTTTTCCTGTGTTCACACTAAGCTGCTCTTGGTACTTGGCCAGGGGAACGTCTGACTTCCTGCACGGAGGCAGGGAGGCATTTCTGACTGACATGAACCCAACCAGGCCCCAAGTACCTTTTCTGGAGATTCACACAGTATGTTTTCTGGCTTCAGATCCCGGTGAGCGATGCCTGGAGTGACAAACAGCAAAGAAAGGGTTAACATATGCACATAATTATCGAACATTCCACACACAATTAATTTTTTCCAAATGCTGTTGTTCGCAGATTAATTCCCAATTATGGTACATTAAAAAACCAACGAGCTGCAGGAGGCAGCAGGAACCAGAGTCACACCGGAAGCACAGTGGATTCTGCAAAGTTCTTTTGAAGTAGAGGCTTTAGAAGTCTGGCAGGGATAAGAAGCGCTAAATGACTGCCAGGCAGCCTCCTTTCAGCACCGTAGAGACAACCGAGGATTCTTACTGTGCCACCTGACATAAAGCAAGGCAGACAGCCCTGCAAAAGGCAAGGCTCGGGACGGCGATGCAGAAATAATGAGTGGCTTGTTTGAGAGCATCTTGGGGACCAGGGCGGCCCTCCCTCATTTCTTCTTGTGTAACTGATTTTAGAAGAAGGTCCTCCGGTGTGACTCCTGGAATGCACTGAGGACCAAGTGTTGCTCTGCAGTTCTCCCAAGGCTTCTCAGTTCCCCCTTACCTGCTCCACCCCACGTGCGCGCTTGGCTGCCCTGCCTGCAGCAAAGTTTTGATGGAGCACACAGCTCTTCAGAGGAGACACCCCAGTGTCTGGACCACACCTACAGAGTCCTGCAGACAGCAGCTGACCCACGGGGGTGTTAAATTTTGCTGAAATGGCCAAGACAGCACCTGGGGTTAAAACCATCTTCTAACCATAGAAAGGGGGCCCTCCATCCACACAGCACACACAGCACTGCCTGAGAGACTGAACATGCTGCTTCGCAGGCCTGGGGAGCAGTGAAGACACAGAGTTTGGGGAAAGGGGACTTGCCACATCCGAACTCCCTGGGCCGGCTTCTCAGGCAGCCCTCCAGGTCTCTATTAACAGGCCCAGCCTTCTGAAGTTACTTCACTAGAGAAGAAATGGCTGAGCTCCAGCAAGCTCGGTAACTTCATCAGTCACCTAATTGAATGAGAACCCAGAGCCACTCAGCCCGGCCTGCACAAATGGAGGCAGGCCACTGCTCGACGCACTAAAAGTGAAGGATATTTTCCATTACGGCAAGTGCTCCCACAGATGATCACAGGCCGCACACAGAGCCTTAACTCCAAATAGGTGCCCGTGGCCCATCTGTGCCTCGGCCTGGGAACTCAGGGAACCAGGCTGTAATAAAGGGCCTGCCTGAGCGAGTGCTCCAGCCATCCAGCCGCTCTGGGTCATTTCCCAGAGGTTAAGCTGCAGTGTGTCCAGTATTTAAAAGTAGGAAACTTGTTTTGAGGCTGACCCATTCTTGCCCAATTCATCTTCCCGGCATGAAGTTATTTAGAAAACAACCACGTTCACCTGGAAATCGTTTTTCATCCTCTCCAACTTCTAGTCACATGAGCAGAGGGCCAGCTAGATGGTAACAAGCACTTCAGAACTTCTAAGACACCATTGGCCTCTGGTCCCTTTAGTGCATTTTTTGTAAATAAATAAATAAATAAATAAAAAATAAAACTGCCTTTACCCCTCCTCCAAGGTATGGCTCCTGTGCAAAGCGTGACCCAGTTTTGCAATCTACAGAGGCAGCTTGGGGAGTAGTTGTAAATCTTTGTCAGGCAGGTGTTCCCTGCATACACCCCAGCTTTCAGAGACAGACCGCTTCCATTCATCATGCTGTGCAAAGCATAGACACCCCCTGCTAGGAATTTTCAGCTCAGGTGCAAAGTCCAGGCCTCAGCACGGACAACAACGTTGTTTGCAGCAACAACGGCAGTTTGCAGATCACTTCCAGCCACCGAGGAACCAGAAGGAGTTGACGAACCCGGCTGGCTGCTCACCTGCCGCACCTGGCTATGCTAGACGCCTGACACGGAGCGGGATCCGTGGACGGATCCGAGCACTCACAGCTGTGCACGAAGTAGAGCTAACAAATTATTTGTTCCACCTCTATTTCCCCACCCAAACCAGGAAGAATGCTTTTCTTCAAGGAAAGCAATTTAGAAGTTAAAACTCTTTGTGCCTAGTGAGAGAGGATAGAGGCCCCACCACCACTATATGTGTGTGTGTGTGTGTGATACATATAATAAATGTATATGTATAAATATGAACATATATAATAAAGGCTCTAAGCCTTTACTTGAATTTGTATATGTAGCTGTGTGAATCTTCTGTATGTACTGTGTATATATACATACACATGACAAGAACTGTGCACAATTACCCCATCACTATACATGGGTATAGTTCCTGACATGTATACACACATACGCCCACAGACATACAAAAGATAAAGTCAACTACATAAATGAATAATTCACCTAATACATAACAAGGGTAATGTGTTAACTACCATGGAGGACTGTCATCTCTCTTAATCATTACCATAATGACACAGGAACTGAATTACCATAATTGCCACTGAAGGAACACAAGAGGGTAACTCAGTTTTCTGTGGCATTAAAACATGTATGTAATAATAGCCCAACAGACTTATCGACATACAAAAAGATTTAATTCATTACAGATGTTCTTAAACTATCCGATAAGGAAGACTACCTAATCCTACCAGGCCAATGTGGAGGAGATGTAGGCAATAGGCTCTTAAAGAGGAAACGGAATGATGCTAAAGTGCTCCGTGGGAATGGGCCATTCATTTACGAGTTTTACAGCATTTGTAAGGAAAAGGAGGGGCTGTGGAGATGGCTTGATGGCTGAGACTGTTAATCGTCCTTCCAGAGGACACACACACATCCTCCCAGCACCCACCTCAGGCAGCTCATAACCACCCGTAGGCCGAGCTCCAGGGGACCTGGCGTTTCTGGCCTCCTTGGGTGTCCCCCTTGCACATGTCTGCTACTCTGTGGATTCTTCTTCTTCGAATCTTTTATTCCCCCTTTACCCCCATCACTAAGAACGAGAGAAAGAGGGATGAGGGGGAGATGTCGGAATTCTTTCTTCTTTGAGCACAACTAGTAACAAACCACAGCCAACCCCCTGGGATGGCGGACAGCTTATTGGGGTTCTAGCATTTATATACCCTCTAAAAGGTTCACAGGATTTCAAATGTCACACAGTCGCAGAAACTATATACAGCTGGCAAAACCATACCCCTGCTAGAGTATGAGGCAAATCATAGTCAGCTGCTGTAGACAATCTGAAGCCACTCCACATCCCCACACCTGGGATTAGGACAAAAGCATATCTTATAATATTTGTGTTTTTTATAGAAACCCAAAATTCCAGAATTCTCAAAATGTCATTTATTACACCACACAGACTCACACATGCACCATTAAAAATCAACTGAATTTTAAAAAAGAAGAGAAACATCACCTACATAGAACCACAGCGCAGAGACCACACGTGCTTTGGGCACTGTGAATCCAGTGTTTTTGCCCCTTCTTTTGCCTGTACCTCTATCTTGCCACTCTATCACCCCCTACCTTCCACGGTGAAGCCTTGGAGTCACACATCTCCTCTCCCTTTCTAGGTGGACAAGTTTGAATCGTGAGGTGCCTGCCAGCTGTGCCACCTCTTGGATAGGTTCCCTGCCAGGACTGTGTCCTCTACCTCGGTACCCAGAGGGGGGTTGGCCCAACCTGCCCAACCTGGCCACGCAAAGCAAAGGCTTGGCTCACCTTTAGTGTGCAGGAAGTCGAGGGCGGTGGCGACATCCCGCACCACTCTGCTGGCTTCAAGCTCATTGAAATGCTTCCGCTTCTGGATGTGTGCTAGGATGGAGCCTGGGGGCAGAGGGACACGAAGGAGTGGCTTTGTAGGTTCTGGTAAACATAACTTCTTTAAGGACAAGTTTGTGATAGAGACACAGGCTTAGCCATTGATTAATGTCAAGCACCAACTGTGGTGCTGGGTGCAGCGGGACCAGCATAATTCTGCTGAACCAGACTGCTACCTTCTATGCCTGTCTATGAGGCATCCAGATGCAGAAGAATTACATACAAGGCAAAAAGATACTAATGCCATTGGAGCTGCTCTGGCTTCTGAAATCAAAAGGAACTAAAGGAGAAAACACACAGGGCTGTGGGGCTTATAGACATTTCCCCCCTTCTTCTGAACTCTGATACACAGACTGGCCTCCAGTGGAAATTCCCCACACTCCTTGTGTAAGCAAAGCCTCCGAGTGGGGAACCAGAAAAGACAGGACTGCTTTTCCTCCTAAACCTTCTCCTTCACATGGCATTATTAATTTTGTTGGCAATGATTACCATTTACTGAGTGTCTACTATGTGCCCCAAACTGTTCAATCCTCTTTAAATATATTATCTCAACACAAATGCACAAGATGAGCAGAACAGCTATGCCCATTTTACAAATGGGCAATTTTATGTCAAAAAAATGGTTAAGCAACTTGTTTAAACTCACACACAATGGTGTAGTCATGACTTTTGCCCAGAGATCCAGCCTCAGAGCTTGTGCACACTTCCTTTCCACAGGCAGGACTGAGGTGCAACCTCTGAGGGGTGGATAGTCCTGAGCTCCCCACCCACCTCCCCTGCATCCCATGCTCTGGCCTCACTAGAGCTGCCCCTTAAGCCATATGGCTACAGAGGATCCTGTTGCGTCTGGCATTCTTAGCATGTAATTCACAGCCTATATACTCACTATTGGAAGCCAGTATTGGGTTTCCACTGGGCTGAAGGTCCTAAAAATCGGCCCTAAAAATGACCCATGTTTATTTATTATGGTTTTTGCTTTGCTGTTTGTCTGTTACTTATAAATTTAAAAAGCAAGGCAGGAAAAAATATTTCACACACTTCTCAGGTATCCCTAAGCACAGTCCGTTGCTTTGAAAGTACCAACAGCCAGGACTTACTGATCCCTTCGTGCCTAGCAGCCGGGTGCTAAGTGTTTCTTCTCAATAAGTCTCATTCAGTCTCCACAGCAGCCCTCTGAGGCAGGTGCTACCAAGAGCTCTATTTTACAGATGAGAATACTGTTGATGTTTCCAAGGTCATGGAGGCTGGCTGGTGAGTGACTTCTGCTTAGCTTTGTTATTTCTGTGTAGCCTTCCCCAGCCCCACACATTCCTGTAGCCTTCATTCATCTTGCAAATGTGCCCTTCCCCTGGGTACGCAGAGGGGAGGGCATGTGTCACCCCAGTGACAGCAGTGTGGTGGCAGGAGGGGCATCTTCCTTCTACCTGAAGGGTGGCATGTTCTTGTTCTCCCCTGCATCCCGAGTCTGTGTTCCAAACAATGGGGCCCTCCTCTCCTCTCCTCAGCCTTTCTAGACTTCACAGTGTAAGCCATGGCTTCCACTTCATAATTAATTTAGTTAAATAGTGAATGTGTCAAAACAGGGGATTGATAAATTGATCACTAACAGTATCTATATGGGACTCCTATTATAATGAAAAGGCATTTATAGACTATCCACACAGGTGACATTCTGAGCGCTGCAAAATGCTAATTATCATCCTTCCCTCCGGCCTCCCTTCTCCCAAACCAAGGGCAGGTTTTAAGTCCTTCATCCTTTTTATTAGCTTGACTCATTTTAGAAGTCTCTGGGATTCATGATGGATGATCACCACCCTGGGTCTTAATCCAAAGTCCAAACACATACTCAACAAGATATACCTCCTTGCAATTTCTCAAAGACCAAGTAAAACCGTGTGTCATCTTCAAAGAATTCAATCAGCTCCAAAATGTTCCTTAAATAGAGAAAAGGGGGGAGCATTATATGCTAAAGTCCACTCATAAATATCCAATGGACAAATATACAGTGGCTGTAGTGGGCAGAAAGCAACTTGAAATCAGAATGCTTATTAAAGACTCATGTTTGAGAAGCAGCCAAGGGTGTTAGCAAGATTCAGGTCACCTTATCTTTCCATAATGTTTAGTCTCTGGTGTTTTCACCAAGTCTGGGCTGTCAAACCCCAACCCTAAAACCCACTAGGTAGAGTTATAAAAAGTCCTGGTCACATTAAACTGAATAAAATCTGCAGCCGACTGGAAGCAATTGCGGCTAATAACACTGAATAGTAGGTGTGTGTCCTGGAGGCAAGCAGCAAATAATTACTTGCCCTCCCTCTTGCCCATAAATCATGGGGCAGTATTTACATTGCCTGGAGAAAATGGAAACATCTGTCAAATAGACTTGGGGCCTAACGTGGGCACCGCTAGACCCTAACTGCTAAGCGCTGCTTAATGAAACCGCAGCGTTCCTGGCCGCTGTAGCACTTGTGGCCTTCCCCGGTGAGCACTCTCTGTCTGCCAGAGTCTTGCAGCGCTCTGCCAACAAGGTCGTCTTGTAACTCAGTGGGGAAGCCACCGGCTTGGATATTGGAGGTGTTGGGGGCTTTTTTCCTTTGGAAGAAGGAAATAAACCTAGCAGAGTCTCTAATGCTGAGCTAAGAAGCTGCAGGGCTGAAAATAAAAATCTGTGCCTCATAAAAAAATGCTGACCACTTGGGGAGATACCAGGCTTTTACTAGTGTGAAGGCGTCCGAATAAGATGGCCAAAATGGCCTAATTTGAAAGAAGATTGTAGAGGCAGTGCCTGGAGTTAAATCAACAGCGGCCCCCTTCCTCCAAGCTTAATGACAAAGCCATCAATACCAGGCCACTGGCTCCCTGCTGACCCTGCCAAGGAAGTGGGGGACGGACAAATCTTGGAGGTGACCCTGATTTAAAGCCACTGTGGGAGGACCACTCATTTGGAGCCGTGTAACACGGGGCTAAAGGTTACTGTGGCCCAGTTATCAAGCAAAGACTGCTTGTCCCACCTTCAGCACTGTAATGGCATCGTAGGCTGGAACAGGAAATAGCAGGAGCAGTCCAGCAGTCCTCTACCTTGTGTCTGCGTTAGAGCGGCCCTAAAGATTGCTCCCAGGCAGCGCTGCTGGCCCATCTTCCACAGGCACTGGGAGAAAACAAAACCCCATTTCTTCCTCAGAGAGACACTGATTAGGAGCGCTCATTCCTCTACCTTATAGACTACTGTCATTTACCGTATTTCAACCAAGAGAAGATGGTATTTTGGGGGCTACTGATATCCCTCCTCCCCTTGAAAGCTGGAAGGAGCTACATGCAGTTGTGGAAAAGCAGTAATGTGTTTGAATCGGGGTTGGTAAGAAGGAATCCCTTCCGTGGCCAAGTGTTCCTCAGGGAAGCAGCCACTGCATAATACCCACCTGTTCCCTTGGCACTGATACAGTGTCTCCACCTCACGGAATACTCGACTTCGATTGTGCCCTGCTTGCTTCTCAATGATCTGTGGGGAGAACGAAAGCTGTCAGGTACACTACCTCACCTCAAGACAGATCCCCAGCCAGAGTCCCTGAGAGAAGGCAAGGTTAGACATGGAGCAGCAGGAGTCCAGAGTAGGCCTCTGTGACATGGGAGCAGGACACCAGCCCTAGGGTTTCCATGTAGGTGTGTCTGGCTACACACAACATCTGGGGAGCTTATGAAGCTGCTGCTCTTGGCTACACCTGGGATAATGGAGCAACCAGTGAGATAGAGCAAGTTCTACTGACTTTCCCCCCCAAAGGGCGTATATTTTTGACTTTCTTGAAATGGAGCAAGGGCAACAATGAGGGAGGGCAGGGTAGAGAGGCGGCGAAGACTCTCCTCAGATGCCACTCAGCAACTCCCACAGAGAGAAGAGAATCCCTCCTCTTCTGATACCCTTACTCTCTGACAGGCTCTGTGTATGTAATTTAGATATTCTGTCTTGGTTAACCCTGACAGCACTGTCTAAAAAGCGAGGAAGGTGTGTCTTCTGTCCATTCCCGGTCCTCTCTAGCCGACACCTGCTCCAAGCCTGGACAGCTTCCTTCAGCACCGCGAGGCTCCACTCCACCCACACTGTGGGCAGTGTGCCACTTCAGTCCGTCTCCACGGGAGCTGCTGGCAAGCGTTGAATTCAGGAACACCTGAGCCTGTGCAGCAGAGGTTTGCACTGTGCCTTGCCGACTCTGCAAAGCCCTCTGGAGCCATCCAGAGCCCTGGAGCACTGTAAACAGAGCCTGCAGGCAAGCCTTCTTGCAGAGCTAGTTGTACCTCACAGCTTAGAAGGGAACATCCTGCCCCTTCCTTCTAGATGCTTGGCACAATACATCAAAAGATTTTAATATGCGGTAGCACAAACATGTGTATCCAACTGTAACTTGAAGGTTAGTCATCCCTGCTAGGAAATCACCCTGGACCCATATTTTGAACAATCAGTACGGAGTGGTGCTGGGGAACAGAAACTATTTGACCCTGACTATTTGACTCTATTCAGATGCATTCATCTAACAGGGATGGTCAAAGAAGCAACTTTCCAGCGGGCAGGCTCTCCAGGAACAGCTGACTTCTCTCTGAGGAGATAACTAATGGGTTCTGATCACTAGCCAGAGAGCAAAAGCATGGATAACTACTTTGAGTTTGAGGCAGTGTGGATCAGATTACTGGACCATTCCACCCCAGCTCTGCGATCACAGGGTGGATGCTTAGCTGAAGCAGCAGCAAACCGTGTCTTGTCATTCTGGGAGATCTAGCTTGTCTCTAGGTTGTCCAAAGCTTCCAGATCCAAAACATGGGTCAGATGGCCATGCTTTCTTTCTGTGACTCACCCTGGAAGAAAAAGACCTCTTGTCCATCCCTCTGTCCATCTATATCTGTTTTTTGAGACAGTCTCTCTTTCTCTCTCTCTAGCTCTAACTGGCTTAGAGTTCACTATGTAGACCAGGATGGTCTGAAACTCATAGAGATTTTGCTCGTCTTAGCCTCCCAAGTGCTGAGAGGAAAGGTGTGTGCCACCACAATGGGCTCCATTCAAGTTAACATTTATGTGTGTGTACTTTAAATCACTTTTAGGCATATAAAACTTCTTTTTAATTTATAATAATTTGTTTGCAAAAAGGAATGAAAGTAGGTCTTTTGTTCTGTGTGGAATGACACTCCAGCTGGAAGGCTTAGTGGAAGTGTTTTTCATAGTCACAGCCCACAGCTGGGATGGAGGGCTTGGCCGGAAGGGGTGTTTCTCCGGATCCAGTTCAGCAGGGCTTCCCTGAGGGAGGCACTGCATAGACCTGATAGCTCAGCCGGCTGATCTGAAGAAAGCTTACTTAACCCATGTGCCTCCCCAGGTCAGAAAGACTGCCACAGAGCTCAGTGGTCCTCACACAGTGGGTCTCAGAATCACTGGGGCACCTTGGCAAAGACATGGCTTCAGGCTCTCTCCTACACCGAGAAACTTGTCTCTGTGCTGTTGTCTCACTGGCTGACCACTGCTGTTCAAATCTGCCCTTCACCAGCATTTTCAAACTGTACTGAGGCTCATACTCGCCTGGATGCCACATGCACAGTCCTGGGCCAGGCCTACTTTTTAGGGTAGTAGAAGTAGATCCAGTTTATTTCTTACACTCTCCAGGGGATGCTGGTGCTGCTGCTCAGGGACCCTACTTTGAAAACCACACCTCTGCCTCCATCCCTTCAGTAGCCAAAGAATTCAAAAGTGAGACTTGCCAGAGTCACGCAGCTAACTAAAGGCAGCACTGAAGCAGACCCACGGCTCCCGTCCCAAAGCCCAGTGCTCAGCAGATGCAGGTTTTAGTCCCTGCATCCTGATATTGTTCATCGCTTGTACTTTGTGGTTTATAAAGTGCGTCCACCAGTTCACCTTCATTTCTGCCTTCATAGCCCCTTCACCAAACTCACTGCCATTTAGATACAGGAACCAGAGCTTAAGGAGGTTCAGTGATTTATCCAAAGTCATATAAGTTTCTTAAAACAGATTTAGGCAGAGCTTCTACTTCCGAGGCTGATGATGCTTACTGGAGTACGCAGAAAGAGCCTACTCTGTGCCAGACGCTGATGGTGGTACATTGCACATATTAATTTAATCCTCACAATCCTATGTACGTTCTATTATTTATACCCGTTTTACAGATGGGAAGACTGAAGGACAGAAGGGCCGACTAACTCGTTCAAGGTTACGAAGCAGATAAGTAGAAAAGCCCAGATCTGAGCCCAGTGAATGCAGCTTTGCTCCCTGCACCAGCCTTTCTTTCTGAGCTGCCATGCTGCGTAACACACACTCTATTTGGTTTGGGACAAGCTAGGGATGACAACTTACAAGGTAGAGATGGGAACCCAGTGGGACACTCACTTTGACCGCATACTCTTTGCCACTCTGCAAGCTCACGGCACCCTGGACTTTGGCATAGGCTCCTTCTCCCAGCAGTTCCGAGGTCAGCTGGTACACATCTAGAGAGGAAACGGGAGAAGAAGAATCAGATGAGTCACCCCACCGCAAGCCATGATGGGGAGGGTACTGTCACTCAGCACCAGGCCTGCTCCCCCAGGCAGAAGAGACCATGGCGACTCTGCAGCCTCAGTGACAAGGACCTCCCAGCTCTCCCAGATAGCACCTGACTCTCAACAAGATTCAGCTGACACCTGTTCCTCATATTCACTTCTGTCCTTCAGCACCTGCGTTCTGGACATCTACTGTGTCGGGTACCACAACAGGGACACAGAAAGGAACGGAATCTAGTCCCTCCTCTCTGGGGGTTGAGTTCAGTAGGAAAGACAAAACACTCTAGTAACCCTGTGAGTACCAGTGAGAGCACAGCACGCACACAGCAGGCCAGGGTAACCCAGGCCCTGGTGAGTATCACAGCAGGTCAGCACAGCAAGGGTAAGGTGTAGGGGGAGGAGCAACCAGGGAAGGGGATGGAAAGACCCGCTGGGCAATGCAGGGGTCTTTGGAGAAGGGTATTGTCTGAGTGAACCGCATTCGTTCATCTGCTCATCTGCCAGGCACGGGGGATGCTAAGGGAATCACACAGGATTTCACACACACAAAAGTGGAGGTCAGGGGAGGAGCCCCCCACATTTCTGGAAGTCACTGCAGGGAATTAGAGGCCAAGCAGTACGGGTGAGAGTGGTCCCAGCAGGGCAGTCACAGACCCAGGCTGGAAGAGTGTTCAAACGCTTGCCCACACTTACAAATAAGAGTTCTCTGAGCCTTTCCAAAGAAAGCCGTGGCTCTACCACAACCCTTGCTGGACTGACCTTGCTCTCCTTTGCTCCCCTCCTCAGTCTTTCTCTTGAGGCAATCTAGTCTTTCAACCCACTGCCTGAGCAGAAGACTTAATGTCAGAAGATTTCATCACTCTTAGTCATGAGATATCTGTGCAGCATCAAGTAACAGGAAACGCTTGCTTTCAACAAAAGACTTGTGAAGTCTTCTAAAACTCCAGGGACTTTTGTCTCCGCCACTGCCCAACACACACACACACTACATACACACACAACACACATACTGCATACATACAGCATACATACTACACACACAGCATACATATACACATACACACACTATATACACACATAGCACACACACTATACACACAGCACAAACACCATACACACAGCACACATACACACACATAGCCATATACATATACACCCACACACACCCATACCATATCTACTATACATATACCACATACATACACTACATACACACACAGCACACACACTACACACACATACCCACACACACCATACACACACACACCATACACACACACACCACTACATACACACACACACTACATACACACACAGCACACACACTATACGCACAGCACACATGCACACACATAGCCATATACATATACACATACCCCCCCACACCCATACCACACTCACTACACACATACCACACACACACATACCACACACACACAAACACACACACACACACACACAGGAGAGATGGCTCAGCAGTTAAGAGCACTTGGTGCTCCTCCAAAGGAACTGAGTTCAGTTTCCAGCACCCATGTCAGATGGATCACAACTGCCTGTAACCCCAGCACCAGGGGAACTGATGGCTTCCACAAACACCTACATGGCATACACTCATACAGACCACACGAATACACACATACACCTAGGTAAAAAAAAATTTAAAAATCCTTTAAGAAGAGCAAACAAGTCAGATGTAGTGGTGCATGCTTTTAATTTCAGCACTTGGGAGGCAGAGGCAGGTGAATCTCCATGAGTTCAAAGCCAGCCTAGTCTACAGAGTGAGTTCTAGGACAGCCAGGGCTATAGAGGGTGATCCTGTCTCAAACAAAACAAAACAAAACAAAACAAAACAAAACAAAACAACAAGAACAAAAAACAAACCCTAAACTTCTATGCTAAGTCTTTTCTTGGTTCCATTCCAGTCTGGGCTTGCGGCTTCCAATATGAATGGTTGGCATCCTGTTGGCTACTACCTGAGGAGATTTAAATGGCATGCTTCTCTCCCAGCATGCCCTTCTGTACTGGCCCTTACATACACCAGGATGCCAGGTGGTTGGAACAAAGTATTCCTGACTCACACAGTGCTTGTTATCAGAATAGTCTACAAAACTTGTGGGATGTGTGTAAGGCTAGGAAAAGGGCCCACGAGGAAAAGCTACTTCACGTCTCACAGTGAAATAACCACATAAAGGGGTTATTTCCTAAAATGGCTGCTGATCCTTTGACCACTCAGTAGAGACACTCAGTGGTTCCTATCTTCTTGTTGAATGCCCAGAGATTACCCTGGCAACCCCCGGCTAGTGACTTGCCCCTGGTTATTCCAAATGTGTGATGATGCAACATCATGTCCCCTCGCTGCAGTGCACTCTCGAGGGGGAGGGTCAAGCACACACAGCACACACACACAGTGCAGCCTCTGCAGACCAGCACCCCTTCTGAGAAGACAGCCATGTCACTGCAGCTGTGGTCTTAGTGGCTTTGCTTCCTCTTTTCTGATTCTTCTGCCTTTCAGCCTTCCAGGAACCACGGGAAGAAGGCTCACATCTGAAGAGGAGCGGAACAAGCAAGGCTCTGAGCTCTCACAACTGAGGTGATGTCAGACCACCTCAGAGGGAGTCAGTGCTCACCCGAGAGGTTTGCCCATCTTTTTCTGGTTTTTTTTTTTTTTTTTTTTTTTTTGGATTTGGTTTTTTCAAGACAGGGTTTCTCTGTGTAGCCCTGGCTGTCCTGGAACTCACTCTGTAGACCAGGCTGGCCTCAAACTCAGAAATCTGCCTGCCTCTGCCTCCCAGAATGCTGGGATTACAGGCGTGCGCCACCACCGCCCGGCACTGCTGTCTTTTTAATCACATGGATGAGCTGGTTCTAAGGGAAGTGTCCCGGAATCTGGTCCTGTGGATATCAGAGATGCCTCTGTCCTGCGGCACTCACGTCCAGACCCATGAGTTGGCCACAGCACCAACCTTCAAACTTTCCTGGCAGAGAGTCCGTGGCCCGGGTCTTACGCTTCTTCTTCCTCCTCTTGTCACTATCCACGATGGGAAGGGGCTCGCTGCTGCCCATCTCTGGGAGACAAGAAGGAACATAAGGGAAACTGCACCATACCCATCAAAGTTTTCCCAGAAGGAGAAAAGAGAGACCCAGGAGTTTTATACTGATGGTTTTTAAATATCTGGGAGGGATATTGATTTGCTTTTGACCCAGGAGGCAAAACTAAAGGCAAAACCATTATAGGAGATCATTAACTGTGGGAAGGAACTCAGACAGGCAGCTAGATTAGGAGCAGCGACCAGAAGCCTAGCTCATTAGCACATGGATTTAGGTCGGCCACCAGCCGAACCAGAGTCTCTAAACCGAACAAGCAGGGCCCACCTGTGATCATCAGAAAGGCAGGGTCCCTGGAGCTGGGTAAGGAGGGAACAGGCATAGAACTGATGGCAAAACCAGAAGCTGAGCAATATTTCCATGACCTGCACTGGGGGCTGCGAAAGCCTGCTATAGAGTCTGCCTTATCCTGGAAGATAACAAGAGGGGCAGGGGGCCAGGCTGAGAAGAGGCCCCAATCCCTTCACCCCAGGGGCGCAGGCTGAGTGCCTCATCATCCTCTCCCTTCCTTGGTCCTTCTCTGAAAGAGTCAGGGAGGCCAGCCGCTGACAAGCCTAGGAGGCGGCTGGATGAGGCCACTTGTAAAGGCATCGTTATCTCTCCCTGGCAGGCCCCTGGCTCCCATGCTGGCAGACACAGACACAGGACATCTTGAACAGGAAGGGTCAGGACAGAAGGAAGCAGCGAGACTGAGATGGGGAAGAGAAGAGGGGGAACGATGACAGCCGATCTCGGTTTTATTTCTAGGCCACTCTAGTGGGGCTTCCCCTGGTTAAGAGAAATCACTTATAGAACATGCCATGCCCCTGATCCAGAGTGGAGCCTTAATACTCTTTGCCTGCAGTTAGAAATAATAAGATTTCTCTGAAGTCTCTGGTCTAAATCCCCACCAGGGTGATTAAGCCTCTACATCCTCTAAAATAGAGGCACCCGAGAGCTGACGGTGGAGGATGCGAGAGACTTCTACACGAAACTTCAATGGCGGCCAATGTGGGGCTTGGTTTGTCCTGAGAAATTTCAAAATGGGTCTCTGCTCATGGAGGGGAAGGCCTTCTCCAAGGATCCGACAGAAGGTTGTTTAGTGCCACGGCCCACATGCATGCTACCCACAGAGGCAGGCACTTGGCAGCTGTTAGCAGGAAGCACACAGATTGGCACATTCAACACCAGAATCCAGGAAGCACAGCCAAGCAGCCAAGCGTCCGACAGCCCCACTTGGATACATCCCTCCTTCCATGTGAGGGGTCTGTTCACAGCAGGTTTTCAATTACACCGCAGAACAGAGAAGAAAAAACACACGGATAAAGAGAATCCATAGAGTATCTAAAAATATTACTCCTGCCAACAGCTTCAAGCACACATTCTACCTGGGGACAACAAAGTCCTACAACTCTCAAAGGATTAAATCCTGCCACTGAAGTACCCATGCTCATAAGGTAAATCACAAGAAAAAAATGCCATCTAGATGCATTTACAGGGCACTGGGAGAAATTCTTCAGAAACAAAGCACAAGGTCATTTGTCGTTGAAGGTTTAGGGGAGGGGGACAGGATGAGTTGGGACACGATTGGACTGTCCCCCTCTGGCGTGCAGTCTAGTGTCAGGCCATGTCCCAACTATTTCCTCACCAGTGCTGCTAACCCGGAGTGGAGTGAACAGATGTGGTTTCTGCTCCTTCACCCTCCCCTGGCCACACTTCGATTAGGAGCCTGTGGACAAACCAAACAGCCAACAGGCAGGCAGTGTGGAGAACAGCAGGAGAGCTGGCGGCATTGTGACTCACAGGGGACTCTCAGACATACTTACAGCTCTAGACAGAAAACCCTGTTAGCGGCAGTTTATACGTGCTCTTTACCACAGCAGGGCTGTGGAGCCTCCCGTGGAAGCAGCATACCCCTGGGCTGTGCCACGTACTCATATTAGATTTTATGGCTTCACACACAAAGACGGAGTACCTGGTCTATTCTGCATGGATCTCAGTGGAAGAAGGTGCGCCAGAAGGGACAAATGGGTTTCCTTGCAAACAGAACTTGTTGAGGGAGAGTTGTTTTTGAAACTAGGAAGGAAAAAATGCAGGGAAACAGTGAAATGAAAGAAGCGTTAACTTTCCCTGCTTTCATAGCATGAGGTACGGGGTGGGGGAGGCTGCTGGGATGAGGCAGACCACACTCTAGTTTCATCACAGAGACCGTAATTCAGTATGTCCCAGCCACTGGACAAACACATCCCCAGGGAAGCCCCACACTCATCCCACACCTGGACCTGCCTGATCCCCTAGTGTAGAAATTCTTTCTGGCCATCAAAGCCTGCTCAAAAGTCCTCACCTGTGCAGCTCCCCAGTAGCTCCAGAAGAGCTATGGTGCATGCAATCAATCACTCTGGAAGTCAGTTAGGCATGAGGCCAGGGGTGGGGGAGAGATCACTGTGTAGAGCTAGAGGCTGGAACCAAGGGTCTAGGAGAGGCTTCAGGACATCAGACATCAGACATCAAGACATCAGCATTGCCTTGATCATCCCCTGTGTCCCCACACTGTTCCTGCATCCCTATGTCTACTGTAAGTCACAGTATAGCATAGCTGAGTACCATCCATTACCTACTGCACCGAAGTGGAAATAGTATATGGTACATATGGCACATGGTACCCAGTAAATGTCCAGTGCACACTCTAAAAGACAATGTGGGTGTGCATGTATTTATCTTGCAGAAGATGTGGGGGAAAGCTGCTCTGGGCTGTGAACCCCATCAACTCTAAGACACTCCCTCTTCCAAAAGGTCTCAGACACACACGGTTCTTAACTTGTTTTCTAAAAGACCAAGACCAGTCCTCTTTTAGACTAGGTAACCTGAAAAGAAAGTGAGCAGTTGTTTTCAGTTTCCAGACAGACTGCAGTGGCCTGGAGGCCTTGTGTCAGCAGGGCTTGGGAAGCACATCTGTATACTCTGGTGGAGGTGCACATGGAATGAGGGATGCACATTTTGGACAGGGGAGGCACATGGGCCTGGGTCAGGAGAACAAAGGAGAGGTTCTAGTGCTCATTTTACCAGACGGCCTCAAGGTTGAGCATCTCTGCCTCTTAAGATCCTTAATTCCTTTACCTTCATGCATGCACATTAAAACACACGTTTCCTATCTAGTTGCCAGGTTGCTATAAGATTCCAGTGACATAATCAATATAAATGTGCTTCAAAAACTGTATTATGTGCACATAGGCATGTATATACACAATGAACATACAACAGAGTGGGAAGTCCAGGCTGAAATACAGGACCCTGTTAATATTATAATTTAAAGTGTGCCAGTGGACCATCTGGTGCCACGTTGGGTAGTTTCTATGTTCTTTTAAGTCTGTCCCATTTTTAATTTGTAGACATGCTCTATGTGATGGGATGGTTTTTATTTTCTTCTTTATTCTTTTCAGGATTTTCCAAATATATGTGACTGAAATTTATCATTTCATTTCATTGTTGTCTGAATCAAATTTTACTTAAACAAAATAAATGGGCTGGGGGTGGTGCATGGAGGTTAGGGTTGAGTGGGAGGTGTGTGTGTGTGTGTGTGTATGTGTGTGTGTGTGTGTCCATGCGTGCGCATACAAGTAGCTCAGTGGCAGAGGTCTTGGCACACTCAAGGCCTTGGTTGTGATCTTCAACAATGAGGAAGGGAAAAAAACCCTTTTATCAAATATACTTTGTAATTTATAGACATTTATTACAGTTTTTCAAATTATGTCTAGATTTTTCTGTATAAAAATTAACATTTAGTTGGATGTGGAGGCAAAGGCCTTTAATCCCAGCACTCAGAAGGCAGAGGCAGGGAGATCTCCGTGAGTTCAAGGTCAGTCTGGTTTATAAATCAAGAGTTAAGGCATGGCTGTACAATGAGGCCCTGTCTAAATCATGCTGGAGAGCAATTGAAGAAGATATTCAGGGTCAACCTTCTGCCTCCACACCTCTCTGCACTCACATGTATGCACCACATACAAGTGTACACCCACATGAACAGACTGCACTAGAAGTATAGCAGGCGTTAAGGATGCATACCTAAGACTCAGTCTGGTACCCCAACTCAGAAAACAACTGGGAGAGCCCAAGGAGTATGGGCAACCAATAACAATAAGACATACTAGACACTGCTCTCCCCAGCAGAGAACATCAAGGTCCACTTTCCAAAAATGACTGGCATTTCTCTACAGAGCCCGATGAGTCAGCCCCACTTTCCCCCAGACATGCACCTATTCCTTGATGGAGTCAGTACACAGAGCGCCAGCCATCACATCCCCCTCAGGATGCCTGAGGGCCACCTAGTTAACTCAGCTCTGCCATCAGCTCTCACCCCCACTCCACCTCTGCAGCTCTTGAGGACCCGGTCTGTCTGAGCACTTCTTCCATCCCCAAGGGCTTTCTAGAAAAGGAGGCGTGGTGGGGAGCAGGCTGAAGGGCATAATCACAGGCAGACTCAGCTGCGTCCTCAGGGTCAGCTGAGGACAATGGACAATGGGAGGAAACTGAGGGCCTGGGAATAGCTTAGTAAGAATGCTCGTCTACCATGCACAGGACCCGGGTCCCATCTGCATCACCAACCATAACCAAACCACAAACAAAAAAGGAACTGAAGGAACTGAAGGAAGTTTGACACAAACTTGAGGAGGGGTTGAGTAAGCCATGTGAGACAAGGGAAGAGGGAACACAAGACTGGGGTCATCCGTGCCTCTGTAGCAGCATAAGTTATGATGCGCACTACCAAACGTACAGTGCACACTCTCGCGTGGTCTGCTTGTGCCGGGCAATGTCTGAAGCCCTTTACGGGCCTCACACTCTATGGCCTCAATGATGCAGCCTTCACAGCGCTGACGTAAGCATTATGATTGTCCACATTTTACTGGTGAAGAAACTGATACAAACAGGTAAAAATGATACACTCACCGTAATCTAGTGACTGGGTGGCACCGCTAGAACTGAAGCCTGGAGCATGGCTCAAGGGTGTAAGCTTCCAACCTGTCATGACTCTGTTCCCGAACACTAATGCCCCTCAGTTTCCTCCCACTGTCCCAAGGCAAAGGTGGCAACTGGTGACAGCCAGTCGTCAGTGCTTATTGCTTATAAATCTTGGTACAGGACTTCTTTACTGATGTACTGTGCTGGCTGGTTTTATGTTAACTTGACACAAACTAGAGTCACCAGACTGAAAGAAGGAACCTCAATTGAGAAAATGCTTCCATAAGATTTGGTTGTAGGGCATTTTCTTAATTAGTATTTAATGGGGAAGGGCCCAGCCCATTGTGGGTGGGGCCATCCCTGGGCTAGTGGTCCTGGGTTCTATAAAAAAGCAGATGTAGCAGCTTCGGGGAGCAAGCTACTTAGCAGCACTCCTCTATGGCCTCTGCATCAACTCCCGCCTCAAGGTTCCTGCCTAGTTTGAGTTCCTCCCCAACCAGCTGTTGATCAAGATGTCTTATCACAGCAGCATGTATTATGTATGATGTCATGTATTATAAGACTCAGCTTACTGTTTACACAGGTGTTCTTGCATGTGCTCCAATGTCCAAAAGGTTGGGCGGCTCTCTTCCACGTCACATAACCACAAAGGACTAATAGTTACCTCCTTGCTACTAGTTAATTAACTTTAACCTTCCAGAAAACTCTTCTTGCTATGAGATACCTTAGTATTTTGTGTTCTGTCATTTTGTAGAAGATGAACTACAAACCAGTGTCTAAGCACATTATTCATGGCGCTCCAGAACGAAGGATGAGGTGACAATCTTCTCCCGTCTGACCTGGGAGTCAGTAGATGTGGTTTGTGTTAACACCACTAGGTGTAAGGGAAAAAGAAAGGCATATTTGAGCAGAAGCTGGTCAAATTTAACAGACAATAAGCGTCAGGAGCCATGTATGGAATGAGCTCCATCAGAGGACTGTCTGTGAGATTCCAGAGCTGGAGGTTTATATCCCTCCAGATCTTCATGTGTAGAAGGCCTGGGCCATGTGGTTCAAATCGGCTGCAGGGAAATTGGCATGGGGCAATACTCTGCAGGCCTTCAAGAGGGCTGTGATACTCAGATACCCAGAGGCAAACTCTCAGACTCATCTTCCCTCTGCTCCCATCCTGGGATCGTGAGGAGCCTTTACAGCCACGTTGCAATTCCTGGTTATTCCTGGAAGGAATAACATCAGAAGGATAGAGAAGCAGGGACCGGAAGTGTGTGTTTACAGAATACAAAACGCAGCAGTGGTAAAGGCAGGCTGAGCTGGCCAGCTAAGCTCATTAATGCAGTGCATAGGCCTCCAACACTGGGCCCTGTCTTCTCTCCACCCTTAATGACCAACACTCATTCTTTTCTGGAAGAATGACAACAGCTGCTTTTCACTCCATTTACAATCCAAACAGTCCTCCCAGCCATGTTCCTCGGTACATCATCATTTTGCTTTGCTACATAAAAGTACCCTGTACGTCCATCTTCTATATTTCACACAGAATAGCAGAAGTTGGTCCTCCGGTGAGATTCAGTAAAATCAACACCTCTGCTGCTGCGTCAAGGGCATTCTTAGGTGAAAGTGGCTGTAATGTAGGTGGCGGTGAGAAACAGCAGGGGTGGGACCACAGCTCTATGCCACTGCCTTAACCTTACACAGTCACCACACTGTAACAAATAATACTCGACCACCACTTTGAAACCTTTTGGTCTTGCAGATCCTGTGGAAGAGTTTTTGTGTGGCACACTTGTGAACCTCTGTGCTGGGCAATGAGGAGGAAGCCAGGAGCACTGCAGATCGAGCCAGCTGTGATATGCAAACAGCAGCCACTCAGAGGCAGGCTAGTCAGGTGGCTGCAGCAGCGCAGAGAGAGGCTTACACCAGAGGCAAGGGTGGCAGGGACAGGAAGGGCATGCAACAGAACGAGGGAGGAAACCACAGAGGCCGAAATTGTCCTGTCAAAGGACTGGAGACAGGGGAGGAGGTCACAGTTTATGACCACCCCTGACAGAGGGTTCTTCTCTAACATGGGCCAGCCACAGAGTGGGACCTCAATGTAGGTGTATGAAGATATGCTTTTTAGCCAAAGGCAGCCGTATGAACAGTAGTGCCAACAGAGGAGGGGAGAACTTAGGGTGGGAGCTCAGGAGGTAGGGAGCTGGAGAACATGGCAGTGCCAGCAGAGGGCTTCAGGTGACAAGAGGTGACATCCAGCGCTGGTATTGTATTACAGGTCAGGTTAAAACAATCTTACTCAACCCTCATGTTTCCCAAATCGTCACTGAGGCTTGACTGATAACCTGCCTGGCATGATGAGGCATCCGGCCAGCGCAAAAGACAGAGCACGCCACCGCCTTAGCATACGAGCCGTGTCTGGGATATAACTGCACAGTCAGAATTGTCAGCATTTCCTTGAGAAGAACAAGACTCATTGGACACAAGAATTTCACCTTGGACACTTCTGCTGAACTCGTTTCATCTTGTTACAGTGTGGAGCTTTATTTTACATGTTTTACCTACTATCCTATTTTCCTTCTGTCCCTCAGCCATTTTGTTCCCTACAGGATGTGATCCTGTTTACTAAGTAACTGTTACAAGAAGTAACTGGGACCTGAGAAGGCTAAGCCATCAACTGCTTAGATGACCTTGAACTCACACCTTTCTGCAAATACAGAAAACGTTCAACTTAATGTAAAAGAGTAAGTTGGGGGCTGGTGCAATGGCTCCTCGGATAAAGGAGCCTGTCTCTCACCCTGATGACTTGAGTCTGACCCCTGGCACCCACACGGCAGAAGTAGAGGACCGACACTTGAAAGTTGTCCTGTGACAGCCATGTACAGCACGGCATTCCTGTCCCCAACGAACAGAAAATAAATCAAGATGAAGCTTTAAAGAGAAGGGAGGGGTGAGCGGCATATCCCATCTTACCCACAAGGCTCTTCAACTCAGCAGTGACGCCCGTGAGCCTGAAGTCTCAGAGGAATCCCAAGATTGGTGTCTTCCAGCCACAGGGAGTTATCCGCTGGCCTTGGTCCAGTCAGTGTGCTTCAGTCTGTCACCTGCTTCCGTTTCATCTCCTCCAGCACGGAAGTCTTCAAGAAGCAGAAGGAGAGAGAGAATGAGAAACTGCTGACTTCTCCAAGAGGACTAGAGGAGATGCCGATCAACCCCAGTGCCCCAGCTCTGCGAGTGACATTTGGAAGTAGGTGTACACACAGGAGTCACAGATGTCCCCCAGCTTTAAAAGCTGACCGATGGGCATCTGAAAATCCTGATGCTAAGCACTAGAAGACTTATCAAGGGTCTGAATAAAAAAAAAAATCAGATTTGCTCCCATTGTGGATTCTAGGAAGTAAAAGGTGTATCTTGCCATGGAGACAGAGATGGACCCTCCTCTGAGAGTCTTTGAGACTCACACAGAGGTTTCAAGCTGACGTGTCCCAGCTGTTCGCTTGGGAGAGGTGCTTAAGAGCTGACTCCTGGTGGCCAAGCCCAAGTCTCACAGGTGAGGGGTAATGGTGCCAGCAAGATAAAGCAGACCCTGAGAGTGGCAGGTGGTAAGAACGGAGTCAGTTTTGTGCCAAGAACAATCATGGCTGATTCCCAATGTGATGACTTCATTTTCTGTGGGCACAGTGCAGCTTTTTGCTCAGCCTTTGCTCTGTGAAGCACACTTGCACTTCCTCTTTTCTCTAGGGAAAAGCACAGAAAATGTGCTTAAGTGTGAATTCTGAGCTTCTGTGCCAAAGTCTCTGAGTTTCTAACCGGAAACTGGATGCATTTCAACATTACCTCAAATCACATTTGCCAAGCTGGACTTGTCCCCAGCCTCCACTGTGGCTTCCTTCCTTCCGATTTCTCTTCTTCTCTATCTGATTACATCAGCCTGCCAGCCATCTAGTCAGAACCATTAAGTCATTTCTCCCCCTCTACATAAGTTCCAAATGCTCATGCTGCCAGGCCTTTCCCTCAGCCTTGTCTACAGCTCCTTACAAAGGAACCCTCAGACTGGAGAGATGGCTCAGTGGTTAAGAGCACTTGTTACTCTTGCGGAGGACCTGAGTTCAAGTCCCAGTATCCATATGATAGCGGACAACCATCTGTAACTCCAGTTCCAGAGAATCTGCCAAAGGAATTCCCATTTATCTTTCAAGGCCCACAGCAATTTCCCGAGAGGATACTACTAGAGAGGACACTGCCAGAGAGGACACCAGGGACTAGACAAGCAGTCTGGACTCATCTTTCTTCACTGACTCCAGCATCTCACCTAGCTCCCATTATTCCATTACAACACAAAATCCACGCCATGAGTTTCCCACCAGCCTGTAAAATCCTTAAAGACAGGGTGTCATAGATATTTTCATTTAGATATTTTAGCATTTAATACAGCATCTGGCACAAAGCAGTTCCAGTGAGTCTGAATGAGTCACTTCATTCACAAAGTATCCCATTCACTGCTAGTTGGAGAATTCAGCACATTGGACAGCCCATTGTGCTTTTTATTCCCAAAGGACTCTCCCGGGCTCAGCAAAACTATTTCTGGAGCCCAAGGAAGTTTGGCTGGTATGTTTTCCTGTTCCTACTACTGTCCTTCTAGGGTCAGCCCTAGACATCTAGGAACTTTAGCCTGCTGCCTTTGGTGCTACTAGAGGCTAGCGATTGTTTTTCCACAAAGGGCCAGACAAGAAATACTTCACACTACATGTGCCGCATGGCCATTGCTTCATCTGCTCCGGTTTTAGAGAAAAGGGCAACCACAAGTTGTATGTAAATGAACCATTATGACATATGTCAACCACACCTTAATCATGGGCACCACAGTTTGAAATCACATATTTTCTGTGTCTCACAAAATGTTCATCTCCTTTTGATTCTCCATCTCCAAACACTAAAAACTGCAAGAAAGCACTCTTAGCTTGCAGTACCTACAAAAACAGTTGGAAAACCATAATTTGCCAACAACTAGTCTACTGCAAAAACAAAACAAAACAAAAAAACCAACAACGACAAAACCCAACAACAAAAAGTAAGATTCAAGCCGGGCAGTGGTGGCACACACCTGTAATCACAACACTCTGGGAGGCAAAGGCAGGCGGATTTCTGAGTTCAAGGCCAGCCTGGTCTACAGAGTGAGTTCCAGGACAGCCAGGGCTATACAGAGAAACCCTGTCTCGAAAAAACCAAATCCAAAAAAAAAAAAAAAAAAAAAAGAGTAAGATTCAGAGTTCCATGACAGACTCTATTCCCAGCCATTTGGGGCTACTCTAGAGTTGAAGATGTAGAAAGCAGACAGACTTTCAAACACTAGGCCGCAGGTTCTGCTTTGGGCCCTAGCATCCACTAGCAGCACGAGGCATACTCCTAAACTCTCTTCACTGACAGAATCTACAAAACAGGGACAATGGCATATGCTGTGAGATAGTAGACTGTCACCATGGCCTAGGATTTAAGAGGCACTCCATAACTCCCATTATTATACCTTGTGAGATGGCCTCCCCATGTCAACTATAGTTCTAGAAACTACAGCAAGAAAGAACATGGTGTCTGCAAAGGACAAAAGCAGAGAGGAGGTGGGCTGTTTTATACACAGGAGTTAAATAAACAGGAGTCTAAGAGTCCAGTTAGCCTGACTGCTCTGTGGCCACTCCTAAATCTTTTGGGACACTTTCCTTCTTTACCAAGAACTTTGAGACTCACAGACCACAAGGGGTCCACTTGATTTTCAAGATAAAGAGCATCTGGGGGACACAGAAAAGTCTGAGGTTTATGCATTTCTAGCCTTGATCCCCAAAGCCAGACCTGAGCCTGTAATGTCTTTGCTAGATGTCTAACAGGTGCCACTGCCTCTGCTGGGGTCACTCCGGCTTCCCTTCAGTGCCCAGACCTTCAGTGTTCCTACAGTAAGTACACTTACCAGAAGTCATTACCTATAGTCCAGCCAGAGGGGCTAAAGGCTACACCTACCTGACTGCCCTAAATGATTCCATCTTCCCCCAAGTGTGCATAACTTACCCAGGTTACCTGTGCTTCACCACAGCCTCCCGGAGGCTGAGCCAGGATAGAGTGGACCAGCCTGAGTCAGCTCTGTCCCTCCACCTAGCACAGAGCTGTCACTTAATGAGTCAATGAGACTTCTGAAGCATTCTCCCCTTAAACTTTTTAGCTGGACTCTGATTAGCAGACTGAGCAGAGTCTGGGTCACCGCCAGGAAGAGGGAAACCTCAGAGAGAGAAAAGCAGCATAACCAATGGGATCCGGGAGATGGAAAATAGGTTTTGGGGATGAGGTGAAAGCAGCCAGGCGGGCAGCCTGGAGAAGCGAAGACGAGGCCTGACTGGATTCTGGCTTTAAGTACAGAAAAGGCTCTCATGAGAAAATCTTGATCTCATCCCTCCTCTATAATCAAAGGGAACTTTTCCATATTCATGGACAACAGAACAATAAGAACTCGCTTAAGTTCAGGCCAGGGGGTTTTAAGCTGGGAGAAGCTAAATTAGACACCACTTTCTAGAGACACCATACTGCTGCTCTTTTGGCAAGTGAACTGGGGGGGGGGGGGCTTGCTTGCAACTCTTGCTGAAAGCTGTGGAAAAGGAAATGAACACCTACTCTGGTCCTGTTTACTGTGGAGACAGGTGTGGGGAACCCCAGTCAGGTGAGATTTTTCTATCAAGCCACTGGTGGGTTTTTTTGTTTTGTTTTGTTTTTTGTTTTTGTTTTTTGCTTTTTGTTTTTTTTTTTTGAAAAAGGGTTTCTCTGTGTAGTCCTGGTCGTCCTGGAACTCACTCTGTAGACCAGGCTGGCCTTGACCTCTGAAATCCACCTGCCTCTGCCTCCCAGAGTGCTGGGATTACAGGCGTGCGCCACCGCCCGCCTGGCTTGCCACTGGCATTTTAATAGACTGTTTCCCACCTAGTACTTTTGTGGTGTCAAGCTTTGGAATCCTATGATGGAATCACCAAGCATTTCTAAGCTTCTTGATGGGACAATAAAAAGAGAGAACAGCAATGTCAGAGGGAGACAGTGGAAAGGATGGCCTGTGTGTGTGTGTGTGTGTGAATATGTGCACATTCTACATATATGTATTTATTATATATAATTATATATACATATTATATATAATATGTATTGTGTATTCTCTCTCGCCCTCTCTCTCTCACACACACACACTTCCTACAAAATCAGTAACAAACAGGCTATTAATATAATTACTACTATTGCTACTGAGAAGCTTTTATTCACTAAGCATCTGCTGCCTGCTGGCCACTGAACTGCTTGATATCATTTTAGTCCTCAGAGCAGATGCATGAGCTAGGGAATATCTGTACCCCATTTTCCAGATGAAGAAGCCTGAAAAGAGGCAAAGTCAAATAACTTTGTCCAAGTCACACAGCTAGCCAGTGACAGGGCCAGCACTCAAACCCAGACAGTCCAACTTAAAGTCTGTACACTACCTATTGCTTCCCCACAGCGGGAAGAGTCTGGAACTTAAACCCTTCTTTCTGAATCCAGGTTCATCCTCTTGGCTTTATCTTTAGGCAGGGAGAGCAAAGCAACGCATGGCACCGGCAAGACAGAAGAGCTCTCAAGTGAGCCTAAACCTGCCAGAGGAGGCCAAGAAACACAATGGAGGATGAGTAAGGCCTGGACCGAAGGCCAGACTCCTGGCTCCAGCTCTGTCCATCACAGATTCTTGTTGAATTTGATGGTGAAAAAATAATGAACCATTATGATGCTGTTGATGAATCACAGGACCTGTATGTGAAATCCCAGGGTGCCCACAGCCTCTGTAAACTCTAAGACTGTAGGAGCAGAGGACAGAGATGCACGGATTGAGAGCATGGCGACAGCAGTCCACATAACCTGCACCAGCAGACCGAGACCGGGCATCTCCAGCGCTGCTCTGCTGAAGCCTCCTCATTCATGTCCCTACTCTGGAAGCTTTGTTCCAGTCAGTCCCTGTCCACAGCCACGGGCAACAGAAGCCTTATCATGGCATCCAGAGCCCTGCAGCCCTGTAATGGAAAGAATATGAGCCTCTGATCTCAACTCTCCTGTGTGAACCGTGCTGTCACTTACTAGCTACCCAGCCTTAGCAAAGCTACTGTCATCTTTCTGAGGTCTTGTTTCCTAGTCTTTAAATTGGGGATAAATGTGCCTCTATTACAGAGGTCGTGAGGATTAAGTAAATTACAGTGGGTAAACTGTGTGGTTCACTGCAGGCCACAAAGCAGACACGTGCTGAATGCTAGCACTCTCCTCTCCTCACGGGCCACAGCTCTTCCCCAGTGTGCCGTGCTCACTTGCGTGTGTGTTCCCTTCCATGCATTTCTGCCTCCAGACATGGCTCCCACTGCCCTTTCTCCCAGTGACGAACTCCCTCCATGTTCCAGCCTAACGTCTCCACCTTCAGGAATTTGGGCATGCAGGGATTGATTTCTCCTAACTCCCACTTGCTTTCATTTACCCAAGTCAATCTGACTCCAGTTATTTATGTACTGATCCATCTTCCTAACTATACACGAGGGAGAAGGCTTCCAGCAGACAATTACTTATAGGAGAGCAAAAGACATGTTGTTATCATTGGTGCATATTCCTCAACACTAGAGGCTCTTTGACAGCAGGAGCTTTGTATGCTGCTGAATGGAATCTTTCCATCTTACAGTGGGAATCTTAACTGAAACATCTAGGACTGCGTTTTTCTTAAAGCTGTGCATTTTACCGGCTGACAATACGCAGTTTTTGTATTCCTGGGGATTATAGAGCCCTGTAAGCACCAGCCCAACAATTTTGCATGCATATGCTTACTGCTAAGCTAAGATCCACTGGTACTCATGCGGACTTGCGTCTTCCTTTGTCCATCTTTCTGGCACATCTTGGGCTCCTCTTGGGATATCTCTTCAGCATGAGGACGGCTTTCACTCACAGAGGAGGAGGGCTCCCGGAGCAAGCTCTCCACCCCACTGCCATGGTAGGTGACTGCCATGACTGCCATACTAAAAGTCCAGAACTCTAAGACCAGAAAACAGTGGGAACGCTTCCTATCTGCTTGGGTTTCCAAGTCCACAACAGTTTAAGATACTTAAAACTATATATAGTCCAGTCCATAATGTTTGATAAATGTTAGCCTTATCACCCGAATAGGGCTCCTTGGGATCCCCCACAGGCAGAGCGCGGACTGTGCTTAGCAACTGATGCCAGCCTGGGAATCACAGAGAGTCCATCTCAAAGAGTCAAAATCAGTTCATTTACGTTTTTTATTATTATTAATTTTGTAGAGAGCCAGAAAGATGGCTCAGTAGTTAAGGGCATGTGCTACTCTTGCAAAGGACCTGAGTTCAGTTCCCAACAGTCACGTCGAATGGCTCAAAATGACCTGAAATTCCAGCTTCAGAGAATCCAACACCCTCTTATGATCTTCCTGGGGACCTACACTCATGTGCACACGTACACAACTAAAAAATACAAATAAGGTCAGATGTGGTGGAGGCACATCTTTAGTCCCAGCATGTGGGAGGCAGAGGTAGGTGGATCTGAGTGTAAGGCCAGCTTGTGCACATACTGAATTCCAAACCAGTCAGAGAGACATGGTTAAATGCTGTCTCAATTAATTTGCTAGAGTAGAACTGGAAAAAACAAGGGCCTGGACATGTCTCTTCCAGAACTCTCTATCCTTGACTGAGTCCTTGTGTAATCTTGCTTGAGTCTTTCCCCATACACAAGATTAAGGTAGTATACCTAGATTGTTTCTATGCTCTTTCTGCCTTAATACATACATACATACATACATATAAATCATACATATATAAATCAACAAAGAACTTCCTATTCCATATGCTGGGGCTGTTGGCAAGGAGAGATGTGAATTTGTAGCTGCTGGCCCACATGGAAGGGACTACTGTTTACCAAGGCCAAGGGCAGAACAATTGATTAGTCAGCCACCTGTGAGCTTGCCATACCTGAACTATATCACAGACTGTACAGGTCCCTGAACACCGTACAACTTCTCTCAAACTAAACTCAAAAATAGCAAGGCCAGGGCCTGAAATCAATAACAGCAATGAAGAATCTTGGTTCATAAAGAATTCCTGCACCTTTGTGCCTCTGATGCCTGTAAGTAGGGCAACAGCCATCTAAACCAGGGCCCTCCTTAGCCATGAAGGAAAACACGAGGTCGCCTTCTAATCTTGACAGCTTGTAAAACAAAGACCAAAGCGAGGGGGGGAAAAAGACTCTGACTCATTTGACCACAAGCATTACAGAGACCTACTATGTGCCAGTCCTGTAGAAGAGAAGGTATGACAGGCCTGGCTCCTTGCCACGTACGAGTGATGTACCCCATCACAGACTTTGTTAAGAAGTCTATAGGAAGTTCAGTCTCTGCCACAGGGACTAGAATGGGAGCACCAATCAGCGGGAGGATGAGAAGCTTCACCAAGGAGGTCGTACGATGTGGCGTGAGTGCCCTGAAGAAGCTGCAGAAGGTGCCATATTACTGAGTTACTACAGACCACACAACAGGAGACCATGCTCTTCCTAGCTGAGCATGTGCTGCAGTTTGCCAGATTGTTCTCAGAACTTCTCTCTCCACGGTTGGGCTGGCTGGTGGCAGGCCCTCTGACTGCCAAATCTGCACTAGAGCAATGACACTCCTACGCAAGCCAGAGACCCTGGATTATAAAAAGAGGAACATTGAGGTGGGGCCAGGTGCTTGGAAGGGACTCCAAGCTTCTCGGCTAGTTCACTTCTCTACACAATCCTGACCCTGTGTCTATCCTTCAGAGCACCCCCACCCGCCCCGCCCAGGCCCCTTTAGAAGGCATGAAGCTGAGGACTGTGGGCTGAAGCTCTTTGATGGCTGGGGATCCAGGGAAACATTATACATCAGCTACTCAGTAGGTTTTTGGCACATGGCCTGTGGTCAACAAGTTTTAGCTCCCTCCTCATACTTGCAAGGTCAATTCCGTGGTAAATCCCAGAGGCTCCAAGGCTCAGGTTACATCAGCTTTCCCCTCAGGGCCTCCCTGAAATATGCCAGACCAAAACACTCTTTCCTGGAAATCACAACAGTATGTTATGTATCAGTTCCATTGCATGTGGGCAATTTACATATAATCATACTTAACCCTCACAGTGACATTATTATATCCATTTTTAAAAGCTCTAAAAGAGGAGAATGAATTGTTCTAGGATATGTCCTAGGAGAGGGGAAGGCATTGCTGACCCCCAAAGTCACGCACTCTCACGCTTTCCTAGCCTCTGATGGGCCACAGTCCTACAGCTATAGGAAAGAGACTGCATCCTACCCACACTCCTACCTCTGTTAAAAAAATGTGGCAGAAGCATTTATACATTGTATTGCAAAACAAGTGGAAACAGTCAACACAACGAAGTACACATATTTTATAACATGCTCATGCCAATGGACTGTCTGAGCCTTGAGCCCTGCCAGTCTTGAGCGTATCCTTGTTTGGTCTGAAGCTCAAATTCCATATAGGCTGAGCCTCGGCAACCGGTACCCACCGGGTCCCTACCTGTCACAACCCAAGCCCGTTCATAGGCACAGGCTGAGAGCCCGAAATAGAAATAAGATTTATACGCTGCAGTCTGGGCAGGGAAGCAGCTTTGGGGACAGTTCTAAAAACCCTTCGGCTGCTCCTCCTCAGAAGAATCGGGTCGTGACCTCGAGCTGTCCAGAAGGCCCTGGCTGCCCCTCCCGGGCGACTGCACCACCGCACTCCAGACCCCAGCCCCGTTTCCTGGCTCACTTTTACCTTAGTTGACCACCGGGGGAACGGCCGCGCGCACCCCCATTCGCAGGTCTCAGTCGAGAACGCGGAAGAGGCGGAGCTAAACTCAGGGGGCGGGCCCGGGCAGAAGGGGGCGTGAGGGGGAGGAGTCACGCCTGCGCCCTGAGGGCCACACGTGGCGAAAGGCAAGCCGAGTACTCTGCGCAGGCGTTGGCCGTCCTCTGGTTGTTGCTGGCTTCTTTTCCAAACAGAAAGTGGAAACACAGTGCTCGTGCAAATAGTTACTTCTGCGAGCTAGAACGGAGTTTTTTTTTTTTTTTTTTTTTTTTTTTTTATAAATCTGTTAAGTAAAGTTTATTTTTGGGACAAGGCCTTGTTGTATACTCCGGACTGACCTCAAACTCGTTTTTCTTCTGACTCAGTCGCCAGAGTTCTCTGATTACAGACGCACACCACCGGGCATGACTATAAAATTTCTATAAAGGTCTGTGTATACAGAAGTTCATGAGGGTTTGAATAAAACATTTCTTCCAGTAATTAACATTTTTTATTGTTGTTTTTCTAAACAATCTCACTATGTAGCCCTGGCTGGCCTAGAACTTAAGAGATCTACCTGCCTTTGCCTCCTGAGTGCTAGCAATAAAGGCATGTGCCACTACACCAGCTAAAACAAATGTTCTTAAAGATAGATCTATTTCTTCTGCTCTCTCTCTCTCTCTCTCTCTCTCTCTGTGTGTGTGTGTGTGTGTGTACTAATTAGAGTAATACCTCAAGTAGCCTCCCTGCCTCACTTCCACAGGCTGCAGGTGCCTGAGACGGGAAGACGGGGTGGGGTGGGGGTGGGGAGGTGTTGCTTGGCTTCAGTTCAAGTTCTGATGCAGTTTTCCTTTGTGTGGTGAAGTGAGTTTCCCTATCCCATTCAGTATTGTTGTTAGGGTCTGGTGTAAGGGGCTTAAAGAACAGCTCAAATTCCCATCACTCATCTCAAAAACATTAATTCTCTCTTCTGGCCTGGGTGTTTGACTATATGAGGGAAGGTAGTGGAAGTATTCAAGACTTTGCTAGAATTGCAATCTAGATGAAGATTGGAAAGGGGTGTCTTTTCCCAAGCTTTTGTATTTAGTTCCTTTCTGAATTTGAGTCCTCTTCAAAGGCTGGATATTACAATCTCTTTCAACTTATAATCTACCAGTCTTCACAGGCCTTTCTAGCCTATTCTGCAACCCTCAATAGCCAGCCAGTCCAGAGTCACTCAAGCATATACTGGGATCCAGAATCTCAGTTACTATCCCTCCCCATGGCAACCACGATGGTTAATTAACATTGGATAGAGGTGCTCCCAGGAAGAAGGGCAAGCCTGTAGAACTCAGCCATTCCTCTGGGCCATCCCACCGCATTCCATGGTTCCATACTGTGGCAGCAGCGAACATAAAAGGGGCCACAGGGGTCACGAAAGCTGCAGGTGATCCAGTGTTACTCAGTGTGGGATGCTCTGCTCCAGGGTGGAGATGATAGCTTATTCCCTGTTCCTTCGTTGATGCAGATCCTGACAACAAGGCAACAAAACCCTGGCTTCCCAGGTGAGCTGCTTTTGTTAGGTTTTTCCTGTTTGGGTGAGAGTCTTATTTCTCATTACTGAGGTCAAAGTTCTCCCTCTTTGTCCTCTAAGCATCCTTCTCAACCTCTTGAAGTAAGTGTGTGTCTGTCTGTCTGTGCATATGTCCTTCCTGACATATTTCCAGATATCTTAAATTTGAGATAAATCTAACTCTTCCTTCCACAATGTACATGGACTTTCTAACAGTTGGACTGTCCAGTGACTGAAGAGATAATGGTTTGTAATGGATTTGAAAACACTACTCTTTTAGAACACTGGGCTCTGGGCATTAGAAGGAACAGAAAAATGGAGAACCTTCCAGATTCTAGAGCAGATCCTGGGGGCTGGGAGGAAAGCCAGGCAGCTGGCTAAAGACTTGATTACGTCAAGCACTTGCAGCTGCGCTTGAGACATGGCATGTATTAGCTGAGTTATTATGTCTGTTCACAGGCTGAGGATGAAGGAGCCTAGAGGTCAGACCTTCACTCCCACTTCTATTTTAAAATGATACTTACGCCAGGTGTGGAGGTGTACACCTTTAACCACAGCACTTAGGAGACACAGAAAGGTGGATCCCTGTGAATTTGAGGCCAACCTAGTCTAGAGGGTGAGTTCCAGGCTAGCCAGCACTACATAACGAGACCTTGTCTCAAAAAAAAGTTATTACCACTGTGTATGTGATGTGAGTAGGAACCCGTGCCGGGGTGGTGCCCCTCCTGGTCTTGAGAACTGAACTTAGGTCATCAAGCTTACATCGTTGGGCAGTAAGGTCCTTTGAGCACTTAGCCATCTGGTAGACTACCACTTCTGCCTATGAAATAGAAAGTGGTTTATAGAGGGAGGGCCAGGGCTCAGGCCTCTGCTTCCCAGGCAGAGTCCCTGCGGCTCTTTTGAAGGTGTAAGAGGCCTTTGTTGAATCTTCAGAACCAAGCTGCTTTGAACTCCTGTCCTGTGGTTTGGGGGCCCTGAGTTCTAGCTGCCTCCTGGGGACTGTGCTCTGGATTGAAGCCTGCCCTACCTCCACTGCTTTGAGTTCTGAGAGGGGCTTCTTGTTCTGTGATTGGGGTTGTGGCTGTATTTCCTACTGCACTTTTAGCCATTGGTTCCTCCAAACCACCCTGACATGAACCAGGGTTGCCAGTGTCAAAGCGAGGAGGATCCCCCCCTCCCCCCTCCGAATGAGAACCCTGAAGGCGAGGCCCTGCACTGCCCTTCCATCTTCTCAAGGCTTGGTCTACAATTCCAAGCCCTGGGAGAACTTGGGCGTCCTCACACCGGGAAGCTGGTCAGTCACGGCTGTGCCCATATGGTCTGGGAGCTTAGGCCAGAATGTCTTCTTAATTCCTCTCCTAAGACCCGCCAAGACCCATGTGGCACCCAGAACATAGCTTCCCACCAGTGGTTGCTTTAGTTTGTATCTTTTATTTTTACCAAAAAATAGCAAAATCTTTCCTTTCACAAAAATAGATTTCCCTAACCCCCACCCCCGTGGTCCCTTTTCACAGCCTAGAATTCAGAATATATTCTGTAGCCCACCGTGGGGGGTGGGAGGGAATGTCCCACTGTCCTCAGTTCTGAACCACTGCCAGAGCTGCAGGCCAGCATGTTTCCCTTGGGGACTTTTCTGGAGCCAGCAGACATTCCCGGTGGGCCCTGCTGCCCCGGAGAGCCCCAGCTGTTTCTCTGGAAGGCACGAAGGCAGCTCCTCAGCCATAGAAGTGCCTGGTTTTGGAGGTTTGCCTCGGCAGCATCTCTAGCCAACCGCGGGGTGTGGTAGGGTTTTCTGCCATCAGGCTAGAAATCCTTATTCAATGCATTAATAGCTGTGTCCTGGAGAGCGGCTGACAACCTCTACTTGCGCACACATCTCAGTGTTGCAATCAGCAGGGCCCAGAGTGAAAGTCAAGAGCCTTGGATTTTTAACGGTTTCATTTCCCTCCGATGCACATTGAGAGGCAGAGGCAATATTCCTATGAGACTTCTTGTTCTCATCCTGGGCTCTCAGGATAAAGGCTCTGGAAGGGTAGAAACCTGGTTCTGCCGGTTTCCCTACCTGTGAGTCTGTGCATTAGGGCTCAGCATGGAGGTACTGAGTAATGGCTACTGCACAAGCATCCCAGCCTCTTTGGATAGCTGTGCTTGGAAATCCAAGAAGCCTGAATGTATCAGGAGGTTGGGCTGAGGCAGGTGTTTTTAGGATGGGAAGGTCTCCCCAGTTGTATGATCCTCAGTGTCCTGAGATAGAAGAAAAGACTCTAGATTCTCCAATTCAAGTTCCAGTGGCTCCCTGGTCTGGAGAGCTATTTTGTGCTGGCCTTCAGTCAAGTCAGTAGGTTCTGTGTTCGAGATTGAAGTATCTGTGTCTAAGTTCAAGATTGAGGGGACCCTGAGGATTGAGGATTGAGGATCCTAACCTCAAGAGGCTTACCGTTTGTTTGCTTGCTTTTGGTTTTTTCGAGACAGGGTTTCTCTGTGTAACCCTGGCTGTCCTGAAACTCATTCTGTAGACCAGACTGGCCTCGAACTCAGAGATGATCCAATTTGCCTCTGCCTCCTAAGTGCTGAGATTAAAGGTGTGATCCACCACCATCAGGATCAGAGGCTTAATGATATCAGGCCCTTCTGGAGGCAGAGCTGAGTTAATTGACAATTCAGACATCCCTGGCTGAGCAAATCAGCCCACATGGTGGTAGGTCAGAGGTTTAAGGAACTCAGGGCAAAGCTGCACTGTCTAACCTCCACTCAAATGCTGGGACTCATGTTGATAGAAGATGGTAGTCTAGAAGATTCAGACGTACAATTCCATCTACACACACATTTTGTCAGATGTGTCAGACATCTGGTTAGAGTTGGGTCACTAAGCTGTCATTACTCCTATAATGGTCATGGAGTTATAGCCAACCTCCTCATGTATCATCCATCCATGCATCCCTCCATCCATCCCTCCATCCATCCATCCATCCATCCATCCATCCATTATGAGGGCCTACTATGTGTCTGGAAGGACCTGGATCTCTCAGACAAATCCCACAATCATACAATCCCACAATCATACAATCACACACACACACACACACACACACTTGCTTTCTCAGGGACAGGCACTCACTCTATGTAATTTTCTTGACATCACTTCAGCCACATCTATATTCCCCAATGGATTTGGGAACCATCCTGGTTGGGCAAAGTTTCAGAGCAGAAACCTGGTAGCCTGCCCTACTCTTGGGCTTAACATGGGGGGCTAAACTCCTTTTCTTCTGTGGTCCACGTGAAGTCCTCCCTTCCCCACACATTCTGGGAAACAGATAGACTTCTGAGAAGTCCAGAGGTGTTGGGTCTATAGAGGGTTCCTACTCTTCAGTAGGCCTTCAGATTTCTCTACCCACAGGCTCCTAAGGGTCCCCTCTCCCAGCTACACTGTGTTCAGATGGTCCATCTGATAGGCAGCAACATCCAGATCTGGACTCAGTGACAGATCCGTTCTGTCATCTCCCTCTGTAGAGACACAAAGTAAGGACGGGTTAGTTTGATCTCAGCCTGCCGGGCAACCCCTTGCCAAATCATGGTGTTTATTGAGCCTGACTCTTCCCCCACCTCAGCTGCAAACCATGGCAGCAGATCTGCAGTTGTATACTGACATCTCCATGACTTTTCTATGAGAGTACAGAATCTACTGTTAAATGAGTTGTCACCCCTCATTTATCCACCTGAGAATAGGCATTTCATACAGGTCCTTTGGAGACAGCACTGGCAGCGGAGAGCAGTGAGACTCGGCCTTACCAGTGGCTCTAGCTCCCGCTGGTCCACCAGGCTGAACTCCTGGATGAAGTAGTAAAAGTGCTTATAGCAGGTGTTGACGTGTGCCTCCGCCCCCATGCTGAGGATGCTGTCGAAGTGGTGGATGTAAACATGGACGAAGACTCGGAAGAGGCGGGTCAGGATCTTGGTGCAGACCTGCTGGAAGTTCTTGGGGAAGGGAACTCCTGGGGATGGAGATGAGGAGAAGAGGAATCAAACTCCTCTGGAGAAAACTCTGGCCCACCCCTCCTCGGCACAGGACCCACAGGACCGTGAGGGCCGAGCTAGAGTTTGCCTTTTTCCTCTACTTTTCTTTTGGAGTGGGAGGAAGTGCTGGGGACTGAACCCAGGGATCCATTCACACCACTGAGCTCAACCCTGCAGATCTGAAAACGCCTTCTCCCTGCAGAGAAGATCGCCTTCCACATTTCCCACTCCCTAAAGTAGGGATTTGCAAGCTTGTCACTGGCCAGTCTGCCTCAGGCCACAATGAAAATTACGGCATGGCATAACCTCTCCCCAGAACCTGAGCACCCACACAGATATATACATCACTTTCTTCTATATAGTCCAGTGGTGAGGCTGTCGGTATGTGGGCCAGTTTTTATTTTTATATTTTTTAAAAGTTTTATTCATTTATTTACTATATATGAGTACACTGTAGCTATCTTCAGACACCTTTTCTTCTCTCTCCAGCCCTGCTCACTCCCAAAGATTTATTTATTATTATATGTAAGCACATTGTAGCTGTCTTCAGACACACCAGAAGAGGGCATCAGATCTCATTACAGATGGTTGGGAGCCAACATGTGGTTGCTGGGATTTGAACTCAGGACCTCTGGAAGAGCAGTCAGTGCTCTTAACTACTGAGCCACCTCTCAAGCCCCGGGCCAGTTTTTAAAAACATGGGCCTGCAGCGTTGTCTTAATATACCAGCATGGCATGGAACAAAGCCTTTATGAGCCAATCCTGACTGCCCTCTCCAGCCACATGCTCAAATCCTGCTTCCTGCTCTCACAGCTGGCTCATAACACCCTTCCACCCCCATGCTAACACTTTAAGAACTGCTTCAGATATCAGTCATTCCTTTAGATATCCAATAACATAAAGACCTTTCCCTCTGTTAGCCCAGCTGTGAGCTGAGCCCTTTGTACCTCTGCCCTCTGCCCTCTGCAGTTGTGCTGATGGCTCTGATAGCCATTCTAGATATGATAAAATGTAGGGAATGTATAAAGGTGAAGCCACTTGCCTGAGGACCCATAATTATTAATTAGTACAAACTGGAGGCAGGATTCAAACCCTCTTTGTACAGCAGTATCTCCTCGAGATAATTAATACAGATCCTGCCTGGCCAGGAAAGGCCATTAGAGGCATGGGAAAAGCAGTGCATGCACAGGCCCGGCATCCAGGGCAGAGATCCTGGTGGCTTACACCCTCATTTCTGCTATGACAAAATCATCCAGTCATCTAGTTGAAAGTTTACCCAGGGCTCACAAACCCAGGGATGTAGGCTAGAGGAAATAAGGACCGGGATCAGACTGAGCCTTAGTCCACACACATCCTTCCTTTCCACTGTTCCTTAGGGCTTGTGCTCCGCCTCTCTGAGAACCCAGCCTAGTCCCCACACTCCTGTCCTACTTATCTAGACAATGGCATCTGGGCCCCACAACACTGAGTTCCAGTTCTGAAGCCTTTTCTATTGGGTGTGTTGTCCCACTGTTGGCCTCAGTTTCCTCCCGTGTGACATGAAGATACCTGCTGCACACAATGCTACAGGAAATGGCAGCAACAGCTGGGGAGGGGCAGGTGCCTGAACTGTGACTCAGTGCCCAGCTTTCCCCAGCATCCAGACTTCTTCCCTCAGGGCCTGGCCATCTGCCCCACCCACTTGAGTCTCTATAGCCCAGGCGGGTGCTGGGACTCAGTTTGAGGGTGGGGCTTCTGTGAGGAACAGGGCTCAGCTTCTGGGGTGGGGACCTCAGGTCAGGGTGTTATTATTCATCTCCTATCCCCACCCTCACCTGCCCAAGCCCAGCTGGACCTGACCAGAGCACACCAAGTCTGAGGGAAAGATACCTTCTGGGCCAGCCTAGCTTCCAATCCTTCCCTTTCAGAGAGGCCTGGAGGCTGGGAGCAAGATCAGCCGGAGCACAACATAGCACTTGTTCTGGAGAGTGGAGAAACGGTGTTTATGGACATGCGGGGACAGTCCATAGTGAGACACTCACGCTTGGGACACGAGGCGCTCCAAATGGGAGTCAGATAGGCCTTGTTAAATGTTTGATCATAACCAAGATCCTGCCTCAACTGGTTTCTACTTCCACGATATGGGAAGGACCCTCCCTGGCTAGGCTAACTCTCCAGCCAGACAGTGCTCACCGACACGTGTAGGAAAGACGTCCTCGTCGTTGATGAGACCCTCGATCCAGTCCATGAGCAGTGCCATATAGCGGGGTGCCGAGAGCTTGGCAGGCCTTCGGTACTGACGCTCGTCCTGCCAGCGGTACTCATAGCGGGGCCCACCAGCCATGACTGGGCAGCTGGTCTCACTGCAGTGCTCAGTCATTGTGCCATAGATGAGGTTGATGCGGTTGAAGAAGTCCACTACGTGCACGGCAATCCAGTCATCGATGCTCTCGCCGGGTGGCAGCCTCACTACACTCCGAAGGTCCAGGCCGGACTTGAGTGAAGCTTGTGCCTTCTTATACAGCTCAAAGCGCTGTGTGCCAGGCTCAAAGCGCTTCCGGGGCCGGAAAGTCTTGTCCTTCGCAAACACCTGCTTCAGACACAGCGCCATGGCCAGGCGGGTAAAGCTGGATGTCTAGGTACAGGGACCTGAAGATGCCCTGCCAGAGATGAGGGCAGGGGAAGCAGGTGGTCAGGGCCTTATAAAGTGGGTTTTGGCTTCCCAACACATCATTTTTCTCTTAGCTGTCAGCCTGGGGATAGTTTCTTTACCTCCACGAAACCCTCATCTGCGCAGTGTCTAATCCTTTGTGGTCTACATTAGCCACACACCCCACCCCTGGAGCAGTTCCACAAGCCTTTCATTCGGCTTGCTTTCCTCCCTGCTTTCTTTGAATCTTGCAGAGGGTGTGCCCTGGGCTCCAAACCGGTGCTTACAGGACTTACTGTGGAGCTTCACAGAAGCGACAGGGGTTTCTGCAGGCCCGCCAGGGGACAGGGACCCCAGACAAGGTGTTCTCTGGAAGCCCCAAAGGTCATCTGTACAGCGAGAGAGCCTGACTGCTCTGAACTTGGGGCAGGGGCTGCACCCTGGACTTGGATTTCCTCTGGGACATCCCGAAGCCCATCCGGCCACGGGGGATTCCCAGGGAGCAGAAGGGACTTTTCTACCAAAAATGTCTTTTCCTTTTTCTTTACACTGAAAGAGGAAAGGGCCCTCACAAGGCCAGCTGGGTGGCCTTAAGTGTGGCTGCAGGCTCTGCAGGAAGGGGAGGGTGGCAGGCCCAGAAGATTGCTACTTCCTCTGACAGACACTGGAGTTCCTTTCCTCAAAGCTAACCTCCTTCAATTCCGAAACAGTACTGAGCTGCTGGTCTTCCCCTTGCCCCTGACACTCCATGGATTTTCAGCATGCCTACTATGCACCCGGCACTGGGGGCTGGAGCAGAACAGCCAGACCCATCCTACTGGTTTTTCTAGATGTTTGCTTTACTTCTTAGAACGGAAGGATCCCACACGCAGAACAGACTTCAGGGGGTATCCATCAGAGCCCCCAGAGTCCTAGCACTTTGTCCCTGCTTCACAGCTAGCTTGCTGGCATGGCCGTGGGCTTAGTCCTTGAACACCTACAGGTGTCTGAACATCTCAGGCACCTCACTTCCCACAGCAATCAATACACGAGCTATTGGAGAACGCAGATCCAGGCCACAGCCACGACGGAGCGTGGCCGCTGAGCACAGACTTACAAACTGAGCGCAGGCTCCATGCTGAGCCCTGGCTTGCCCCAGCCCTGGTTAGTCTGAGCCCTGAGCTGAGCTCCACACTGAAGGAGGCTTGAGACTGTGGCAGACAAAGCCTGTCCTTCACCTCCCACTGCCTTGACTTTGAAGCAGTTTCCTTTCTCACTGATACCTGCTGTGGCAGGATTGGGGAAGAAAGGGAGGGAATAAGGGGACAGTGTGAGCGTAGAGTGTGAGCATGGAGCATAGAGGGCCTCGCTTCTGGCAACAAATCCAACTTACAGAAATGTTTGCGCCAGGAGTTTTCCCTTCTAATCACAGCAGGCAGACAGAATGGAACAGCCAGGAAAAACGAGAGCAGTTTGCAGAGTAGAGAGCTCCTGGCCTCTTGGACGAAGCTTGAAGATGTGGAAGGTCCCCCCATTTATTCTGCCCCCAACCCTCCAACTTCTTCCCAAAGAAATGCCAGGTTGTGACTGAACTTCTCAAATGAAAGCTCTGTATGCTTCAGTTGCTGTCTTCCTTGTAAGCTCTGCCTGGGGCAGGGCGTCCAAAAATCAGTCACTGCAATCAGGGGGGGGGCTCTGGGTCCTCCACCTTCCTTCGGCTTCCTCATTACTGACAGTTACAGATCCCTTCACTCTGCCTCCCTCTCCTTAGCCTCCCTTTCCTGGCCCACTGGCCTCCGGCAGGCAGCCACCCTGGATTCTCCTTCATCCCTAAAGGGTCCTCACTTCACTGTCCTGCCTGTCTTTGCCGGTCAGTTTCTGTTTTCTCTTTCCAACTGACTGACTGCTTCGTTCTTGGCAGCCTCCCCTAGATCCCATCCTTGCGTGTGGGCTTCTCTTTAGCTGCCTCTGTTCCCACCCCTCTCCGCATTAAGTCAGGACTTAAGTTGGTGGCTAGGCTCTAGGAAGAACTTAGACGCCAGAGTCTTAGAGTTGGCTGGTGAGATGGCTCAGTGGGTAAACTTGCTCGCCCGAGTTTGATTCTTGGGACCAACATGGTGGAAGGAGAACACTCCCACAAACTGTCTCTGGCCTCCATGTGTGCTTTGTAATGTGCACATAAATGTGTGTGTGTGTGTGCACGTGTGTGTGTGTGTGCGCGCGCGCGCGCGCGTGCGCGCGTGTGCACATACATAATGTAATTAAGGTGTTGGGTTTTTTGTTTTGATTGTTTTTTTGAGACAGGGGTTCTCTGTGTAGCCCTGGTTGTCCTGGAACTCACTCTGTAGACCAGGCTGGCCTAGAACTCAGAAATCCACCTGCCTCTACCTTGTAATTAAAGTTTTAAAAGTAAATCTTGCCTCTCAATAAATGAAGAGTGAAGGGGAAAGAACTGATATCAGCTCTGGACCTCCACCATCCCTACATGCCTACCCTCATGGTGGTACGCATGCCCACATACCCACACCCCAACCAACCACACACACACACACACACACACACACACACACACACGAATAAAAGTCTTTAAGTTAGAATAGCTGAAATGTCAAGTGGTGCATCCCACATGAACAGATGGAGAAACTGAGGCCTAAGAGGAGGATTTGAGGGCCCTACTTGACTTTGCACAGTAAGTATTAAGACGTAGGGGATTGGTATAAAAAAGGGACTCAGGCTATGACAAGGTACAAAGTTCCCTTTTCCTGCTCTGTCTGGCCACTGACCTGGTGTAGACAATCGAGGAAGGCAGTAGAGGCCCCACCTCCTCGGTGTAGAACTTTAGGGCCCAGGACTTTTCCTAGAAAGAGTAACCGTGGAGGTGAGTAGGCAGGTAGGCTAGGAGGGCATCCCCTCCTTGCTATGTCTGTTACTCCTGTCCTCTCCCAGACGCACACGGGGCCTGTTTCCCTTCCCTGTGGACCCTCCACTTTAATTACTGGGTAGGTGGTCGGTGGTTTGCTCACTCTGTGACCAAGCATTTAATCTTCTCAGATGAAGAGCACAGGCTCACTGTCACTGCCTGTTTTCTTTTACCTAGGCTCTTGCCAGGGACACACCTGCTCCTGCCTTAGCTTGGCTTAGGAACAGCCAGAAGATGGCCCCAGTTTGAACTCAGAACCTAGCCTAGCATGCCCTGCGGGACAAGGTCTAAGGTTGAGATTCTCAGACAAAAGTGGTAGCAAAAGACACAGGGCTTGTCCGGCCAGACCCGCCCCTACCTCCCTCGAGCCCCTAAGAACCGCCCCTTATCTTCAGCTGTTAAGGCCAAACAGGTCCTAGGACCCAGAGGAGCCAGCCTGACATTTCCGCTCCGAAGACACGCCCCCCACCCCCACCAGCCACCGCCACCCCCACCCCGGACTTCAGACGCGGTGAGCCTCGGACCCTGGGCTGAGGACTGTGGCCAGCCTGCTTTAGTGCGGGAGTCGCTTCCAGAAGGTGCCACGCAAGGTCCACGAAGAAACTAAAAGTGGAAGCAAGACCGGGCCGCGCGGGGCGCAGAGACGCGGTGCTCACTCACCCGCTCCGCCCGAGTGGACAGCTCCGGGTCTCGGTCCCTGCGGCCACACCGCAGCGCGCCGGGTCGTCCTCCTGCTGTGATCCCGCGGGGGCCGGTCTCAGCGGCTATCCACCAGTCTGTTCTGGGCTGCGGCCGCCGCCGTCCCGCCGCCACTGCTCGAGGAGACGCCAGCTCCGCCCCGGGCTCAGCCACGCCGTGGCCACGGGGCGGGGAGGGGCGGGGAAAGGGACTCCCCGTCCCAGGATACACACTCTTCTCTTTAGCCTTTCCGGGAAGTGGGAAGTCCATCGGGCTCGCTGTCTCCCGAGGGCAAAGGACTAACTGAGGAGCGCCCCAAGGGACCGCCTGGATCTTCCCTAAGGAAATAGCCTCAGATTCTCAGGCTGTAGAATGGGAACAAGTTTAGCTTCCGCCTGAAGCAGAAAGAAAAACGCTGTGGTTTGAAAGGTTTCCTAGCCCTCCTGCAGTTTTCTGAGCTTCACTTGTCTCTGAAGTTCCTAGCAGCCTGGTTCAGTCCACTGCCACACACAGCATCTCAGAACCCAGCACTGGAGGCTGCTGGTGGTGGATGGTGCATGTCTTCAATTCCAGCACTAGGAGGGCAGAGGCAGGCAAATCTCTGAGTTCCAGGCTAGCCAGGACTAGGTGTTGAGGCACTCTCTCAAAACCAACCAACCAACCAAACAAACAAAAAACCCACTTAAAAGAATAAGTAAATGAATTGCGCTCGCGCGGGTGGGAGTCATAGACTGGGTCACTCCAGACAGGAAGAACTGAGTCCTACACGCTCCTTCCTAAAGAACCTTCAAAGAAGACCCCACCTTCCCTGCACCTTGTTCTGGTTGTGTAGACTCTCACACCACCTAACGTTACCCATTTCCTATCTTTCTTTGTCTCTACTGTTCTTTAGACTGGCTTCTCTCTCAGCCTGTTCCATCTGGTTTCAAACCTTTGCATACGTGATCTGCATTACCTGATCTTCTACCTAGATTCGTCCCCTAGAAACAGGCTGATATCCTGCATCAGTGCTCAATGCATACCATGGCTTGGCCCCAGGAATCAGTCTGCAGGCTCTGCCTGGGGTGAGGAGGGTGAAGCCTTTCTAGACTAGGTGGGTGCAATGGTTAACCTTCATTGTTAACCTCGCTAGCTTCAGAACTGTCATGGAGACACATCTCTGCGAGTGTGTGTTTCCAAGGGGTTTAACTAAGGAGGATGGACTCTACTTGAATGTGTGTCCTACCATCCCCATGGGCTAGAGTCCTGGACTGAACTAAAAGAAAGGGGCGGAGGGGAAGCCAATGGAGCACAGGTTTCCACCCACCTCCATTTCTCCACCAGCTGCCCCAGACTCTTGCTGCCACAGCCTAGAGCCAGTCTTCTTGCCATACTTTCCCCACCATGGTGGACTGCACTCTCAAATTGTGCACCAAAACAAAACGCCTTTCCTGAGTGTTTGGTTACAGCATGAAAAGTAAGTAACGCAGAAGGCCAAGGCAGGCAGCTGGGCTGCAGAAGGCATCCTGGAGGACGTAAACGGTGAGCAGGAGGGACTGTCCAGCAACCGGAGCCAGAGGTCTTATACTGTGATGAGATCGGATTCCCTGGGCCTGGGCCTGCTTTCTCAATTACATGAGAACACACTTAGATCCTTAAGAATTTTAGGTTAGAACTGAGAATTCATTCTTTGACTAAGGGCTTCTTCCTTCCTTCCTTCTTTTTCTTTCTTTCAATTTATTTACTTTACGTATGAGTGCAACAGCAGGTACACCTGCATGCTACAAGAGGGTATCATATCCCATTACAGATGGTTGTGAGCCACCATGTGGGTACTGGGAATTGAACTCAGGACCTGTGGAAGAACAGTCAGTGCCCTTAACTGCTGAGCCAACTCTCCAGCCCCTTAAGGGCTTATTTCTGTTCCAGAATAAAATTCTCCACTGTTTTGTGCCCGAGTCTTAATCCCAAATTTCTTATAAACTTTTATATATTGATGGAATTCACATTTGATATACTATCAACTTGATATACTAAAGCATTTTGTTGAGTGTGACAGTGCACTGAGATTAGGATGATGACTCAGTCACTGACTTTAGGTGCTGACAGATTAGCAGCAGGAACACAACATATACAGGTGACCATGTCAGAGCTTAGTCATTCAGAGATAGAAACGGGGTACATGATGCACTGATGGTCCAACACTAGACCCGGGTGGGGATATCCACAGGAAACCCAGAGCACCCTGTCTGTTTTGAGGAGACTTTAACAGTAGTACTGCAGCTGGGCGGTGGTGGCGCATGCCTTTAATCCCAGCAATTGGGAGGCAGAGGCAGGTGAGTTTCTGAGTTTGAGGCCAGCCTGGTCTACAGAGTGAGTTCCAGGACAGCCAGGGCTACACAGAGAAACCCTGTCTCGAAAAAACAAAACAAAACAGTGGTACTGCATAAAGGCGTAGCTTGAGGGAAGCCACGGAGAGACCATATCACCAATGAGACAGCAAGGGCTGCAGATAGCTGCCGGCAACCCTGAGCTGAGGCACACTGGGAATGAGAGACATGAGACGGCTTCAGCTAGCTCTGTGGCCTAAGGTGGAGACCATACCCAGATCACAGTAGTCAAGGGGAAAACTGCTGGCCAATAGGGGCCTCATTCTGCTCTCTTCTCTGGCCAAGTTCCCCATAGCCAAGTCCCATTAAGAGCCAAGGACAAGGGAACCTGTTGCCACAGCCCAGAGGTCAGTCCCCTGGATGCAGAGCTGGGAGGAGGATCTGGGAGAAGTGTTGGGTAAGGGATGATGTCACAGAGGAAATGACTTAGAAACTGCTTGAGCTCTTATCTTGTTGTCCTAAATATTTTACAGTTGCCATCCATAATTTCTTCTTCCTAACTCTTGGGTGATCTAGAAGTGGGACTTTAGTTTCTCATCCTAGGAAGGGTTATTATGTTTTTCTTGTTCATTGCTCTTTACATGGCCTTGTGGTCAGAGACCTTGTTCTAAGAGATTCTTTGGAATTTGATACGGCTTCCTCTGTGGCTTTGCACATGGTCATTTTCTGTGCCTCCGAGCTAGGTTTTAAAGGAAAGGCAGGGATTTAGTGAAGAATGAAAAGATTCTCTGTGGGATATGTAGGTGATCCATTCTGAAGGAATTTTAAAAGTTCCAGGGTCATGTGCAGGCTCTCGGATGTCTGTAGGGCAGGGTGTAGGAAAGTTGGGGTGGGGGCAGCACAGAGAGATGGTGTGGATTTCTTAGTGCCCATACTCCTTCCTGCCCCTCTCAGTCTGGGCTGTATTTTTTCAGGAGGCCCTTCTGAGGCTGAGAAGACCTCGACTGTGCAGACAAGTTCCTGCTTTACTGTGTATCTATTGTGTGCCCTTGGGTTAGTCTCACCCTCTCTGGTGGTGTACTATAACTGTCCAGTACTCACTGGACATCTATACTGGTAAGTCTCTGTTCTCTCTCAGTGTGTCTTAAATGTGGTAAGTGGTTCCAGAGGGCTCCAACAGAGCTCATCTCTTCAGGTTGGTGGGAGCCAGAAAGGATCTACGACAGTGTGTGCTCTCTTCCATTGCCCAGCCCATGTATTTAACTCCATGATGGAAGCACCAAGTGACCACACTGTTGTGTTCAGGAGATTTGGACTCCTGCCCTTACTGTCCCTGCTACACCCTCTGGTATTCTGGGAAAGCCCTAGCCCCTCTTTAGGACTCAGTTTCCTCGTTGGTACCACCAAAGCATCTTGTAGCCGCACTAAGTGCCTTATCAGAACTAGCTCTCAGCCACATCCTGCTAGGCCTGTACCTAGATAAAGAGTGGCCTCTTCCTGGGGACTCCCAGTCCCTCCCATGTCAGGAAAGGCTCTCATCTTCTTCCTGAAATGAGCTACCACAGCCCTACTTCACTTTACCCAGCATCTGGATCTGTTAGAGCCCTTTAGGGCCAACTCTCTCTTCATTCACTGCAGTTTCTAAATCAGTCTCTGCCCTTCCCAGGAGGCAGGATCTCTCCTCCTAGCCTGTTGAGTGGAAATCTGACAATCAGAGGAATTGAGGTGAGGCTTCCTTTAGCTCAAAGAAGACAAAGTTCAGTGAAATATGACCATAGAAGACAGGATTGACAAGGATATGCAGTAAGATTTAGTGTGACCTTGAACAAGGCACCCGTTCTTGCTGAGCCTATTTTTCCTTTTCTAAAATAGCAATAACATCTGCTGCACTGAAGAGCTGTTAGGATTACATGTGATAGCTCCTGCAAACGGCAGGAGATGGCCAGTATGTTCAGAGGTGCTGCCTTCAAAGCATCTGTGTAGAAGAGCTGGGTTTGTTCTGGGGTCCTGGGGAAGTAAAGGCTCAGGATGCTATGAGAAGACGCTAGCACACTAGAGCTGGCCAGCTGTGGTGCCTCCCTGGCCGTGCTTCTTTTTGAGAGGGAGATGTGCAAGCAGAAGAAAACCAGCAGTCCCTTATGATATATTTATGGTCTTCCTTCCTTTCAGAGCTTCAGACTGCCACGTTCTTTGCTCCAAGGTCCTCCTCCCTGTCAACTCCTCCCCCAGCACTTGAGCAGGGGACAGCTTTCACTTCTCCAAGTTTAGGGTTTTCTATCTTGGGAAGAAGGTCTCCGTACTTTTCGATAGGAGCCCCGTTGACCTAAAGGAGACAAGTCCATAGGCCCCTGGACCTCAGTCTGGCTCTGGGAGACACTGTCTCCTTCAATCCCTTGGGTTAGTTAGGTCACACCCTGGGAGTGGAGGTGACAGTTGGGAAGGAGTGTCCCAGGTTCGGCTTCCATGGTACACAAAATGTAGCCCACAAGCTGCACAAAATGTCCCACCCCATACCCTCCTATGCTGCTGTGCTCCCTCAATTGCAGCTTCTAGGGATGCCTACCTAAAATACTGAGTTCAAAGCCCTTCTTCAGGAACCTCCTTAGACTTCCCCACGGCCCTCTCTTCCTTCTTCCGCATCTTCCTGTCTCTGAGTGTGTTAATAATACCTGCCTAGGAATTACCAGTGGGGACATGGTCCTTACGGTCCCTGTGGGGCTAGAATGGTATCTTTTAGTTACCGTTGGTCCAATAGTAGGAAATTAACGCAGTTTTAATATCTAGAGTATGATGGGATGCAAACTGCACATCCACTCCTGGAAGTGCACCTGTCATTTATTCATTCAACAAGTGTTTACCAAGGGCCTATTAAAGGTCTTAACTTGTAATGGATTAGGAACAGACTTTGTCCTTACTGAGTGGAACTTTCATTGGATTAGTAATCGCATCATCTAGTTGAAAACACTGAGACTGGAACAAAACATAGTGACCATTATCAGGGAAGTGAGCAGTTCATACCAAAGGGTCCTTGGATGCCACTTAGTCCAATAACCTGGAAGTACTTGGGAAAACTGAGGCACAGGGAAATGCTGATTATTCCAATGTTAAAATCATAAAAACCAAACAAAGCAAACAGAAAAACACCTTCAGTAAAACTTCTATATACTGGTGCTTGAGATGCGTTTTCTCATTTTCTCCTTTTGGCAATGTGGGGAAGTTTGTGTTCGAGTCAGAGGGAGGGATGGAGAAATAGGAAAGATAGTTTCACCAACAGGGCCAGGACATTTGGATAAGGTCCCAAACTGTCCTGCAGTTCTGTGTCCCTTCCTGAGTCACTTACAGAAGATGGAAATGTTTTGTCAGCTGCAGCAATTCAGACAGTGGTGGGGTTCACTTCTTGGTGGAGACCCGACTGTACCCTATGAAGTCTGGGTCCCATGCCAAGCGTGGCCGATGACTTCCTGCACTTGTTATCTGGCTTGTCACAAGGCTGCACATGAGGCTCTGCAGAGACAGCTCGGGGAGCGGTCCAAGTGTGTGTGTTCTCTTCCAAGAGTTTTCCTGAATAGCCCCAGCTACCTAGAAACGGTCTCTTCTGTTGGAACCCTTGATACGGAGTTCTTAATGCTTTGCAGATGTGCCCCCACTGTCTTCCCTTTCGTCCTGTAAACCCTTACAAGTGAGGTCTTATTTATTTTACACCCCGTGGAACCCTGCGGTAACACTAAGGGCTATAAGCAACTGTCTTATGGAGTGCCTTCAATATCTGGTCACTTCTGAATCTGTCTACAACCTATGTGAACACTGACTTCAATAGAGGAAATGTCTTGGCTTAGAAGCACAGCCCAAAATGCACACCTGGGACTCAGTCACAAGACCTGCACTTGTGATCCTTCCCACCCAAGCATTTAGCAAATGCATTGCTTAGAGAGATGTCTCAAATGACACACCAGGAGGCTGGAAAGAGGGCTAGACACTTCAAGAATGCTCTCTGGGAAAGAAGATAATACAGTCATTTGTGCCTAGGTCCAAGTTAAAGCATTTAACAGAGTTAAATACATCAGTCATCCTCAGGAACTTTGACCCCATTGAGATCCCTCTACTCTTTGGATATCAAAATCTTCTGGGACAGATCACATTCACACAAATGGCAGCCAGGGAGAAAGCCATTTAGTGCAAGCTGAGAGCAGAAAGAAGAGAGGTCTGAATGCGGCCACACAGAAAGACAGGTAAGATGGAGAAGGCTACCTGAGGGTCACTTGCTTTCCAGAGGCAGGCTGCTTGCTTCTGGAAAGGCCTCTAGTGACCACCAAGAAACTCAGATCTTTCTTTGACCTTGAGAGTAATTTCCTCTCCTAGGAGCATTCAGAGAGAACAGCAGTCTGCTGCTCTGAGACACACTTGAAAACAAGAGATTTCAGCAGATCAACCCCAGCTCCAGAGGAGTGTGAGTTTTCCCAATGAGCTCTGAAGCGGAGTTCCCATTAATCCCTGACTTCTTCAGAGCTGCTGCCTGGCTTTCCATACGTCAACCCCTTTCGCTTGCTCACCACAGACCAGGACGAATGCATGCTGGACACATGGGAGGCCAGGGTGAATGCATGCTGGACACATGGGAGGCCAGGGTGAATGCATGCTGGAAACATGGAGAGGCCAGGGCGAATGCATGCTGGACACATGGGGAGGCCAGGGCGGACGCATGCTGGACACATGGGAAGCAGCAACCCTTACAGGCAACACCCAATTCACACAGGCGCAGGGGTCAGGTCCAAATCATCAGGAGCTACAGCTAATCTAGCATTTGGCCCCAGGGATCATGAGCCAGGGGACATTGCAACTGTCAAAGTCGAACAAGGAAAACATCTAGGCCCCATGAATCTGGAAAGGCCTCTGCTTTCCTCTTGGGCCACATTTGGTTCTCACCTAAGACATCCCGGCAACAGTGTTTTTTCCTCTGGAAAACTTTCTTAAAGGCAAACAAATCTTTTTTCTTTCTTTTATTTTTTTATTAGTTCTCTGAAAATGTGTTGTCTTAGTCAGGGTTTCTATTCCTGTACAAACATCATGACCAAGAAGCAAGTTGGGGAGGAAAGGGTTTATTCAGCTTACACTTCTGCATTGCTGTTCATCATAAAAGGAAGTCAGGATTGGAACTCAAGCAGGTCAGGAAGCAGGAGCTGATGCAGAGGCCATGGAGGGATGTTTCTTACTGGCTTGCTTCCCCTGGCTTGCTCAGCCTGCTCTCTTATAGAACCCAAGAATACCAGCCCAAAGGTGGTACCACCCACAAGGGGCCCTCCCCACTTGATCACTAATTGAGAAAATGCCCTACAGCTGGATCTCATGGGGGCACTTCCCCAACTGAAGCTCCTTTCTCTGTGATAACTCCAGCCTGTGTCAAGTTGATACACAAAACCAGCCAGTACACGTGTACAACATATTTTGATCATATTCACCCCCTAACCCCAGTTCTTCCCAGATCCACTTCTCCTTTTCTACCTGCTCAATGTTGTATCTTCCTTTTCTTTTTTTTAACCCATCAAATCCAGTTTGTGTTGCCCATTGACTTTGTGTTGGATGTGTAGTGTAGCCTTCCACTGGAGAGCAGCTGTCCTACCAGGGACCACATCCTTAAAGAAAATGGACTCTCCCTCTCCCAGGGAGAGTTTCTCAGCTCGGTATGGAATTTGTATCCTCTTCCCTTCTCCGTGCTTGGGATTGTCTGGCTGGAGTTTGTACAGATCTTGGGCATGCTGTAACAGCTGCTGGGTAAGAATGATTGCCTTTCCCTGCCGGTATCGTGCATAGCATCTTCCAGTCCTATAAAAGCTAGCCAATAGGGATACAGTTTCCAGGTGAATGCCAGCTTGATTTCTCCATGTTCTATGACTCAAATATGTGGTGTCTTCAGCAATAGAGTCTTACTGTCAAGCTCTGGAGGGTAACCAAGAACATTGGCGATAGTTTGTACTCTTTAGGGGAGCCATCTATGCCACTAGCCAGCAAATCCAAAAGAATTAATCCATACCCAGCACTCAGATTTTTATGGGATTTCTATGGCTTCTAATAGGGGGTTTGCCATTATCACATTATAGTGTTTCCACAGAGGGGGGAATACACACACACACACACATCAGCTTATGTTAAATCGTAACAACATTGTTTTACACCAAAGATGCTGGGAGCCTGGTTGTTGCTTGGTCCTAGAGGCTGGGGTCTCAGCAGTTGGATTAGTTATGTAGTGGCTTTTCACACTGAAGAAGCGGACAATCTTAGTAGCTGCTCAGTCCACTAAGGTGTGAGCCTCAGCACACCTAATTTAGCACTGAAACCTGAAGGTTCCTGGAGAACCGTTGGCTCTTAATTAATGATGGAAGCCTGCAAATGGAGGTCCTTGTATCAGCAAAAGTCATCCTAGCAACAAGAAAGTTAATCAACGACAGCAAGAGGGAAGGCCAAACAAAAAGCAAAGACTCTGCCTTCTGCCCATGTCCCCTCTGAACAGCCGGGTCTGCTATGGCAGCTTACAGAACTGGAGTGTCAGCTGAGGCATTAAGGACAAGTCTTCAGGCACAGCTTCTCAGGCAACTCTAACTTGTAGCAAGGCGACATTAAAAGCAGCCACCATGAAGCTAGGCATGGCAGTAGATGCCTTTAATCCCAGCACAGAGGCAGAGGCAGGAGGATCTCCATGAGTTCAAGGCCAGCCTGGTATGCATAGTGAGTTCCAGAACAGCCAGGGCTACATAGAGAGACCTGTCTCTTAAAAACAAAAACAACAACAAAAAAGCAACCATTACACTCAACACACAAACAGCTTCTTTAAAGCCTTAACTTTTTGTGGGTGCACACAGACACATAAATACAATTTTTGTAAACAAAAAATAATTCTCAGATAAGCTACATATAAATAATGACATAAGCTTATATACCTCGGCCCCAAATTCCAGGTGTTAGTTGCTGATCCAGATGTTAGCTTGCTGGCTGTAGGGCTGCCTGCCTACTTCTTATTCCCTCCCCTCTTGTCTTTGCCTAAGTGTAGGCACTGGCTCCAGCAGGCTGGTGACTAATGAGTGCCAATGCATTACCATAGTCTGTGTGATCTGAGCATAACCTGTTCTTCCCCTCCAGCTTCTGATTCCAGCCTTAAGACTCCCCAGATTCTCAACATCTGCCCCTCATTTGATGAGGGCTCAAGCCTTGCAAAATTCCCAGAAGAGGATTTCTGAAAGTGGCAACACTGTACAGGAAATAGCAGAATAGAAATGTATGCTCCAGAAGCAGAAGGTCTATATTCTAAAAGAAAATTTACATTCCAGCAGACTCACCCCTCTATGGAGACGTGCACCTTGCACAAGTCAGAGACTCAATCTAGCAGCTACGATTTTGTATGTTCACTAGTGTTAGGCACTATAGATACCTTGTTGTTTTAGGACTATTATTTTACTTATAGATGAGAACTCAAAGGCTCATAGTCCATGGTTAGACAGCTACTGAGAGACAAAGCTGGGGTTTTAATTTAGATCTGACTCAAAATTTACCATATGGTCTCCCGAGTGTTCTCATCTGTAAAATGGAAATGTAATATTACCTTTAGTGTATTGCTGCAAAGATCAAATGAAGGGAAACAAGTTGTAGGAGCAAATATATCGAGAGTCTGTTTGGAGTCATGTATGAAATGAGTCTCAGCAAACACCCATGTGTTCTCTTTATTCATGTAATACCAGGGCAACAATTAAGATGTATCTGCTATCCTCCCCACCCCCACTCTGCCAAGTGTCCAGAGACTGGATCACAGTGAGAAATGATTGAAGAAATAAGAATACAAGTGGTGGTGCTGTCACATCATAAATGGTCTGGGGCCACAGTGAACCACCAGTCAAGAGTGCCCGGGCAGCAGTATTTTAAACTTCGTAGTAAATAAACTTGAATTCTCTGTGAGTTGGGATAAGGACCAGACTCTCAGGTTGCCTACCTTAGTCCAAGGAGCTCTTGGACTTTCATTGAAATGTATGCTCCAGAAGCAGAAGGTCTATATTCTAAAAGAAAATTTACATTCCAGCAGACTCACCCCTCTATGGAGACGTGCACCTTGCACAAGTCAGAGACTCAATCTAGCAGCTACGATTTTGTATGTTCACTAGTGTTAGGCACTATAGATACCTTGTTGTTTTAGGACTATTATTTTACTTATAGATGAGAACTCAAAGGCTCTAAGACTTTCAATGTTGAGATGTAGTGATCTAGGACAAGAACAAGGCCCAATGCTGCTCTGAAAAGATTGTCTGATCCCAAAGGCTTAGCCATGATCTTCCAGCTCTAGACTTTTTTGCTTCTTATGATAGCCCCTTGTCTTTATTTACATGCAGCTTCTAAAAAGAGTAAGCAGAATAGCCACTGTTTGAGACTGGGACATAACTGCGTCTGCCAGGACCGGACCTCAAGGATGCTTATAGAGGCAGGTGGCTTGAGCTTAGTGAACTTATTCAGCATCTTTAGGATCTCCTATCTCTCTGTAAGATTTCATGCTGGAACACAGAAATATAATTCCATCATGAAAGGGTATGTTTGTAATGGCTGAGCATGAAATGTTGGGAAAACAGAGCATGCGATCCAGACAGGGGCAACAAGGGGAGAGTAGTCTCAGGGAAATAAAGTTGAGATGCCAGGAGAGCCAGGAGAGCACCTTGAGGTGCAATAGAACTGACCTTGGTAACATGGGCATGGGTACTACCCGACCCTTCCTCCCCAACCCTCTCCCGCAGGCATTGCCCCAGTAGTGTGGGGTTTGAGCAAGCTGTAGGCTGACCAACTTAGAAAACTCTCAGGCCCAGATCTGGAACTCTGAATCAGCCCACCCTAATACCTATCTCATTGATGAACTGCTATAGTATGTGAGGGGCTGATCCTCAGATCCAAAATTAGAGGATCTCCATGACACAGGGCATCAACAGGGTATCTGAGAGGAGTCCCAGGGACACTCCAGTATCAATAGAACAGCAGAAGCCTGGGGCCTCAAACCAGAGCAAAGATTCATTGCAATGAACATTTGCAAGCAAAGAAGTGTGGACAAAGGGTATATACTCAGACACACTACAGCGTCCACAATGAGAATTTTTTTTCTCTGTTGTGGGAAAGGTTGCAAGGATAGAGGGCAGGTACAAGGGGAGGGGAAGATGAGTGGGATTGAGGTACGTGGTGTGAAATTCATAAAGAAACAATACAAAGTTAAAAGGAAAAGGAAAGCACTGCTTTAATGGTAGTTTGAAAGACAATTAGGAAATAATTTGATTAAAGGAGTATAGGCATTTCAATCAGACAAGTCAAAAAGACCAGGACACAGTGATCAGGGGACTGTCAATAAAATGGCTGTTGCTAAGGAGTCCAGCAAGAGAGGAGAGCACGGGAGCACCAGATCTGGAAGAGAGTAGCGCTCAGGAGCACCAGATCTAGAAGAGAGGCGTGCACAGGAGCACCAGATTTGGAAGCCCTTGGGAGGCGATCCAAAGGGACTTTGTCCTGAATGCTCTCGGGATCCCAGGAAGCTTGTTTGGGAACAGGTTTTTTCTTAAAGATATCCCAGTTGATTTATTTGTCGTTGTTTGTTTTACTGCAAAGATAGATGGGCCTCTCTATTCTTGAGGCTCAAACAGCCCTGAAGTAACCTTGTATGAATGGATGTGAGAAAGGAGTCTGCTTAGCAGCCACAACAAAGAAAAGCCACAAGTCTGGAGCACGGACAGTCTTCTTTCCTGGGCGTGGCTCCTGATGCAGGCAGGTGCCTTTAAGTCACCTCTCCCCATGCCTGAAGTCTCTGCTAGCAGACAGGAATAAAAATGCTGCCACCACGCTGCTATACTAGCCGAGCCGCTGAGAGGACCAAATGCTCTGGAGCAAAGCAGGGCACCAGGAGGGCCCTCCCTACTTAGATCAGGGCGCCTTTCAATGCTCCTGGTGTTCTTTCCCCACCAGAAAGTTGGCAGACATCTTTCTTTGGACTGGTTCTGCTACTACCCATGCCTTCTGGATAACTGAGCTTACCGCTGTGGCTGGAGTTTGAAGTGACTGCAGGTTGCTCTCTTCTGAGCAAGCTTCCTTCTGAGGCAGGAAGAGTATAAGGAGAGTGGGCGTTACATCTCCCCGCTGAGCAGGTTCCTGTTGATCTAGGTGGGACTAGCTAATCTGTGTGAAGGAGTGTCTGGCTTGTGATAAAGCCCCAGTGTTGGTGGCCCCTGCACACATTGTAGAGCAGAAGCCAGTTTGGGGCTCACAGGATATTCTATTTTCTGCATGAAAAGTGCTCCCCCTCTCTTTTCTTTGTGTTATATATATATATATGCTTTAATAATACTTACCTGTTATTTTCTATTAAGCCATAAACTACCACCTTAGCAGGTACTAAGCTCTAGCAAAGTTTGTATCTCCTGCCTCACCAGAAAGAGGCAAGCTGTCCCCGACCTTCTCTGAGATGGCACTGGTCACTGCCTTGTATTGTTATTGTTCATGTTAGTGTCTTGCCTGAAACCTAAGCCCAGAAACAAGCTTGCTTCTGTTTCAAAATCTTCACACCTGCTTTACTTTACTGGGCACTCTCTCTCCAGCTCACACATCAAGTGACCTCTGCAGAGATGGCTTTCCTGGCCAGTAAGCCACCGCATTCACTCCCCTTATGTTTCATAGCTGGTATCTGAGTTGAGATAAGTTTACTAGCTTACTAGTATAAGTTACTGAGAGCAGAGGCCCCGTTTATCCTGCCCACTGCTATATTCTCACTTTAAGTGTTCGGTATAAAAACTGGCACTTGGTAAGTGTAGTCGCCGAAACAAGGCTTTATCAAGTGCCTGGTTTGATTCCCATTTGGTGATTCACAACCATCTGGAACCCTAGTTCGAGGGGATCCAACATCCTCTCTGGCTCTCACCGGCATGCAAACATACATGCAGCCAAATACCCACACATATAAATTCTTTGTAATAAAAAATAAATTCAGGGTGTGGGGGGAGAGAGAATGAGATTTGGGGTGTGTGTGTGGTGTTAAGTTCCAAGTGTATCACTAGTTACTTTTGTGTCACTGTGTACATGCACCTGACAGACAGCTTAAGCAAGGGTTTATTTGGGCTCCTGCTTTTAGCAGGTATAGAGCACCATGGCTCAGAAGGCCTGGCAAAATTCATACAGTGGATAGTGGTAGCTGAGGCTTGTTCACATTGAGGCCATGGGTCAGGAAACAGTAATCTTGAACTAGAAGCTGGTACACAACATTTATTTATTTAGTTAGTTTTGTTTTTTGGATTTGGTTTATTTCGAGACAGGGTTTCTCTGGTATAGCCCTGGCTGTTCTGGAGCTAGGTAGACCAGACTGGCCTCGAACTCAGAAATCCGCCTGCCTCTGCCTCCCAGAGTGCTGGGATTACAGGCGTGCGCCACCACAGCCTGGCTAGGTATACAATCTTTAAGGCCATGCTCCCTGACCTACCTTTGCCAGCAAGGTTCCACCTCCCAAAGGTTTCATACCCCTCCCTGCTCCCGACAAGTAGTGCAGCCAGCTGTGGACCACATGCTCAAACACAGGAGCTGTGGGGAAACTTACATTCAAACCACAACATTATGGAATTTAACAGAGAAGTGCATAAGTCAATAAGAGTTTTTGGCTAAATCTGTATCATTTATTCGTTCAACAATTGAGTTTCTTCATCATTTATTCGTTCAACAATTGAGTTTCTTCCGTGGTTCAGGTCATATTTCTGGCACTGATAATAAAGATAAATCCTGACCCTCCAGGAGCTCACAGTCTAGTGGGGTAAACACATACAACTAAATCCAATGTGATGTAAATGGAGCACACTGGAACAATAGGAACTATCAGGAAGACAGAGCAGAGGACTCTAAATCCTGTGTGAATGTCTGCAGGGGAGAAAGACCATCTAGTGGGCATTTTCATAAGGAATAGATAAGGCAATGGCTAGCCAAGGCTCACTAATCACTTACATCAGAATTAGCTAAAATACATATGAAAATGTAGGTTCCCAGTGCTTTGTGTCAATTCAGCAGGTCAGGGTCCTGGAACTGCATTTTAAAGAGCTCTTAAGTGATTCCACTGTATCTCGAGCTAAGAATCAGTGAGATAGGGTGTGTTGTTTAAGCTGAAATGAAGGGTGATCTGTCCATCTGAAATGCTGACTTAAGTTTCTTCCTGTCTGGTGCTGGGAACTGAACTCAGGGCTCAGGTTATATTCCTTAGCCCCTGTGTTGGTCTTTAATGAAGAAGAGAAGTAAAGGAGATGAAGGGACTCGGCATGTACTAGATCCTATTGTTCTCTGTATATAAGCTAACTGGAGCCTCACAATCATCCTATGAGGTAGATATCATCCTCATGTTCAGAAGAAAAGTAAGACTTAGAGTTTAAGTAATTAATCATTAAATAGCTAATGAAGGTAACGGTGATATCTGAACCCAATTCAATGGGTTTTCAAAGCCTACCACCATCTTAGAAATACCATTTGGGAATCAGAGAACAAATTTATAGACTAACTGCTATGGCTTTCACTATTAGTTGCTAGATCTCTTTGGTAAAACAAATATTATCAACATCCAAATGGTACTGTAGTCACGTCTGCTATAATCACCAGTGCATCATCCTTTTTGGCAAGATGGGGCTGAGAGCAAAGCTGGGAACAACTAGGAAACGAATGGCTAGTTCTTTTCCCCATCATGGTTTCACTGTCTAGTAGAGCAGCATGAAAATGTTCTATGGCTGAGAACTGGGTCTATCAGGAGAGAAAAACAAACATAACTGGATACCCACAAAAGCAACCCTACCCAATGCCTAAGAGTCTTGGGACAAATATCATCCAGAAGCTTGGAAGGCATTTAAGGAAAACTGCAGGGTTGATGAGACCTCAAGTTTCTCAAATGTACACTTGAAACCATAGTGGGTCTAGAAGCTGCGTTAGAAATCAACTCAATCTTTAGCACAGCTTCTTCTGTTAAATAAACATTATCTGTTTCTTGCTCCAGAAAATAATGGGATGGCCAGCCCTACTCTCTTAGTCACTGTTCTATTGCTGTGAAGAGATACCATGACCAAGGCCACTCTTATAAAGAAAGCATTTAATTGGGGGCTTGCTTACGGTTTCAGAGGCATAGTCCACAATCATCATGGCGGACAGCATGACAGCAGGCAAGAATGGAACTGGAGAAATAGCTGAGAGCTATATCCTGACCCATAAGCAGGCACGCACGCGCGCACGCGCGCACACACACACATACACACACACACACACACACACACACACACACACACACACGGCCTGGCATGGCCTACCCACAGTGATATACTTCCTCAAATAAGTCACCTAATCTTTGTAATCCTTTCAAATGGTTCTATTCCCTGGCAACTAAGCATTCAAAAATATGAGCCTATTGGAGGTGGGGTGTCATTTTTATTTAAACTACCACACCCACTTAAAAAACTTTGGGAGACTCCAACCTTATAAAAAAAAAGTCTGTAATGAAGAACACACATAAATTGAAAACACTACTTAAATGTCTACTCACCATAGTTGGTGGCATCCAACAAGATCAGGCAGGGGTGGCAAACTAAGGTGGAGCATATTAGACCAAATGGCAGGTGTGGTACAAGGAGTACCAATAATTCTGGGGAACATCGGGGCTTTGAGGTCATAAGGTTGGTATGGATCCACCATTCCGTTTTACCAATGAACTTGGAGACACAAAATGATATACATGCTTCTGGTGCTGGAGAATAACTTATTCTCCAGCTTATTTCTCCTCAGAAATCTGGGCATGACACTTCCGGAGGTCCCTGCTATACCACTCCTGGGCATATACTCAGAGGACACATGTTCCACTATGTTCATAGCAGTCCTATTTGTAGTAGCCAGAAGCTGGAAAGAACCCAGGTGACCCTCAACGGAGGAACGGATACAGAAAATGTGGTATATTTACACAATGGAGTACTATTCAGCCATTAGAAACAATGAATTCATAAAATTCTCAGACAAATGGATGAAGCTGGAGAACATCATACTAAGTGAGGCAACCCAGTCTCAAAAGATCAATAATAGTATGCACTCACTGATAAGTGGATATTAGCCTAGAAACTCGGAATACCCAAGGTATAATCCACACATCAAATGATGTCCAAGAAGAACAGAGGAGTGGCCCCTGGTTCTGGAAAGACTCAGTGCAGCAGTATAGAGGGATTCCAGAACAGGGAAGTGGGAAGGGGTGGATGGGGGAATTGGGGAAGGGAAGAGGGCTTATGGGACTTTCGGAGTGGGGACCCAGAAAAGGGGAAATCATTTGAAATGTAAATATATTGAATAAATAAAAAAAAAAGAAGAAAAAAAAGAAATCACTGAGCCCCAAGATGAGCTCTGATAAACTGAACCCACGGCACTGATGCCACCAACAGCACAAAGCTTAGTTTCCACTAAGCTGTGTAACAGAGACTGAAACCCAGACTTATTTTATTGCTACGTTCCCTACACTCAATCTGGGAAGCTTTGTTCCCACTCACACTTTCGTATAATGCTTATTTCTTTTAAATCATGCAAATCTAGATTCCTCTCTTTAGAAAAAGGTTTTATTTACACTAGTGATTCATCAGCTTCTCACAGGCAGAGTTCAGGGAGCAGAGCCATAAGTGAGTTTAACAGTATGCAGGCATTGTACCTGTTTAGCTAAGTATACCCGTCATTCACTGAGTTACACTGGGCAACTCTGGAGGGGCATCCACAGATCTTTATTCTGATGAGAATAGCTGGTTGTATTAGAGTCTGGCGGGAGTTTTGGGTTATGTTTTTAGCCAGCTCACTGGTGCACGGAAAGAGTACATAAAGCTAACATTTCTTCAAGCTTATTGCTACAGTTTATGAAGACATAGAAGTGGGAGATATGAGGTCAAAATGGCCAGAATGTGACTGCACTATTACACTAAATAAAACCCAGCCAATAGTGTTGTGGATCCCTGAATATTCTTTGTTCCAAAGGCCAGAAACACTGAAAAGGAACCCTCACACTGAGAGGTAATTATCAGAATGTTTGTATATCTTTGTTCCTGAATATCAAGTATTAGGGCTCATGTCCACAATCACTTCTTGCAATAAGCGTACACAGTTACTCTTTACAGACTGCTGTCGCAGATGCTGAGTTCTGGAATTCAAGGGTGTGGGTGGGCTTCAGGCCATCCAGGACTGAGCCAACACTGTGAAGGGCCAATCCAGACACCTCTAAGTCTTATCTTGGTTCTGGGCACACTTCAGTTTTGCTCCAAGTCCACTTTGCTCCAATTCAGCGATGACAGACATATATTTGAACTCATTTGGTCTGAAGTTAAAGGTCTCTACTAGCCCATAGATCTCCTTCCGGTCAGTGGCGTAGAAGAGCTGAACCTGATTGGCGATGCACTGTGCCTCTGCAACATTCTGCAAGGCAATGAGAGCAGTGAGGCACTTCCTGCACAGCCCTGAAGTTCTGCGCCTGAGTCCTGTGGTGGAGTCACTTTCTGGAAAGGTTCCCTGACTCCCTGACCTCTCACATCTTGGTTAGATGTTCCTTCTGCATAAGCAAGGCATCTTGTTTACCAGTGTGAGGACCTTCTTTTATATTTGTTATTATTTTTTTTTTTTTTGGTTTGGATTCTTTAACATAAAACCCTCAAAGATACAGACATTATGACTTGTTTTATGTTCTAATACATAGTGATATAATGTTTGTTGAGTAAGTTAGTTCAAATATTCATAATTTCTCTATTTAGTTACTAAATAACCATTACATACATCCCAGGAAGAGGGGCAAGAGTTACTTAGCTCTAAGAATAAGTTTGCAAATATTAAGTTCTTGACTAATTAGACATACTTGAATACAACCTGTTATCTTGTTATTAATAGCACCCCAGCTAGGAAAACAGTGGCAAAGCCAGTTGTGATGATTATAAAATGTCTACAATTATCATGGTCCTTCTTCCTTTGGTAGAGTTCATTCTCCATTCCTAGTGTGAGGCTGTACTTAATGAGTAGCTTCTAGCAATTAGACTATGGTGAAATGATTGGGAAGGGCTCTTGTTATTGGAACATAAAAGAATATATCTTGAATCATTTGTTCTGGGAAATCTGGATATCATAAGGACATTTAGGCAGTCCTAAAGAAGAGTCAATGTGTTCAGGAAAGAAGTGACCCTTAAACCCAGTCAGTCTTCAGATGACTGTAGTCCTAGTGACATTTTGACAGCAACATCATGAGACTGGAGCCAGAACCACCCAGCTAAGCTGCTCTTGAATTCCTCTTCCACACAGACTGTGAAGTAATGCTTGTCATTGTAATCCACTACAATGCAGAACAACCTGTTATGCAATCATTTATAATCATTTCCAAGGTTCAGAAAGTGCTTTGCAAGGAAATGGTGAACAGCATGACAGGAGGGGACTGCACAGGCAATATCCTCAGAACCTAATGGAAGAATTAACAGCGGGCCGGTGAGGGCTTAGTTGGTAAAGGCACTGGCCTTCGGTCTGAGCTTGATCCCTGGAGCTCGAATACAGATGGATGGAGAGGACTGACTCCACAAAGTTGTCCTCTGGTCTCCATACACATGTGTTCTGGTTTCAATTCCTCCCCATTATATGCATACACACATATAATAATAGTAAATGAAATTAAAGAAAAAACACTTAACTGAGTAACTATTGTTTTTTACATAGTTCTGGTTGGCCAGAAATATTTATTTATTATTACCGATATTATTATTATTTATTTATTATTATTAGACAAAAGCACCCACCCAAATATAGGGGAAAAATCACTTAAAAAATGACTGCCCAAAATATGTTATATGGGCCAGGATTTAATTCTGGTAACTCTAACTGTGGTAAAGGACTTGCCTTAACAAATGCAAGGCCTAAGTTGAATTCTTAGCATTGGAAGAAAAAAAAAGTTTATAAACCCATGGGCTGTGCTTCTTGTCTTTGTATGCTGTACTTCTTTCTACAGAGCACTCATTTAAACCTTTTATTTTTTTAAATTGGGGCTGGAGAGGTGGGCTCAGTGGTTAAGAGCATGTATTACTTTTGCAAGAGGGCCTGAGTTCAATTTCCAGCATCCGGGTCGAGTGGCTCAAACCACATGTAACTCCAGCTTTTGGGATATCCAATGCCTCTGCCCACTGAGAACACCTGCACTCACATGCACATATTCACAGTCAGGCAAATATATAATATTAAAAATAATAAAGCAAATCTTTTAGTTTTTAAAAATTTTTTTTTTCCGAGACAGGGTTTCTCTGTGTAGCCCTGGCTGTCCTGGAACTCACTTTGTAGACCAGGCTGTCCTTGAACTCAGAAATCCGCCTGCCTCTGCCTCCTAAGTGCTGGGACTAAAGGCGTGCGCCACCACCGCTCGGCTAAAGCAAATCTTTTAAAATTACATTTTTACTTAGAATTTATTATGTGTGTATGCATGTTAGCAGGTGTGCCATGGCTCATCCAATGGAGGTCAGAGAACAAGTTCCAAGAGTTCTTTTCTCTTATCATGTGGGTTGGGGACAGAACTCAGGTCATTAGGCTTGGTGATGGGTACCTTTATCTGCTGAGCCATGTATACTGGGATCTCAGAGTCAATGTGGTTTATACGAGGCAAATTAATTGTCTGGTATGTCATCAAATATTACAAAGCCAAAACAACAACAAAAACCCCATCCCCCATCACCACCCCTCCAAAACCTTAACAATACTGCATCAGTCTGAGATTATCAAAGTGGTGAAACAGAACAAACCAAGAAAAAGTTTCCCGTGACCTACCCTAGGGCTCATTTAAGACACAGTCTCTATGTCATATTTCCATGTGACACAGAGAACAGACTTTGCCATCTATACTGACATCCTTTCCCAGTCTCATCTAGGATATCTGCACTGTGTCCATGGTTTTACCTTCCTAGTTCACCCTGAACTCTCACAGTCTGCAGCTGAAGTTCACTGTTCATAGAGTCTTATCTTTTCGCTTCCCTCTTTACCCAGCTTCATCCTCTGGTCTTGGCCCCCCAGTTATATCATTATACCACATGGTTGACTACAGTTAAGTCTGTGCTTATATCTACACAACATTCTCCTTTCCACTTCCTTAGACTGTGCTGTGCAAACACTTTCTATAAACAGCAAACATCTGAGGCTCTGGGGGCCATAGAGTCTCAAACTACTCAACTCTATTATAGAACTAAAGCAGTCATAAGTAATATGTAAATAAATCTTAATTTACAGACCCTGAAATTTGAATTTAATACTTTTCACATCCCATGAAATACTATTTTTCGTGGTTCTTTTCCTCTTAATCATTTATAATTCATGGATCTTACGAGATGTGGGTTAAATCCAGCCTATAGGCTGTGGCTGCAGATAACAATCTCATACTTTCTTTTTTTTTTTTTCTTTTTTGAGACGGTGTTTCTCTGTGTAGTCCTTGGATATCCTGGGTCTTGATTTTTAGATCCACCTGTCTCTTCCTCCCAAGTGCTGGGATTAAAGGTGTATACTACCATGCCTGGCATACTATCTCTTTTTGACTCAAATATCTAACCCCATGTTTTCATGTTTACTCTGAGCCGATAGCTTTTCATTAAAAAAAAAAAAAAACAAAACAAAACAAAAACTGGCAAAAAAGTCTACAAGCTGCCACTAACTCTATTCATCTAACAACACTACACCCATGTCCTCACTTCCTGACTCTTCTCAGTTATTAAACTACTGGAAAAGATTAAGCCCTCATTTTCAGACTTGCTCACCCAGAATAATATTCCTTTTCTTTCTCTTATATGGCTAATATTCTTCTCCCTACCATATATGTCCATATTATTTATTTGATATTTTTTTTAATGTTTTCTTTCTTTCTTTTTGAAGATTTATTTATTTTATGCATGTGAGAACACTTGCTCTCTTTAGACACGCCAGAAGAGGGCATTGGATCCCATTACAGATAGTTGTGAGCCACCGTGTAGTTGCTGGGAATTGAACTCAGGATCTCTGGAAGAGCAGTCAGTGTTCTTTTTTTTTTTTTTTCCCTTTGGTTTTTTTTGGATTTGGTTTTTTTGGAGACAGGGTTTCTCTGTATAGCCCTGGCTGTCCTGGAACTCACTTTGTAGACCAGGCTGGCCTCAAACTCAGAAATCCGCCTGCCTCTGCCTCCCAGAGCGCTGGGATTACAGGCGTGAGCCACCACCGCCCGGCTATTTATTCGATATTTAAAATAAAAGACAACCTTGTTCCCACTTCTTTCCTCCGTCCAATACCCTACTTTCCTTCCCTTGAAAGAATTAATGTTTGCCCTTTCTATTTTCTCTCCCCATCTTTCTTACATTTAATCATGCTTATAATCATAACATTCCTCTGAAACTGTTCTTATAAAGGCCCTCAAATACTCCCATGTCTGTAAATCTTATAAAATTTCAGTCTTTTTTTAAATTTCATTTGTCTTATAAGCAAGTTAGAGTTGGCCACTAACCACTTCCTGTAGCTTAGAACATCTCATCTTCATTTCCAGGCACTATCAGCTGAACTCCCTGGCCCCACCCAATATCACAATGTTTTTTCTTACTTTTCTTTGCCTATGTTTCTTCATCTCTTAAGGACTTAGTTCTTACATCTTTTCTCTTCTGCACCCTCATTTATTTTCTTGGTATTTCTTTCAATCCATGGCTTTAAATACAACCTATGAACTACAGCTTTTCTGACTACTAGGCTCATGCATCTCCCTAACTACATTATATGAACAGCTAATAGACATCTCAGATTTAATAGTCTAAAAGTGAGGTCTTGATTTTCTACCCAAAACTACTCTTTCTACAGCCTTTATCTCAGTTAATGGCAAATGCATATTATAAACAGGATTCTGGATCACTGTCTTCTAGTTGAATGTCACATAGTTTAGGAGGAAGGAAAAATCTAGAGAAATAAGACTGGGCAAGGAAGTAGAGTCCCCACTGTGTTCCAGTCCAGAGTCTACTGTTACTGTGAGACAGTAGCCTACTGAAACCATTTCTTTCTCTCTATGCAGCTGGTAAAAGACAAAGAGCAAACATAAGTAAGTGGGTGTTATAATTGGGGAAGAGCCTTTAAAGTGCCCAGTTTTCTGAGGGTATCCCACACAATCGCTGTCGGTCAGATGGAACTGAAATAAGCAAGTCTTAGACAGACCTCAAACTGTCTCTGGTGCCTGGACACATGGGAAAACAGTGGGCACCATCAGTTTTGGCATGGAGCTGATGTTCTGTCCTAGTGATTCAACTAGAAAAGGGGGAAAGGAAGGCACATGGTGGATGCCATACACCCATCAACAGTGGAGAGGAAGACAGAAACACAGCTATTACTCTAGACCGTGAGCTCATCCCATACTTCATAAGTTACCCATCTGTAATTTTACTTGAAATCTCCAGGGCCAGATGTGTCTTGGTTTTAGTATAACTGGATTTTATAAAGGTATAGGTAAAGATAATATGTAACTCTGCATTATGACCCATAATCAAACACATTAATATTTCCTTAAAAATGTGTAATATTTTGTATCAAATGAGTGTCATGACTATAAATGACCTCATCTCAGTTTAAATGAAAATTTAGCTCCAAAAGAGTTTAAGGCAGGTAAGCTGTTGTGATCAAATGAGAATGAAACGGTTTTCAGCATTAGCCACAGTGGCACACACCTTCCATCCCAGCACTTGGACAGAGGCAGGTGGTTCTCTATGAGTTTGAGGCCAACCTGGTCTACTTAGCAAGTTCTAGGCAAGCTAGGGCTACATAGTAAGTCCCAGTCTGAAATAAAATGACCTATTTTCAAGGCCAGTGAGGTGGCTTAGTAGGTTAAGCTGCTTGCTGCAAGATGACCTGAGTTTGACCCCTGGAAGCTAGATGGTGGGAGGAAGAGAATGGACCTCCAGAGGTTGTCTTCTGACTTTTTACACATGCATCTTGCCATGTGGCCCGTTCCCAGTGTGTGTGTGTGTGTGTGTGTGTGTGTGTGCACTTAAAAATTGTAAAATGAAACAAAATACCAGCAACAACAAAAACATGTATTTATCTGTGTATAACTGTATTTCAACTTGGATACTGTACGCAAGACAAAATTGTTTTCAACCACAAGAAACAAACTACATACAGACATCTTTCCTTAATCTAGACCTGAGGCATCAAAAAGATTAATAGTTAAATACCTACAGGTCTACTAGGTAAACCCAAAGAGACAAAAGCAGAGTCTTACCAGGAAGGTGGAATCCATTTCTGCTGTCATCAGCACTATGCCCTTGTCTTCCTTAAGCTCGGGATAGTGATATAAAACCAGCTGGCTGGCTGCTGCATCCCCTTGGGTCTGTACGGAGGAACACTTATCAAAGCTCAATAAGGAACCACCACAACAAACTGCAATTTCAAAGCAACAGAGTCTGAAGCAAATTCTAGCTCTTAACAGGCCCTTGGGTGCTGGTGAGTTAGAGGACTGGTATGCAGGGGCAAGGTCAGGCCTGCAAAGGCACGGTGAACTGACAGTTTTCATGGTGTTATTTGTGTCTTCAATTGGAAAAGATTTGGCTTTTTTCCCAGAAATGTTTACGAAGGCAGTGAATCCTTCATTGCAGTCATACATTTAAAAACAAAATGGTACAGGCAGCTACCAAGCTAAGGTCTAAAGAACATGATGTGCTGGTGTAATAGCTACTTCTACAGACTAGTGCATTTCATCTACTCCCTGGGGCGGCTCTAACGTCTGAGCTCTTTTAAGCTATAGCTAGCACTGGAGAGTTTGTGCACAAGCCAGATTTCTATTGTGTGGCTTTAAAATATTATCTAGTTGGGGCAGAAAGGAGAGAAAAATGACAAATGTGTAACTTTGTGAAGAATGATCAGCAAGGTCACCAGACCTCAAGTCTAGACTAGGAAGAGAAGCTGAATTTAAAGCAATGCCTGTACACAGCATGGAAGAAAACAACCACAGTAAAACACAGATCTGTGGGCTCCAGCTTTAGAGCTCCAGCAGGCACCCCGGAAGTATAGTACAGAACTATTGCTACAGCGCTCTTAACAGTTCCCGCACCACACGCTTAACATAGTGATCATTCAGGTCATAATCCTAATACATACTAATTATTTTGATCATTACGTTTCTGAAGGACTTTCTGAGGGTTCGTTATGAAAGTCATACATGAGAATATTACAAACAGACATATACCTCTCAACCCATATAAGAAAGAAAACATTAGACACCATGGTGGCTAGAATGGAAAATGTCCCCCAAAACTCAGGTTATCTGAATGCTTGCTCCCCAGTGGTGGTGCTATTTGGGAAAAGTTATAGAACTTTTAGGAGGTAAAGCCTCGCCGGAGGAAGTACATCTTGGGGGCAGAGGCGGCCATGAGAGTTTATATCTTCGCCCACTTCAGTGTATTATCCACTGTATGCTTGTTGAAGAGTGATCTCTCAGCTTTCTGCTCTGGCTACTTGTTATCATGTCTCCTCAGACATTACGGAGTCCCGCTCTGGAACTGTAAGCTCTTCTAGAATGGTGTTTATCACAGCAATAGAAAGCCAACAAGGACAGACATACAGTATGAGGAGTCCTCTGTACTTCTTTCCAATCCCATTCTAGAGGCAACATCTACTCTGTATTTGGCATCTGTCAAGTCCTCTGTGCTTTTATATTTTAGCTATGAACTCCTTTGGTGCAGATCTTTTCCCATAGGACCTAGCAGGGTTCTCAAGACAATGGTCAATGTTTAAGTTTATAGACTTTGGAGTAAGACAACCGGGACTCAAAATAGTTTATTACTTAGTAATACAAATATACTTCCCTAAGCTCACCTTCTTCTCTATAAATAGAAATAGTAACAGTAGCCACTCATGACAAATATGAGGAAATTAAATGACAAGTATAAGACACCCACTGCATAGTATCTGTCTAATGCTAACACTCAACCAATTATAAAACAAATTATAGTACAGCAAATACTCAACAAATTATAAAACCACAATGTAAAAGCTTGCTCCTTCATTTTATTCTGTGCCAACCGCCTCAACTTTAAAGCCAAAACAATACATGGTTTTTTGTTTTTTTAAACTAGGTGTGCTCCAAATACAGAACACCAATGAATTAAAACGGACTTTTTTAAACTTTCAAATGTACTTTGAGCTATATTTTTACTCTAATATTTGTAAATAAAACAAAGAAAAAAAGAAAACAAATAAACTAATATTTATGATATGAAAACTATTCATCTAGCATTTTGGAAAAGGCTATTTTGGTTAATAAAACCCAAGTAAGATATGGAAGCCTTCCTCAATGGGCTTACAGCTTGGGTTAAAACAATCCATTTGTGTTGAGACACATGCAACAGATGTCATAGAGGTTGTGGAAGGAGACAAAAGAAAGACAGTAAAGCTAGAAAAAGGCATTCTGACCTCAAATATTGGGTACTGAGGCCTAGAAAACCAGCCTAATATTCAGTGTATGACAATCCATCAGCAGTACAGCAGGTACTGTTGGAGTCAGCCAGTGTTCTGGACCCAACCCCAGGAAGGCTTCTAGTATTACCAAAGGATACACTTCTTTTTTCTACCCTGTGTTTTGTAGAGCATAGGTCACCTACCTGAATATTTATAAGTGCAGTGAAGTGGAGTTCTGTACCTGTCCATTGTCCTACAAAGAACTCATAACCATCCCTTCTTGGTAGTGCACAAAGAAACTGTGGGAAACAAAAAAATAAGCAGACAGGTGAATAAATGAAGTATTTCTTCAATGTATAACCACTAGTAGCACTCTATTTCTTCAATGTATCCCAGGCTGGCCTCAAACTTATATACAGCGAAGCATGACCTGACTCCTGATTCTCCTGCCTCTTCCTCAAGTACTTAGAATAAGCATGTGCCACCATACCCAGTCTATGGGGTACTGGGAATTGAACCTGGGGTTTCAATGCTAGGTAAAGTAACCTACCAACTGAGTTATATCCCCATCCCATAATGTTTGGCTTTATGGGATGAAATTATGAAATTAATTATGTGATAGTATAACAAACACATGCACATTTCTCAACCCATCTAAGAAGGAATGTATCATACATGAAATTTGAGAGCTGACATTTAGCAATATTACTATCCAGCCCACCAGTATGATACATATCTCTGATTGCTAAGGTATTCTTTATTTCCTGCAAGCAATGTTTGAGAAAAACCCTAGCAATCATTACTGACAAGCCAGCTCTCACACTGGCTATCAATTCCCTTTCCCAGGAACTGTATGGTGGATCACTACTTCAGCATCAAATATTAATTTATTTCTGGCACATATATCAGAATAGCATGAACAAAACTGTAAAGAAAACTCTAACACTGGAACCTGAAGGAGATTGTGAAGATTAAGGTCTTAGGTGCTGTCTCGTATCCTTCCTTCCTTCATTATTTATTGACGCAGGGCCTCTCTATGTAGCCCTGGGTGGTCTGGAACTTGCTATGCAGACTAGGCTGAACAGGGTTGAAGGCATGTAACACTACACTGGGTTCTATGGTGCCTTTTCATATGTACATATACTGACAGATTAAGACCTATATCAGAAAGGCCTAATATGTAGTACAGTGCTAAAAAGCCATTTATAAGAATGAAAATATCACTTATCAATATAATTAGCATATAAGCACCATTGTTAATAGAGCATTATATCATGGGAAGAACTGGTCTGAAATTGTCTATTTGGTAGCACTTATAAGCAATTCTCAGTCAGTACAGACTTACTGTTGGGCAGGACTGAGCCCGGTTCCAGATCAAATCAAACTTCTCTTTCTGTACGTTAGAAAAGGATAAAATTAACTCACAAATAGGAAAACATGAAAAGTCACAATCACACTAGATTTTTCCCAAGACTGAATTCAAGAACTATATTATGGCTGGAACAGGTTTTTAAATTCCATCACTTACAAATCCTTCTTATAATAAAACGACAGGAAACCTGGCGTATGCTTTGCTGCTCATGCTACAGAGTGTGTGTGAGGATTAAGTGCGCCAATGCCTCAAAGTCCCCAAGGAACCAGGTACTCAAGGGAGACTTGAGAAGGCCTGTTCAATAAGCTGATATGGAAGATCTAAAACATAACAAATGCAGACTGCTTAGATTGTGGAGTTCAGGAAGGTAGGTAGGAACATATATGTATAAGAAGTTAAAAAAACAAAGGATAGAGATTTCCTCCTAGCCAAAGGCCTGGCTTTTCTTTCTGTATGCATTTTCCTCTTCAATCTTATACTTATGCAAGCCCTGCAGAACACAGCCATGTTCTTCAGTGTGCTTTAAGGTAAGAGATAAGCTCTCTTTCTTTTTTTATTTGCTATATAGACAAGGCTGACCTCTAACTCATGAGATGTGTCTGCCTGTTTCTACCTCTCGAGCACTGGGATTAAAGGTGTGCACCACCGCGTCTGGTCTAGAGTAAGACAGTCTTTCTTTGTTTTGTTTTGGGTTTTTTTGTGGTTTTTTTCGATACAGGGATTCTGTGTAGCTCTGGCTGTCCTGGAACTCACTTTGTAGACCAGGCTGGCCTGGAACTCAGAAATCTGCCTGCCTCTGCCTCCCAAGTGCTGGGATTAAAGGCATGCGCCACCACCGCCCGCCCAAGTTAGACAGTCTTAACTAGAGAAGATAGCCATAGCCTTTCTTAGTTATAGCAAAGCAATGGCCAGTAATCACCTCTAAAACAATTCCAAGAAGGCAAAGCCAAGAAAATGCCACTTGCTAAGGGGAAAAGCTGAAGAGAGACCTAGAGAGAGCTCCAGGTCAGCTCAGCATTTGCCACACACAGGAAGGGAAGAAAGCTGTGCTGTGGCAGTGTCTTGACTCCCCAGTTTGGTTGGAAAGTGGAAATGAAATAAAATGTATCTGGAAATCACTCAGAAACATGAACTTACAGTAGCCTCCCTGGTCAGAGACTTGGAAACATTTCTAAACCAGAAAGAGGGAAAGCAAAAGTCATAAATACACCATATGGAGCTTCCAATCTCTGCTGCTTATGGCATAATAAAACTCTCAGAGTCATAAAGTGTAAGTTCCTGGGATGCCATAAACAGAAGAAAAGTAAAGGCAACTGCCTGAGAGGGTAGGAGCGCTGACCTCATGCTGAAACACTTCCACCTCCCCACCAAATCACTCACAGGAATAACCGCGTAGACTGTGTCTTTTGCTGAAAAATACTGCTGCCAAATCTGCAATAAACAACAAATGAATGATCTGTGACAATGTGGATAATCTTCTCAATGTATACCAAAATGCAGTGATAGCTTTCATCTTCAGAGTATTATTCTATCTGATAATAGAGAGGAAAAGTCATTGTAATGTTCTTACAACTAGTATGATTAAAAATTTTAATACCATATGCTCTTCTAAATGATTAAACTGTAACTCTTTAAGAACTTCTTTCTAAGATTCATTTTTAATGTATATATCTATGTCTCTGTGTACTATGTGTGTAGATGCCTTTGGAGGCCAAAAGGGGTGTTGGATCCCCTAAAGCTGGAGGTAAAGGCAGTTATGCGCCCCCTGATGTGGGTGCTGGAAACTGAACACAGACCCTCTAGAAAAGCAGAAAGTGCTCTTCACTCCTAAGTCATATCTCCAAGCTCTAAACTATTTATTTCTTAACAATCAACTCTGGGAGCTGGAGAAATGGCTAACAGCAGTGGTTAATAACATGTACTGCTCTTGAAAAAGACCCTAGTTTGGTTCTTAGCATCCACATTGGGGAGCTCATGGTTATCTCTAACTCCAGTGCCAAGAGACCAGGAGGATCCAATACCTTTGATCTCTGCAGGCTCCTGCACTCAGGTAAGCGTACCCCTTACAGATAGACAACTGGTAATAATAAAAGAGGATGGAGAGATGGCTGAGCAGTGAAGAGCGCTGGCTGGAGTTCCTGCTGCCCAGATGGCTGCTTATACCATTTGGAACTCTAGTTCCAGGGAATCTGACACTCACTCTTGGCCTCCACAGGTACTGCACACATGTGATACATAGATATGTATGCAGGCAAAACATCCATACACATATAATAAGAAAATAATCTTTACAAAATAAACTGTCAAAGAAATAGTTTCTATGAGCTCTGAAGTAATTATTCTCAGGGTTTATCTTGTTTGTGATAGGTTTCCACAGGTTTTATCTTCCCCACACCATACCTCCCCAGCCAACTGTGGGCCTTCTCAGAGAGGAAGAATACACACCACTCAGAGTTTAGGGTCTGGAGTCAATGGCCTGGGATGCAAATAGCCCTGACTATTTACTAGCTATTCTACCTTGAGCAAAACACTGAAACTTCCTAGACAACACTGATAAAACAGCAGTGACACCAACCTCATAGGACTGAATGAAGACTGACTGAAATGACAGAACTGAGACTGGCAGAGTAGACACTAAAGTCCTACATATAGGGAGCAGAGAGACCCTGCTGTCTGACTGGGACACAGAGCAGTCACAATCTCTCTGCCTGGCAGCAAAGAACACAGAGTATAGTTGAATTTCATGATGTAAATACCCAAAAGTAGTGAGTAGGTTTACAAAGTATAATATTAGAAAACAGGAAAAAGGAAAAAAACCCCATAGTTTTATTACACTCAAAGACTTATTTTGTTTTTTTTTAGGAATATCTTTTTTTTTACAGTATATTATATACAGCACTGTGCAGTATTATTTCTCAGCACATATGTATGTTGTATGCTCATACTTTTTACTTCTATTATTTTTTTGTCCTCTGTGGCTTTTCACATTTTGTGTTTTTATTGGAGTTTCTTTTCCTGCCTTCCCCACCAATTCTTCCTTAACTCAAAGCTAAGTTTACACTTTTACCCACAAGTAGTTTTCCTTTATCATTTCAGTCAGAAGTTTTCCTATGATTGTCTACTGCATCTCTCTCTAGAGATTGAGCTGGCTAGTTTTATGTCAGTTTGACAGAAGACAGTCATTTAAGAAGAAGGAGCCTCAGTTGAAGAAATGTTCTTAGTAGACTGGCCTGTGGACCAGAATACGGTGCATTTTTTATTTAAAAAATACATTTAAATTTGTTTATTATTTTATGTGCATGAGTATATGGTTTGCACGTACATATGTATGTATACCACATTTATGTCCCCAAGAAGTCAGAAGAGTTTTTGATCTCTTGGAACTGATATTACAGATGGCTGTGAGCCACCGTGTGGATGCAGGGAACCTAACCTCAGTGCTCTGCAAGAGTGACTAGCTCTCTCTTAACCACCGAGCCAATCCTGCAGCGTGTTTGTAATTAGTGATTGATGTGGAAGGGCCCAGCCTACGGTGGATGATGCCATCCCTCAGCAGGTGGCCCTGAGACATAAAGAGCAGCTGAGCAGGCCTGTAGGAGAACTTCTCCATGGGGTTGGCGCACCAGCTCCTGCTTCTATACGCCCCTCACCTCCCTAGACAGACCACAAACTGTAAGCCGAAACAAACACTTTCCTTCCCAAGTTGCTTTTGGTCATGGTGTCTTATTGCAGTAATAAAAAACTAACTGAAACAGATGTTAATTTAAATATGGTCCTTAGCATATGAATCTAGCATCTCCTTCACTAGTTACAGGCTCTGTGTAGGCAGGATATCAGTCTACGCCATCACCGATGTCCTGCAATCCAACAGTATCAGATGGTCATGATGCTAAGGATATAGCTCAGCGGCAGAGCGGCTGCTTAGCATGCATGAGGTCTTGGTTCAATTCCCAGTACTGCTTGGTTGTGTGAGGGGCAGGCAAAGGGAGGGAATTTGGCTTATACTAGAACTTCTTAAAGTTTTTCCACTTGTGACTTCCTTTTGCCCAAGAAATTTGATTATGGGTCTATGTAATACAAAATAGGCATACAAAACAAGTATTTCCTGATATTAAATTATAAAAATATGTCAAAATAATTCTTTCACATACATATATTTTATCATTTATTAAAGACAAAAAAGAACTTATATACTATTAAGAGGTATGTGCTTATTTTTAAAATAAATCTTGACTGAAATTCGATATTGTAAGATATAAATAATCGGCCAGGCGGTGGTGGCACACACCTGTAATCCCAGCACTTGGAAGGCAGAGGCAGGTGGATTTCTGAGTTCGAGGCCAGCCTGGTCTACAGAGTGAGTTCCAGGACAGCCAGAGTTATACAGAGAAACCCTGTCTTGAAAAAAACCAAAAAAACCAAAACCAAAACCAAAACAAACAAACAAAAATATATATAAATAATCTTCAATACTCAATTCACCTCAATAATCAATCACCTCAATTACAGAGGTGATTGATTTTTTAAAAAAAATTTAACTGCCAATGTTTAGAACATTGTTTTGCCTAAATATTTATTTTTTTAACCCTGTGCCTTTAAGTTGGGAATAACAGCATCTACTTCTAAGGGTGGACATTAGAATTTAATGAGGAAATACCTATGAAGCAACAAACACAACGCCTGCCTGTTTTTATTATTCCTTTAATTACTATATTGTTCATGAGCACATAAACCTAAAATATAATAGCAGTATAAAGAATCCTCACATAGTTTCATACAGGCTAAACAGAAAAGAATTACAGTCGTAAACAGGAATGGGCAATGTAATTCAAGGCACACGGAATGACAAAACAGGCAGGGCAGATCATGGATGCTTTTGAGAGATGGTTAGGAAATGCCAAGGAAATGGGCTGTCACTGGATATTTGGAAACATGTTCCCAACACAGTATTTTTTCATTTATTTTAAAATATAGCTATAGCACTCTGTGTTAGGATTCATTCTAAGTGCTTCACAAATGTTAACTCATTTAATTCTCAAATAGTTTGAGAAGTAGGCGTACAGTTGCTACCACTTTACAGTGGGGGAAACTTGTCAGAAAGGTGGTAGAGCTAGGGCTTAAAAATGGCAGCTCATTTCTAAAGTCTGTTTGCTTGCTTGCTTGCTTTTTTGATACAGTATTTCTCTATATAGCCCAGGCTGTCCTGGAACTCACTCTGTAGACCAGGCTGGCCTCGAACTCAGAGATCTGTCTGCCTCTGCCTCCTGAGTGCTGGGATTAAAGGTGTGCATCACCACGCCCATCAGCTCTACAGTCTCTGCTTTAACCAGCACAGTACCTTCTCTGTAGGGCAAGGAGCACCATAAACTCACTAAGATAAGGGAAAGAGAACGCTATGTGGAGGGCAGCTGTGCTCACCACTGTCCCACCCGCTCACAGGGGAGCCTATTTGAAAAGGTAGTACAAAGCCAGGCAGAGAATTCTGACGATTTAAAATGAAAGAGAAAGGGTAATCCTAAGTCATTAGACACATAAAAGCAAGACAAAGACAGACACTTTTTTATGTCACTGTTATTTATGTGACTAATCACTTGTTGTAAAAAAATGACCTTTTCTGTTCTCAGACTTGGTTCACAGAGCAAACAGTCTCAGGGAGCATGCCTATGCATTTTCATCCATTACCTGTTTTATTTCCTCCGCAGTTTTGTCTTTCACCATCTCCACGTTGAAGACTGAACTGAGAGTCTTGAAAAAAGAAATAGCAATTAACATCTACAATTAATGGTAACAACAACCCCAGCTTAGTTCTGTCTAAAGCCTGTGGAGAAGACTGTCAGCACAGTGAAGCAGACCCTCAGTAGGAACAAAAACCACTCACTCGGCAGAGAACAAGTCTCCACTCCCACACAGCCCTTCACAACTCTATTCTGGGGAGCATCTATTAGGTCATCCAGCACTCCCCAGAAGTTTCCATCTCACCAGCGAGTCCTGCAGCACTTTGCAGCTGGTAAAAAAGGAGAAATGCTGGCTGCTGTTCTACATTCCATTTCCTTCAAATTTCTTGTGGCATCCTTAGATCCATACTTAAGCTAAAAGTCATGTCAAGGACACAATAATCCAGACAAATATTTCTCATCTCTACTGTTGGGAAAAATTGCCTTATACAAAAGTCCCTGAGCGCAACAAATATGTTTAAATTTTCAGCCTCTTATTATAGATGTCCCATATGACTTCGGACTTAGATTTCTATATTTAATTAGAAACCTACCTTGTCCTTAGTGAATCCTTTGCTTGCTGGCAGTTTCCCCAAGGCATCTGTCTGAAATACATGATGAGACAGACTATTAAACTATACTTTCCTCATAGAAAAAAAGAAAAAGAAAGGCAGGAAGAAAGAAAGAAAATAAATCAAGCCACTGAGGTAGGCAATCTCATTAATTACTTCTGAACGCACTCATATCTGCTCTTTTATAACACTGTACATACTACTCTAAGAGTTACTGTTGATGGGACAGCTTTCCTTCTGCGAAGAGTCTGAGATAGAGAGATGAGAATGGGTGTGTTAGTGGACACTGACTCCCAGTACAGGAGTTTACACTATACCTGCCGCTATAAAGAACTGTGGAAGTCCATGAAGGATTCCTTCTGTACTTGGCCCTCTGACCTATTCCATACCAGACACTGATTAGGTAAGAAATGGAGAGATGTGTTTTCTAAAATTGATTATTTCTGATAGCATTTCTAGTGGTAGGTATCTTCAGCATGCTAGAGTCCTGTTGTTTTCTCAGATTCTCTATTAATTAGACTTCTTGTGATGGTTAAAATCCTTTGTTACACTGACTGGACTGAGAGGTGCCTAGGGGATTTGTAATACACCTCTGGATAAGTCTGTGATGTCACTTCCAGAGATGTCTTGGTCATAAGGGTTCTGTTGGATTAATCCTTTGTTGGATTCATAGTATTATAATATTGAGAAATGATGTAGGCTGTGGGCCTATCTGGAGGAAGTCTGTCATTAGGGCGTGTTCTTAGGGGCTCTAGCATATTCTGGTCTCTTTTTAGATCCCCCTTTTCTGCTTCCTGAGTCCACACGCTCTTTGACATGAAGTACTGACAAATCTGAAACAACATGCAACACCCAATCTTTCCTCGTTAAGGTTGTTTCTGTCACAGAAAAGTGCTAACAACAAATACACTTCCTCTCTATTTGTTCCTAGGACCTCCCAGATTACAAGTTTTCACATTCTAGGTTGTAAAATCACTTTAGTGGATTGTCATCAGAATTTTTTAGGAGATGAAAAGAAAGAATGAACTACCCAGGCACGATGGCTCACACCTGCAATCTGAGCACATGGGAGGCTGAGGCAGGAGGGTTACTGAGAGCTCAAGAGGGTTACCTACTAAGTTCCAGATGAGCCTGGTTTACAGAGTGAGAACCAGACAAACATAGAAAAAGAATACATTACATGTAATGAGAGCGCTGCTGCATAAAAGTTTTGTTTGTTATAACATATACATGTATTCTAAGTAGCAATGTGAATGTCTGACTCCTACTGTGAGTCTGGAAAGCACTGCCCTAGATCTTCATAGCTAGCTTTTCACATGCTTTCCCCAGCACCGGTGCTCAAGGATCACAAAGACTAATGATACATTAAGTTCTTTTTATGTGCCAGGGATGGTGCTGAAGAGTGCACAATAATAGTTCATTCAATCTTTACCACGATTCTGTATTATTTTTTCTAATTCACAAATAGGCAAAACTGAGGCACAGAGAAGTTACATAATTTGCCCATAACTACCTAGCTGGCAGCTGAAAACAATGATTCAGTCCCTGGCATGTGGTTCCAGAGCTTGTCTTCTCCTCAGGCAAGTTACCCTACCTCTACCTTTTAAACTCAATTACCTCTGCAGCCATGTATACATACTCACATGCAGACATACACACCTACACATAACATGTGTACATACATGCAGACATACATACCTACATATAACAATGTATATATACTCATAACATGTGTATGCAGACATATACACCTATACATAACAAAAAATAATAAAAATAAAAAATGAGTCTCGTGGGGTCTGGTGGTGCACATCTTTAATCCCAGCTCTCAGGACAGAGACAAGAGAATCTACGAGTCCAAAGCCAGCCTGGTCTACATAGCAAGTTCCAGGCCAGCCAGAGATAGACTGTGAGACCCTGTATTTGAAAAAAAAAAAAAAGCCAACCCTGGACCTCCATTGAAAATATTTCCCTGTTTCCTACAGTTCAGTGCCATGTGCACCTTGATCACTAGACTACATTTCTTACGAGCGGGGGACCCTCCTTTCATGCCTCTACATTCCATCATGACTACAGGATCTTGTCCAGCAAGAACTGGACACACATTTATTGACTGAGAATGAGTAAAGATGAGATGTTCTGGTCACTGGGGACCACTTCAAGGGTAAGGGCTAGTAAACTTATATAACCTAACCAAACCACACCACACCACACTAAACCAAACCAGCTCCCAAGGCCCAGGAGGGCCTTACCTTCTGCTCCACACACTTGATAAAATCACTTTGTCTGGAGTGCCCCACTGGTTGCTTTCTGAACTCACTGCGCTTCTCCAGGCGGGACTCAAAGGCAGCTGGGTCAGACCTGACGAAAGGTACACAAAGTTCATGTGAAGCACCCAGGCCTTCCTGGGTTCTGCAGTAAGGAAGTACTCCATTACACCTCCCTCCTCAGAGAAGGGACATGGGCACCATGAGTCTAAAGAGTTTGTGTTCAGCTGTTAGGAACTGGGTGTAAGTCAAGACAGTGGAAGGCAAGGCCAGTGACTCAACTCCAGCTCAGCCTCATGGGATGGACCCGCAGCGCAAGGCTGTTGGTTTCCTCTTTCCTTTTGCAGGCTATTCCCTCAGGTGGCATGGCTTGCCTTCTCAGGTTCCTAAGCCACTCAAGATTGAAAGAACACTCTGAAGTCATATTGCTGGGTCACCTCTGCAGGCAGGAATCCTGCAGGATGCCTACTAGGTGCTAAGGTTCTACCTGAATGTATCTTAATTTTGACATCTCCCTCCATACCCACCCTCAGATCCTGTGCTCCAAGTGGATGCTTTGGAAGAAGACTTAGTACCTGAGTATCTCCCTGACCTCCTATCAGACAGATCATCAGAATTCATCTTTTATCTTAAAACAGGGATGCTCTCCAGGCTTGAAGGCTAGGCTGAGGCGGCCATTGTCACTAAGAATACTTCAGTATGTGTAGCAGACCACGGGATGCTTGGCTTTGTATTCGGAGATAAAAACCTCATCCATGAACTCTAGCTGCCTGGCTGGGAGACACACAACACGGTGGGTGAGGAGCCAAGGATATTGTTTAACCCTTTGGTAGACCTTCAGAGTCAAGACATTATAGGGCATAGCCTATTCCATAAAACTGTCTGGATGTCACTCTTTTCATTACTACATAGATGGGCTGATCTTTTCTTTCCATCTGGAAGGACTGGGTCAACCTAGCTAGAAAGCACGGGTGTACCTGAGCTTACTATGGTGAGTGCATTGGAAACAGGGGCACCCTGGGCAGCAGAGTTCTTGCTGTGCTCTAGGGTCATAGAAAATAGCTAACACACTGTCTCTACCTGAAGAAATTTACTACTATCTAGTTGCAGAGAAAGATACGTAAGTATGTACACAAACACTGCTGATAATTATGACCACAACACAAATGTGTTCAAACATCCTTGAATGACTGAGGTGGTTTCATGACTGTACTTTTGATTGTGTTATTATTTTCCATATTTGGAACACAGTCCTCCAATGATTTTAGAGCTAGACCTAGACCACACTATTTGAAGAAGTTTTGGCACTAGATTGATCTAGAGAGGGGCAGGGACTAGTATGTGAAGGTTTTATGTGGAGCACTAAGCAGTCTGGACACTGAAATATCAGTATGCATAAATGTTGATGGGAATGAGCTAGGAAGGAAGGAAAGAGACCATTATTGGCTCCTGAGTAAGTATGAATAGAAGAACCACTAAGTACTAGGTGAGAGGCGACACCTCTTCGGAGACGCTTGTGTGTAAAGGGGATCAGAGAGAGATGGGTGGAGAGGTCTGCAGATCAAGCACTATTTTAAAATGACAAAGATTTGAGAATATCTAATGTTTGAAGGAGAGTACAAGTACTCATTTATTCCATCATTGCTTTAAAGAGCATGGACGATCACTATATTCCTGGTAAAGTGAGAGTTGGAGGGTTCCAAGGCTAGAAGTGGTAAACGCTAGTCAGAGGAACTGCTGCCCACGTGAGGGCGAGGAAGAACTTAAGGGAGTGGAATTAAAATGAGACAAAATGCAGAGAACGTGAGCCTGTAACGTCTGGCTTCCTTTCAGAACTGCTTTCCTACAGCACCAAACTCTCTCAGACCACCTTTCCATTTTACCTTCATCCTCCTACTTGGAACTAGACACCCACTGTACCTCACAACAGCCTAACCCTTCGGCCCTTTTTCTCCTCAGCGCTGGGGATGGAACTCAAGGCCCAGTACATACCTAGCAAGTTCTCTTCCACTAAGCTACACCCCTTCCATCCTCCGTTTTGCCTCCTGGAAGCTGAAGCCTTAGGAACCCTGGATTCGGTCAGATAAAGCCTAACCAACTGTGTGACTCCTGGCAAGCCTTTACCTCTCTCTAGATCCTTACATTGCCTTAATGAAAGGGTTCAAACATCACACTATCAGTCTTTGCGGCACTCCCGGTCTCCTTTCCCTGCAGTCAGGGCCCTAAGCTGGGAGCCTGGGAACCTGATCTCTCGGGCAGGTATCTGCTGACTCAACATGTGACCTTGGGCAAATCAAATGTCTTCGCTGAAGGGCTTCATTTTCATCTCTCTACATAGGGGATAACTTTCTCAGAGCTGTCTTTCTCACAGGACTTTACACTGAGAACTAAGCACAAAGAAGACTATGGAAAGATCTGCAGAGATGTGACCTTAGACAAGTGACCTGACCTCTCTAAACTTGGAAACAAACTATTGGTATAGTTGGGACAGCACCAGCCCACCGTGCGGGATAACAGCGCAAGCCGGAAGCTCTGTCCGCGCGTCCCCACCCCCACCCGGCCAGGACCGCACCTGCGCAGCTGCTGGATCTTGTCCCGGTAGCGGTCGTAGAAGGGGTTAGCTTCCAGCTCGCCGACCCCGCGGCCGTCTGCTCCCCCGGAGGGCAGGCCCGAGCCCCGGCACACCGGGAACACGCGCAACTGTGCCGGTGACACGAGCCCCAGCCCCAGGGCGCGGCTGCGCACTGCACACAGGCCTCGGTAGAGGCCGGCCACCTGGAGGACTGCGGGGCACGCTCCACCCGCAGCGGATACGACGGCCGCCATGGCCGCCTGCGACTCCCCCTCCTCCTCCTCTGGCGCGTCAGCCTCGGCCCCCGGCCCGCGCGCCTGCTCCATCGCCCTCGAGGTCCGCGAGGCCCGTGTTCCGCCACCGAGGTTCCGCGCGCTCAAGGTTCCGGGTGCTGGAGTGGAGAAGGGACGGCGGCGACGGTTCGGGCTGGCTGCTCTCGGTTCTGCCCACCCGCTCTGTGTGTGTAGTGGCGCGTCTCCTCCCGGGAGTCTGCCGGGATTCACCCCACCCCCCTGCCCCCGACCAGCAGCCTCTGCGCGCCAGGCTCCGTCTGGAAAGCTGGCTTGCATCTTCGGGTTCTCACCGGGCTTGCCCCTTTTCTAAATTTACTTGGCACTAGCTGTAACAGTTTCTTCTGCTGCAAAGGATGTTTGAACATCATAGCTGACGCTTCTCTTTATCGGTTTCTATTTGCAGAAGGTTCCATTGGCCTTATACCCTATGAGGTAGATATTAACCTCATTTTACATACAGATGGAGAAGCTAAACCGGCTGTGAACCATTAAAGTCATAAGTTCCACCTAAGAGCTAAGCTTTTTAAAAATGCAGTGCCTCTGAAGTCTGGGTTCCTCCTGGCATTTAATTGAACTACTTTCCTCAGAGACACAAGGAATTGTCCTTGACAAGTCTTTATTCCCGCTCTCTCCCTCTCAACCAAAATGTCACCATCTTCTTCACTTGCTGAACCAAATTCGAGCTTAGGAACAATGGTATCTCACCTGCTAGTAGCAAAAAGCAGACCTTAGGTGAGAGCAGTCACGTGGAAGTCCTTCTCTACCCTTAGTTGATAGGAACCCCTCTCGAGGTAGGAACAGACTCCAAACTGTTCAATACAGCCTGCGCTCAGACATTAGACTCTCCATGCTGGGACAATGCAGTGGGAGAGTATGGAAGTCTGACTTTGCTGGCCTGTACCTGGCTCCGGATTCTTCCCCGTGCTGGTTCTTCTGCTCAAACAGGCATGCTTTGCCTCCTCCTCATCTGCAACTCAGTTCTCTCAGCCCCTCAGAGAGATCTCTCGAGGAACCTCCCCATCCTTAAAAATAACTATTGTGTTGGAGCATGGTGAGGCACATGTGGAAGGCAGAAGGCAGAAGGCAGTTCTTCCTTTCCATTTTCCAGGGATCTAACTCAGGTCAACAGGCTCACATGGCAAGTGCTTTTAACCTGCTGAGTCATCATCTCTCCCCCATCCCCTTTATAGTCTATTTTTACTCCCTTTTCTTCTTTTTTTCTGGAGCTGAGGACTGAACCCAGGGTCTTGTGCAAGCATTCTACTAAGCTAAATCCCCTTCCCACTCTATTTTTTTTATAGAAGATACAACTATCCAAAACTAGCTCTGTGGTGGTCCGAGGTAGAAATGCCTCCCATAGACTCCCTGTTGGGGAGGGTGTGAACCTGTAGGAGCCTTGCAGGCGGAAGTATTGCGTGGCTTTGAGAGCTGTAGGCTTGCACACTTTTGCTTTATGCAGTGGATAAGGATGTGAACTCCCAGCTTCCTGCCCCAGCCACCTGCTGTCATGCCTCCCTCCTTTGTCATTATGGACACCCCCTCCCCCTTTTCTGGAACCATCAGACAGACAAACAAAAATACCACCACCACCACCACCAAAACAAAACAAGGCCTTAGTCTACAAATTGCTTTACTCCTGGTATTTTTATCACAGCAACAGCAAAGTTTACATAAACCCATAGAATTTATGTAAGCACCATGTTTACACAAACCCGTGGGATTTACATTATAGTGGAGCCAGATAAATGCTTGTACGTAGAAATGCAAAGAGAAATGAGAGAGACACAAATAGGGTATTGGCAGAGCAGGTTAGAACTGATACTTGCAGGGACAGCCTAGCTAAGGGGGAACATCAAATGCAAAAACATGATTATAGTGTTGTAAATAGCAAGAGATTATCCCCATGGCTGAGGGCACAGAGGTAGAGATGTCACAGAGTTGAGTGGCTAAATTGCTCAGGGCTTTGAAGGTCACTGTTAAAAACTGGCTTTTGATCTGAGATGGGATGTTCAAGCAGAGAAGTAACATGGTCTGCTCTTCAAAGGATCATTCTGACTGCTGGAACTCAGAGTATGTGGAGCAAATATGGAAACCTCTAAGGGTGAGTAATTTGTCCCACCTTAAAGCCCAAGGTTAAGTATAACTTAATAGATAGGCATGGAAGGATGGCAGCCAGACTGTTGGGTATGTGAATCTGAAGTTCTGAGGTATGTTCTAGGCTGGAGGTATAGAGTTATGAACCATCAGTGTTTTTGTGTTCTTTAATGTTGTAAGTATGGATAAGTCCACTGAGAAGGGAACATAGATAGAATGCTAAAGACTGAACTCTGGGGCTGAAGAGATGGCTCAGTGGTGAAGAGCACCAACTACTCTTCCCAAGGTCCTGAGTTCAAACCCCAGCAACCATATGGTGGCTCACAACCATCTGTAATGGGATCTAATGCCCTCTTCTTGAGTGTCTGAAAACAGCCACAGTGTACTTACATGTAATAATAAATAAATCTTAAAAAAAAAAAAAAAAGGTGGAGCCCTGGAGCATGCCAAGACTTAGAGACCAGGAGATAGTGCTTCCACTATCTTTAGCTTCCAGATAAAGAAGAGGAAAAGCAGGGGGCAGTAAGGTGGGGGGTGGGGAAGGCATTCTGGGAAGATCTCTGTAAATAATGCCTGCTCTGGTTTGAATCTGAAATATTCTGTGAGCTCATGTGTTGAACACTTGGTCCCCAGCTAGTGGCACTGTTTTGGGAGGCTGTGGAAACTGAAGAGATTGGGTAGAAGAAGGTCACACGGGGTAGGACTGTGAAGGCTATAGCTCAGACCTTGACTTTGGCCCTGATCCTTGCTTCCTGTTTGCTGTGATGTGAATGACTGTCTTCTACCACATGTTCCACCACAGCCATGATGGCCTGCCCACTCACATGGGACAGAGCGACTCCGAACCCTCTGAAACAGGAGCTAACTCAAACCTTTCCTCTTGACATTACTTCTGTCTGGTAGATGGCTCACAGAGATACAAAAGTAGCCAAGAGTGTCCTGAGTCACAATGTGATATAAAAAGGAAAAAAACTAAAGTGTAAGATTTCAAGTTCTGACTGGTTGGTATGTCTCCCTGAGAGCTGACTGAGACATAACATGCAAAGGCTTTCTAACTGAGCTGCCCATAAGTGGATCAAGCTGCCTTAAGTAATGAGCAAGCAGACCCTGGTGCCAATAAATCCTGGTGATCTGTTGCCAGTGAGTCCTGCCCCAACAGACCTCAGACATCTGAAGGGAGTTGGACTAGATAACTCAAGTCTCTCCTGGGAGGAGAACTGAAACGACTGTTACACAGCAGGGCTGAGGTGTGTGTGTATGTGTGTGTCTGCGTGCGCGGGGTGGGGATTCCGATTGCCTGGCCAGAAGGGAATGGAGTGTGTGAATGGATTGTGCGGGATAAAGGAAAGTAAGTTAGCCCAGAAAGGGATGCAGGACCAGTTAGAGGAGAGCTCCCACAGGGCCCAAGATCACTTGCCAGTGTCTGCTGAAGGAAGGAAAGCAGAAATAAAAGAGATCGTAGGAGCCAAAGCAGGCACTGACCACTTGGTTCTCTCGAGCTGACAAAGTTTGTTAGGGACAGACATGCCCAATGCTTTATGTGCTCTAGCCCAGTCGGCACCAGGGAAGGTACCCATGGGGTTTCCTTACTCACCAACTACACATCTAGCCCCTGAGAATGCCCAGGCCCTGTCCTGAGGCTGCTCTATGGGTTCACTGTAAGGAACTGGGCAGACAACTCTCCTGGTGCCTCAGTCTTTGGTAGAAGCAGTAGATATTGTTTACTAGATGTCACTGGATGGGCTCCACAAACATTGTCCCTGGAATGCCAGTTGGACAGAACCTGATGACCTTTCCTTTAGAGAACAATGAGGCCCAGGCCTTCTGAGGACTCCTATTGGTGGAGTGGTGTGAATTTCCTCCCCAGAGTGATAGGCTGGAGGCCAAGACTAACCTTTATGGATTCACAAAAGGACCCAAGCCTCTCTGGCGGTAAGTGTAGCACCTCTAGTCCTTGCCCCACACGTTGTGCCCTTGCCCATGTTGTGTTGGGCGTGGGGACAGTTAGGGGAAATCTTTTGCATGGATGAAGGAGTGCTGGCTCCTTGAAGTGCTAAGTAACTATATTATCTTTTCTAGAAACTAAGGACTCCTGGAGGCTGAGTCCTTACCCCCTTTTAGACCTTGTGTCTCTCGTCTGTAAATAGTTAAAAAGATCCCTTAAGGAACCTGGAAGTCTAGTGTTGAGCTGGAGAATGAGGAGGGAGGAGAGGAGTTGAGAGAACAGGAAGAGTGACTAGTGAGGTGGTCAAGGCGGGGAGTGAAAACCAGCTGTACAGGAGGCATGTCAGCCAGCCAGCCTTTCTCTCTCTCGCTGCCTTAGTGTGGATCTCCTTGTGCATTGGATTCCTGGGGCTGTGTTCTGTGCTAATAGGAAGCTGTATACTCTTTCTGCACTGGAAGAAGAACTTGCAAAGAGAAGAGCGTGCCCAGCAGTGGGTGGAAGTGATGAGAGCTGCCACATTCACCTACAGCCCACTCCTGTACTGGATAAACAAGCAGCGTTACCATGGCATGCATGTAGCCATTAACACAGGCCCACCCCCTGCGGTCACCAAGACTGAGCCGGAAGTTCAAAATCCAGATTCTCTGTGGGAGTTGGATCTCTCTGAAGGCAGGAACTATGTTGTGCAAGACAGCAGCCCCAGAGGTGAAGCTTCTGATCTCTTGCAACATGTTTTGGGGATTCCAAAGCAGCCCCTGTCTTCAGCAATGCCACAGCCTCGGACTGATTCCCCATTCCCACTTCCCATCTTTCAGGAGGTGCCTTTTGCCCTATCCCTCTGTCACCTGCCTCCCATGTTAAACCACTCTGTCTCCTACCCTTTGCCCAACAGCCCTGAAAGGAATGTTCATTTCTGTTCCCTCCCAACACTGGCTCACGGAACAAACTGCTTTAATGCCAAGCCTTTTGCTTCCGAGCTGTAGTTTCCTCTTATTGAGAGTGGGAGCTGCAAGCACCAAAGGCTCCCTTCAGTAGGAAACAGATAACCACAAGGAGTTGATATTGACAAGGAGGTCAGAGCCACCTGGTGAGAGGTTTAAAGCCACAGACTTAAAAAAAAATAAAGTCCAAGTTTCTCCTCTGTCTCATTTGCTCCTAGAAGGGCAATGCCTTTTGTCACAGCCAATGTGACCGTGGTGCTTTGTAAATCAAGCTGGTTATGAGTTTCACCACTGCATATGGGAACCTGAGGTTAGCATTTGGGACCTGTGGCTGGACTCAGTATCCCTCCATCCAATATTTAGCCTGAATGAGCGCCAGGCTCTGACCTAGGTCTCCAGGCACTGCTGTTCAGTAGGAGGGAAGCACAGATGCCCCAAGAGGACAGTTGTTGACAGCGATAGTGGCTCACACTGGCTGTGTCACGGGCCTAACAAATGCCAGTATGGTATAGCTGGACTGCTGCTTGCCATGCATTGCTTCTTAGCTGGCTGTCTTTGTCCTTTATTTCTAGTGTTCCCAAGAACAATGCTATGGCAGATCTGACGCACCCCCCCGCCCCCTTGGGATGCAGACTTGGGTTTCCAGGGCATACACCCTGGTTGTTCCACAGCTAGCTCTCCAGTTCACATTTTCCTGGTGTCTTATTTTTAGTATTTCTACCATACCCCCTTTGTTTAGCATCGTTTTGTTAGAACAGTTTGGCACTGGTGTGTGAGTGTTGCCATTAACTGGCAAATGGGTAAGAGCATCTCTAGAATTATACCTATAGTTTGTATCTTAATCCCTTTTCTCTCATCTTCTCTTTTGAGATGAGGGTTCACTATTTTAGTTCAGGCTGGCTTGGAACTTATATCAGGCTGTCCTTAAACTCCTGATCCTCCTGCCTCAGTCTTCTTTTGTTTTGTTTTTTTGAGACAGGGTTTCTGTGTAGCCCGGGTTGTCCTGAAACTCACTCTGTAGACCAGGCTGGCCTCGAACTCAGAAGTCTGCCTGCCTCTGCCTTCCAAGTGCTGGGATTAAAGGGATTAAAGGCATGCACCACCACCACCCAGCTATGCCTCAGTCTTCTGAGTGCTGGTATTACAGGTTTGTGTCCCCATACTTGGCTTTATTACTTATATCTTTAAATTTTCTCTTTAATTTTATGTGTATGGATGTTTTAGTTTCATTTATGTCTGTGCTTGTGGACGTCAGGAGAGGGTATCAGATCCCTTGGAACTGGAGTTAGACAACTGTGACCTTCTATGTGAGTGTTGGGATTTGAACCTGAGTCCCCTGGCAAAGCAGCCAGTGTTCTTAACCACTGAACCATCTGAACATGAAATGGGCCCAGATGGAGCTTCTGAGGACACCAGAGCAGGCTCATTCTTCAGCCTTTCCTGCTGCTTCCTCTCATTTTGATAAGCCTAAAGCCGGAGCCCTGCAGGCTTTGCTTCGGGGCAAACATTGAAATGCTTTCAAACAATGAATTTTATTAGGATTGCTTTCGGGTGGCTACAAAACGACAATATTGGTTGGCACTTACAGCTACAGTGGGTTTGAGAATTCAAGAGCCACACCAGCTCAAAGTGAGACTTGTATACCACTCCCCGACTTCCTGCAGCTCCTTTATTGCCTGCCTTTCTTCTACGATGCTCCCAGAATGGGGGGGGGGGGGAAGGGGGGGGAGGGGGAAAGGGGGATGTAAATGCCTCACTTATGGATGGACATTCAGCCTCACTTTGACTGATTCTGGATCTCTGTAGTGTGGCCTAGGATCTTCCTAGCCACAGGCTTTTGATCGGGATTATGATATTAGTCATGAATTCCATGTTGTGGAGTAGGCTTCAAACAGAAACTGGCTGGCTATTTCTGTAGGAGCTGCTACTATTGTACCAGTGGGCACATCTTGCCTGGCTGGTCAGTAGCACTGCACACAGGGTCCACAGGTGACTGTCGATGGCTCCCTGAGGGGCCTGCAGAGTACCTTCATGCATTATGATAGCTATCCATCAGGAAGGAAACTCCCTGCCTAGTTCCAGCTTATTTCTGTCCGGTGAACAGAGGAATGAGGTGTCTTCAGCAAAGATCTTACAAGAGGGGTCTGGTGGGCAACCAGCAGCAGAGACAATTCTTGCTTTTTGTTGTTGTTGTCTAAGAGCCTCCTTGGCAAAATCCTAAAGCAGATTCTTGATATTTTGTACCAACTAAAAGCCCTTCTCAAGAGGAAGTATCAAGCAGTCCACAAAAATAAAGATTAAAGCAGGTTTGCCCCTTTATCAGGGGAGCAGGGAAGAGTCTAGTCAGACACAGTGAGAGAAAGGAAATGTTTTATTTAGATAAATTAAAATGGCTATATTGATAAATAAGTAAAGCTCAAGTGAAGTCATGGAACCTTGAATCCACTCTCTAAACAGAACCAAAATTGCTTTTATATTATCAAAATAGTTCCATTAATATAAAGTAGATTTACAGTTCTTAATATGAGAAAACAACAAGGTAGGTTAGGTTTATATAACAAACAATACATGCTCTCTAAAGTCTCAGGAATACCCAAATGTGTTCTGGCTTGAATATGAGAAAAGGGACCACATCTAGATGGTTGGTAAGCAAGCCAATGAGGTGTGCAGCAAACAAAAGCTGTCACTAAAAACAACTCAATAGGCCATTATGAGTGTGAGCACATCATAGTCAAAATCTTCAGCTGTGACACTGGGACCAGGGAGGGGGCTGATGGGGCTGTGTCCAGCAACGGTAAAGAGCAAACTGCAATGGAAGGGAAAAGAGCTGGTCCTCAAGTGAGATTGTCCACCTCAGCTCTTCTGCATTAGACCCGTTCCTAAGTGCCAAGCATCCATTGCTCTGCTCCCCCTTGAATGTCACTGCAGTCCTATTTAAGCCAGGTACTTTTTGGAGACAAGATCTCACTATGTAGCCCAGACTGGACTAGAATTCATTATCCTGCCTCAGTCCCCCAAGGACTGGGATTATAGGTATATGCTACCATGATTGGCTTGTGGATGGTCTTTCAGTAAATATTATGGTAGATAGTACATGGCAATAAAGCAAAGGACCAGAGAGTAACACTTTAAGAAACTAAGGTGGGAAGTACTCTGAGCTACTGACTGATAAGGCCAAAGGACTGAAATCCAAAGCCAAACTCACCACCACTACACTGAGTTCTCCTCGAGGTGATCTGTGGCTCCTGAAGCTTGACTAACACAAGGCACTGGATGCACAAGTTAAGACAATAACAAAGGAAGACCCAGTCTTCACTGATTGATAGGTTATTGGGGCTCCTCAGCCAGTGAGTCTGTCCAATTTTTAGCAAAGGAGAATAAGATACCAACCTCTGCTCAGAAGACCTGGGAATGCCACAGGCAGGGAGAGAAGGGTATGTATAGGTCAGAGGACAGTTATGGCTACCTCTGGCCAGTTTGGTAGGAGACATCACACAGCTCAGAGGTGACGCTGGCAGACAAGCTTGATATGGAAAAACCAGAAGAGACCAAGAAACAAATCCTGCTTCCTCACTGAAAAGCATATACCACAAAGAGTTAAGGTGTCTTCAAAGTATCTTCCTACAAATAAGAACTTGAAACTAAAAAGGACAAGCTACATTACCCTCAGTATATTTCATATAAATCAGTTCTCAAAAAAATACCTTCCAGGTACAGACATACTATTTATGGTACAATATATACAAATATAGCAGAATAATTCAATTTATTGCTAGAACTTTATTTGGTTGTTACAAAATCTGTAAGGGTATATATATATATATATATATATATTAAAAAGGGGGAGTAGAGTATGGAAGGCATCCAGAAGAACAAGAGTTACCTAAAGAGCCAGGATAATGTTGGAACTGTATTTTTAACCTTTCCAAGAAGGTGACAGCATAGATGAGCAAGGCAAACATTAAGGCAAAATATTTAAAGAGAGAGAAACATGAGCTAAAAAGACTCATGCAAAGGAAAATCTTATCTTGCCTTCACTGAGTTTTAATGTTTAGGAAAAAAAAAAAAAGCCAATACTACACTGTCATATAAAAGAAACAAAATACAAAAAGCAAGGCAAAGCAAAGCAAAACAAAGCAAAGCAAAAACCAAATGTCTTTAAAGGTTAAAGGTACCAGACTGTACCTATAGCGGACAGGGCAACTTGAACAAAATTAAATAGCAATGATCTTTATTACAGAAGCCTTGCTATCACAACAGCTCCTCCAGTGTTTCCCTGACTGGCTCTTCTACTGGAGTGGCCCAGAGACTCCTAAGAACACTGGGTATGTTCATGACGGAAGTGTTGGTGAACGGTGATTTTCCTGACTTGCCCACAAAGCACATAAAGGGGAAGCACCACACCTGCTCTCTCGACCTGGGATAGGTCCCCATCGCCAGAAGGCTCCCACTCCAAGCAGGCCTGCTCTAGGTGGCATCCTCTGGACAGAAAACCCATAGCTCCCTCTGAGTGAACAATTATGAAGAAAGAATATGATTTCATGTTTCATCTGACCACATTTTGGCTTTAGGCATCCTGGCAAGAAATAGAGCAAGTTCTTGGTTATCCTAACGGTAAATCCCAAAGGGTACTCATAGCTTTGTTCTAGTGCTCTGAGCAACTAGTTTGGGATAGCAACCAAGGACATGAGCCTTCCCATTCCAGATTGGACATGGTAGGCAGTTACAACCTTAAGGTAGTCTGGAGTGGGTGGGTAGGGAAGACAATCTTGCTTACTTGAGGGGGAAACATAATTTCCCACTGAGTAACTTCTATCCTCATAATCCTTGAAAGATAATTAAAAATGAGGAAAATCCCAGTAAGAGTTCTCTGGTTCTTGGGTTAGGAACAGGAGCAATGGCCCAGATTCTGACCTTCCTGCACGTGGAGCTGCTGGCACTTCCTGCACAGCATCCATACCTGAACTGATGCCCCAGCTTCAAACCCTATGGTGGTGCACAAGCATTTGAGGGTGGCCCTAAGGAGATGTGAAGAGTTTCAGCTGCCACCCAGAGCAGACTGTTAATTACTCCTAACAAGTCATTCATTCATTCTGTTCAAGGCCAATCTTCTGACTTTCTACACATTATGCACAATCTTTCATTTTATATATTTACAAACAGAAGAGACTCATCTTTCAAAGAAAAGACATATTCTGAGGCTCTATAAAGTGCAGCTAATTTAAGGCAAATTCATAAGAAATATAAACAGTGACTTATCTCTATATACACACACTTTCCAGCTTTAAAAGGTAAATTCTCTTCCCCTCAAAAACAGGAAAGAGAGAAGAGGGCTTTATTATTTTTTTCCTGGCAACTTTAAGTTACAAGATCTCACTGGCTTCATGAAATCATAGATTTCTAAACATCATATTTTAAGTAATTTTTTTTAAAAAAATAATTTTTTAAATAGTGTTTTCAAACAAGTTAAAAGGTGACAATGTGTTTGCTACAGTAGTATGAAGGGCTGGAGGGCTGATGAGTTAGTCAAGAGTGTGTTTTTTTTTTTTTTTTTTGTCTTTTTAGGTAAGTAGATTTTAGGTAGTCCAGGCTACACATCCATTTCAAATATGCCTGATGAGACTAGATCCCTAAAGCTGCTCTTAGCTCCAGGAAAGAGTATCTCCCGTCTCCATTCAAGTCAAATGCTCTCAAGCTCTCTGGTCTCGGCGTGGCAGAACCTAGGGAATTCCAGAGATCCTGGTAGGTCAGCAGCCCATCCTCATCTTGACCAGTCTTGTGGAATAAATCCTGAAGATCTGTTAAATGGGAATTGCAAAAGAGACAGTATGTTTATGCATATGGTTAAAAGTAGCTTCAACTGACTTCCCAGCATTAAAAGAAAGGCTACTTGGCCAGGAGTAATGGTGAGTGTCTTTAATCTCAGCATTTGGGATTGGGTGAGGCAGATCTCTGTAGATTTGAGAGTAGCCTTATCTGTACAGTTAAGTTCCAGGCCACTCAGGGCTCCAAGGTGAGACCTTATCTCAAACCCTTCCCCTGCAAAACAAAACAACTCTCCCAACCTGCTGGAAGGGGTAGAGATGGCTCAGTGGTTAAGAGAGCTTGTTGCTCTTCTAGCAGTTTGGGTTTGGTTCCCAGCCGCTTGTAACTTCAGGTCCAGGAAATCAGATTTCCTCTTGTAGCCTCCACGAACCCACCTCCCTGCCCCCCATGGCCCAGTGGTTAAAGTGCTTGTGATTATGTACGAGTGAGGACCAGGGTTTGGATCCCCATAATACATGCGAATGCCAGGAGGGCATGATGGCCTTTCTGTAATTCCAACCTCAAAAAGTGGTGGCAGGATCCCTAAAGCAAGCTGGCTATTGAGATGAGCCCTACCAGAAAGCTCTGGGCTTGCCTGGAAAACTGACTTGGTGAGGCAGGACTAGCAATGGGGATGACTCCTGACACATCAGTGTGGGACTGCCAAATATATGTGCACACATATACATGTTTACAAGTACATACACATGTAAAGATGTGCATGCACAAAACCCATACATGTAAACATGCATAGACACATACATGCAATACACACACACATACAGATATGAAATAAGGAAAAAACAAGGATGAATTTTGATACTTTAAGGAGGAGAGGAATACTATATTGCATAGTTTCTTAACACTGCGAGATGAAAACCCATATGGGAGTTACATACCTGCAATGCTGGGGTCATATTTGGCAACAGTAAAAGATTTCTTAGTATTTAGTGGCCAAACATTAAGTAAGAATCATATTCTTAACAAGTCTGAGATGTTTCTGGAAGCATCTGGAAGATGTTAGCCTGTGCTGCAGTACACAGTGTGCTGACACACAACATAGACTTGGCAGTGCCACACTGCCACACCAAAACGCTGCCGGAAGCACTTGACTTTGGAGTTCAGTCTGCCTTATGCTGTGAGCTACAGTGTTTTTATTATATATACCAAGTTTTCTTACAGAAACAAAATGGTTTGTAGAAAACAAAGACTTAAAATATTTTCTTGCCGTTGTTCTTTAGCAGGTATCAAACCAGTGCATCTTTTGGTTGTAATGTTAGAATATTTAACTTTTAAAACTGCTATTTGAGTTGTTGAATTCGATTTCTGAAATGGTTCTAAAGGTACTTTTGCTATTTTGTACTACATATATATGTGAGATGGCTTCTCAGTTCTGACAATTATAAAATACAAATCAACTGTAGCCAGTATTTGGCTACTTTGTGGCTACTTTTTTTCTTCTACCCTTTCAACCCCCTAACACTAGACAGGGAGAAAAAAAGGACAGAGGGGAGAGGGAGGGGGCAACATTATCCATAGACTACTTCCTGTTGATTAGGGGTGTAGAGTTCTTTGGGAAAAGTTTGATCTTTGCAGTCAAGATACCTATTTTTTTCCTTTTTTCTTCTTTGAGTCTGGCTAATTAACAAATGGAGCCCAACTGCAGCCACCAGCCACCACCAACCCAGCCTGTACCCTGGGGGTCTAGCATTATATACCCTCTGAAGAGACCCCAGAATCCCAAATGTCACATAATCACAGAAACTATCTGTAGCTGGCAAAACTACACCTCTGTTAGAGCATGAGGCAAGTCACTGTCAGCTGCTGTGGACAGTTTGAAGCAGCCCCATATTCCACACCTGGAATTAAAACAAAAACATATTCTTATAATATTTCTGTGTTTTTGTAATCAACCAACTTTTTTTTTTGTTTTTGTTTTGGATTTTGGTTTTTTTTGAGACAGGGTTTCTCTGTGTAGCCCTAGCTGTCCTGGAACTCACTTTGTAGATCAGGCTGGCCTTGAACTCAGAAATCTGCCTGCCTTTGCCTCCCAGAGTGCTGGGATTACAGGCGTGCACCACCACCACCGCCAGGCTCAACCACCTTTGAAAAGCACTGAAGTGTATCAAATACCTAGCATAGTGATCTTTCTACTATGTAGCATTGTCTTTCTAGATCTAGAAAATTAAGTAGTTGAAGAATCAGAAATTGGGAGGGAGATAAACACAGAAGGAAAGAGGAAGGTAAAATAAAGGATGTCTGAAAAAGTCAGAGGAATCAAATTATTAACTATTGGCCTAAAAAAAAAAAACCCACCTATAATATACTAAGTCTGTGTGTAAATATACATATATAGTTTAAATGAAATTTCCTAGGCTGTCTAGGCTGACAGTGCTCCCTCCAAGAAACCACCTAAGAAAACCTCAACATTAGGCATAAGAAGTCTTCTTTTTGTTGTTGGTCAGGTTTGCTCAAGAGACTCTCCAAAACTGCCACTGGCTGCCTCCCAGAGTGGAAGGTTAAGTTCCTACTGCTGAAGACGCCATGCACTTCAGACAGAGTCAGAGGCCCCTGAGCTGGAACTGACCTGGATGCCTCTGCTCGAAGGACTAGGTTTTTGGTACCAGAGGTGCCAACCAAGCTTCCAAAGGAGGGAAGCAACCAGGAGTGCCACGCAGACATGGTGCTTATGAAACCCAGTGATGGGCAGCATGGCATGACAACCCCAGGGTGCAGCAGTGGCCAGCATTTGTTGGCAGAGACATCGGCTCTCTCACTGGACTTAAGACCTGCTTAAATTAACAGGGAAATTGTGTCTAGGACTGGAAATTTAGTCAACTATCCAGGCCTAGTGAAGTCATGGATCCTGGAGGAGAACCCACCAGAATAATTCCTAACAACATTTTAAATATTTGTCCTTGCAACCATGGATACGTGCAACAGATGGAAACCATTACAGAAAATGACAACCAACCAAAATGCAGAGCTATGGAGCCCAGTTCCAATGGGCACACCTATAAAACAGCTCTTACACCTATGGCTCAGGGGACACTGCAGAAGATAGGGTGGACAGACTGTGAGAGCCAGAGGATCGGGGAGTCTACCCTGAGACTTTGTCTCTTAGGAATGTCAGAAGATAAAGCCTCACCTACATGACTGTCTAAATATGAACTGAACAAGGACGACCACAATAGACACACCAAAGTAGACGAGCTAAACCCCATGAGGCTTCAACCCTACACAAAAAACTATATTTAGGCAACCATAAGATGCTGAAAGTAGGAAAATAGTTTCTCCAGGGAAGAGCACATTAATTGGTTATCTAATACCAAACGGTCAGTCCTGAAACATTATACAGATTGAGCAGGTTATAGTTAGGAATATATGTGTGTGTGTGTGTGTGTGTGTGTGTGCGCGCGCGCGCGCAACAACAATTAATGAAAAAGAGACCATGGAGTTGAAAGAGCAAGGAGATGTATATGGGAGGGTTTGGAGAAAAGAAAGGGAAGGGAGAGTTGATGTAATAATATAATCTTAAAATTAAATAAAGAAAAATAGTCAGGATTACAGATTACTTTATGATCACTAGGATGGCCACCACCAGGAGCAGTGATGACGTGGGGAAAGCAATGAGTCCTTACAGGGCTAATGAGGATGTTAACTGGAAGTCCCATTCTGAGCAACGGTTTGGCCATTCAGGAACTTTATGTATGACCTGGCGATTTTATTCCTAGGCACTAGGTCAAGAAAAAAACATGTTTATAAAAATCTATGCTCTCATGTTCACAGCAGCATTATTATTTGTAAAAAATTGGAAACAACCCAAATATGCATCAACTGATGGACAAACCAAGTGTGAATATAGCATACAATGGACTATTACTCAGCCACAGAAATGAAGTACTGTTTCATGTCACATGTGAAAAAAGCACTATGATAAGTATATGCAAGGCCAAAATTGGAATACACAAAACATAATCCACATATCAATGATGTCCAAGAAGAACGGAATGGAGGAGTGGCCCCTGGTTCTGGAAAGACTCAGTGCAGCAGTATAGGGCAAAACCAGAACAGGGAAGTGGGAAGGGGTGGATGGGAGAACAGGGGAAGGGAAGGGGGCTTATGGGACTTTTGGAAAGTGGGGAGCCAGAAAAGGGGAAATCATTTGAAATGTAAATAAAAATATATCGAATGAAAAAAAGAATAAAGTCAATCAACCCTTTTGCAGCTAAAAAAAAAAAAAATTGAGGGTTCATATCTGCTGATATCTTGGAGCCACCTGCACAAAAAGCACTGTTGATTTGCTTATGATATTCAAAATGTTGTAATATGCCATATAATAATCTGTACATGAATTTATTATATTTATGTTTTTTTTAAAAAAAAGAAGTATATGCAAGGCCACAGATTACATGATCCATTGAATGAAACATCCCAGATACATAAGTTTACTGTGACAGTAGGGGTAACTGGGGTGCAACTTATTTACTTATTCTTTATTATTTACTTATTGTGTATGTGTGTGTGCATGTGTACACAGCAAGGTGCATGTGGAGAGCAGAGAACTCGTGGGCGTGGGCTTTCTTCCTCTACCTTGTGGCTCCTGCTCAGGGTGACAGGCTTCGTGGCAAGCACTGAGGCATTGGCCAGCCTCAGGGGAAGCTGTTAAAGGAGCAGGAAGCTTCGCTCGGGGGGTCATGAAAATGCTCTGGAATCAAGTCAAGGCAATGGCTACATAATCTTGAGGATATACTAAGTCCCATGCAATTATACAGTTTAAAAGGGTGACATGGAATATAAATTTTATCTCCATTAAAAAAGAATCATAGGACTCTCTGTGTCTGTGTATTTATTTTTTGGTGGTCGATGCTACCAGTTAATCTGTATTAAAAAATAACTAAGATACTATTTTAGGAAATGGCATTAGAAAATTTCCAACAAAAGTCTTTAACATTTAAAAAGTATTTGATCCAGGGGTGGTGGTGTATGCCTGTAATCCAGAGTTCAAGACCAGTCTCAGATATATAGAGTATTGATAGAGTACTGAGGCCAACCTGGCTATCTGAGGCTGTCTTAAAACAATCAAAAGAAAAAAAAAAAACCTACAGGGGGTTTCAGAGAGATGATCAGTGGTCAGGAGTTTGTGCTACTCTCCCAGAGGGCCAGAGTTCCGTTCCCAGCATCCTTGTCAGGTAGCTCACAACTGCTGCAGCTCCAGCTCCAGCTCCAGGAGGAGCTCATGCTTCTGGCCTTTGAGAGTGCACACACAATTAAGAATTATAGAAGAAATAAAAAACAAAAAGGACTTGATTGAGTTCTTATGCTCACTGAAAAGATTTATAATACTGAAGAAACAAAGGTCACTAGTTTGTGTTTCTTTAAAAGCTTTCCTGATTATTTTTCTTCATTTATTCAAGATCATGCTTTGACTCCACACACCTCTTGCTGTTTGGTACTTGGGAAGAATGAATGTGCTGAAGTGAGGAAAAACCATTTATGTGCAAGATCCACTCCACTGAGGAATTCTTATAAATTCCTGATAGGCCCTCCTCACTCCTGTCACGGACTTGGCAGTGCAGCTGGTGAGACCTCAGAAGTGCCCTGAGCCAGAAAAGCAGATGGGATACTTCTTCCCAACACCAAATGGCTAGATGGAATTTTTTTTTTTTTGTTTTTTGTTTGTTTGTTTGTTTGTTTGTTTTTTGATTTGGTTTTTTTTTGAGACAGGGTTTCTCCATATAGCCCTGGCTGTCCTGGAACTCACTCAGTAGACCAGGCTGGCCTTGAACTCAGAAATCCGCCTGCCTCTGCCTCCCAGAGTGCTGGGGATTACAGGCATGCGCCACCACCACCCAGCTTTTTTTTTTTTTTTTTTTGGAAATTCTTTTTAATAGAGAGTAAATACAATGACTCTCCTTCCCCCTAGAAAACAAAGGAAAGCCATCATAGACAAGAAGAAAAGCAGTGGTAGTTAAGCATTAATTGCAAGATGAATAAGCAATATACAATCACGCCTATCAGGTTCTGTGCTGCAGGCTAGGGAGTGAACAGGATGGAGACTTTACTCATGGAAGCTAAACTGTTTCTTCCTAGGGAATTACAATAGACTGGCATATGCTAAATAGGAACAAACAAAACTTGTTGTAATGTACAGGAAGCACCTGCTCCAGACTTGGGAGATCGTGTACAGTGGCATCTGAACCCGAGTGAAGAACCAGCAGAAGGTTTGTGGTCAGAACCGGGTGACTTTCCAGAGAGCAAGAGACAACCAGGAAGCCTCAACATCACAATGAAGAGTAGAAGACACTACTGGGAACAGGCAAACATCACTCCATGACATATAGCCTTTGTATGAATATTTATTCTGCTCATTGTCAGAATCCCAGAGGGCCTGTCAGGCAAACAGTCAACTTTGACTTGATTTGCTAATCTAACAGAATTGTATTTGCTTTTTCTGTCCTCTGCTTTAGACAATCTATCCTTATGGAAAGAAAGGGACATTTTTGGAGACATGATCTTAATATATATAGCACAGGCTGGCCTCAATTTCTTTATCTCTGTGCCTCAGCTGGGATTATAGGCCTATCCACTATGGCTGGCTGATACTGTATCTTATAATGAGTGTATTCTATCCTTTGACATGGGGTCTGGAGGACACTTAGTGAATGACTGAAGACCTTAAACAACATTTATGAGAAAAAAAGTATGGAAGCTTTAGAGTCAGCCTCAGCTTGAATTCTGTCTCAACCAATTATCTGCTGTTTCGACTTAGGTAGTTTTCTATATCTGGCTTAACAATGTTAGCTGTAAATTGTGTGTCTGTGTCTCTGTGTGTTTGCAGGCATGTGGAGACCAGAGAGCAATCTCAGTTGTCACTCTTCAGGTACTACCTTTTAAAATAGACTATTATTACATCTGTGTATGATGTGTGAGAGTGTGGGTATACACATGCCACATGTTGAGGCCACATGATAACTTCATACTCTCTGCTTTTTGTCTTTATGTTATTTCTGGGAACTGACCTTAAGCCATTAGGCTGCAAGTGCTCTTAGGTACTGAGCTATCTCTCTGGTCTCTGCTCACCTTTTTGTTTTTGAGAAAATGTTTCTCACTAGCTTGCAACTCAACAAGTGAGTTAGGCTAGCTGGACACTGAGCCCCAAGAATCCACCTGTTTTCATATTCCCAGCGCTGGAATTATAGGAGTGTGTGCCATCACACCTGGCTTTTGTCACATGGGTTCTGGGGACTGAACTCAAGTCTTAACCACCTGAATCATCTCTTCTGTCCACTATATATGCTTTTATTTTTTAAACAAACAAACGATTAAGAAGTTAAGAGCTGCAACTGAACATTTCCACCATTAACATTACCTTTGATGCTAGAAATCCCAGGCAGGGAGATAGGTTTTAGTTGGGTCTCAATTTGCTCTCTAAGAAGCTGTGGAAATTCTGGCAGTGCTGAAGGATATGATGTGAAGTTCTGTACTTGCTCTGTAGCAAACACATACACCTTTATTACAATCAATTCAAAAATCAAATTAAATTAGTATCAAAGTTCACCTACTAGTACTATAGGAGGTATATTTAATTTAAGAGAAGTCACTGAGAATAAAGTAGCAGTGTAACTATGAAGTTAAGGTACAGACTGAAGGATGTGTGTGGACAAATGAAGAGGGATCAGGACTACATTAAGGACTGAAGCAGAACCTGGCACAGGGTGAATAGCCCTAATCTGAAAATGTGAAATGCCCCAAATCAAAAGCTTTCAGAGGATAGATGCAGGTGGAAAATTCCATGTATGACTTCATGTGATGGGTCATAGTCAAATAAAGGTGACCTAAAAATACCAAATAAAATTAACACTAGGCCATATGTATATGGACAATGTATATATGAAACATGAATGAATTTTTGTATTTAGATTCAAATACCAACTCAATGATAACTTGAAAATATTTCAAAAAAAAAGAACTCCAAATTAAATTGATCATACTTTAGGCCCTACCTGTCTTACTGTCATCTATGCTTAGATGCTGCTGTACTGGCTGGTTTTGTGTTAACTTGACACAAGCTGGAGTTATCACAGAGAGGAGCCTCCCTTGAGGAAATGCCTCCATGAGATCCAGCTGTAAGGCATTTTTTCAATTAGTGATCAAGGGGGAGAGGGTCCAGTCATGGTGGGTGGTGCTATCCTGGGCTGGTGGACCTGGGTTCTATAAGAAAGCAGACTGAGCAAGCCAGGGGAAACAAGCCATTAAGCAGAATTCCTCCATGGCCTCTGCATCAGCTCCTGCCTCCTACCCTGTGTGAGTTCTTGTCCTGAGTTCCTTTGGTTATGAACAGCAATGTGGCAGTGTAAGCTAAATAAACCCTTTCCTCCTTTACTTGTTTCTTGGCCATGATGTTTTATGCAGGAATAAAAACCCTGACTAAGACAGATGCTAAGACCTGAGTTGGATATGTCTTTTGACTTCTTGGGAAACAGGCTATTAAGTCTGGTCTGGGGAATGAGCCACTAGCCATGACACCATAAGAAGGCTATATAGTAAGATGAAGCCAGTGTTAGAAGACCTTCAACATAGTTCTGTTTCTCACAGAGGAGAATCTGAGGGAAGCTATTCTAAAGCTCTAAAGCTGAAGAATGCTTGAGCCAGGGAGGTCAAAGCCAATACTGTCTAGTATCTTGTTATAGCCTCACAAGTCTTAAATCAGTAGATGTTAATTAATGCATCTAATAATATGCATATGGTGTGTCCTTACCTAAAGCCAAGTGGCCTGCAAATTGAAGAATTCCATCATTACCTGTTAACGACTTTGAGGAGGACTAATAATATTTAAGTAAATTTTATGCACTCACAGTAACAGAAACATAACATTTAGGACTAGTTTAATGTAAGCTATGACAGCAACATTTTTGCCTATAATTGGATGCAGGAAGCATGGAAAAGTCTATTTCCAGCTAAACATTACCCGTTCTCCCCCTAATAGACTAGAGTACAAATCAAGTACAAAATGGGCTTTTGCTAAATGAAAGCGAGGTGCATCAGCCTCAGCTCGGTGCGCTCAGGCATCACTCACTCGGTTCCATCAGTGCTGGCGGACACCGTCCCTACTCCCTGTGTGGGAGACAGGCTGCCCAAGCCTGCGTGAAAAATTCAGAAGCCAGCTAGCTGCTTACCTTCTTCATCTGTGGTCTCTGGAGGCCTGTTGCTTTCAGGTTGGTTTGTGAGAGCACTGATCAGTTGCAGTTTTTCTCGAAGCTTAGATACCTGAGAATTTGAATTATCTTCTTTCTGCCCACAACAAAGATCAGATAAAGCTTAAGGTGGGGATAACACCTCACTGGAGCTTCTGCTGTATTCCCAAAACACATTCTGCACATAAGGCTGACCTTCACCCAGTCCCCTCTAAGGTCAAAGAAGGGATGGACAAACACTAGGGCTGTCTTTGGGGCTCAGTGCTGATAAGAGTTCAGCTGGGCTTAAAGGGGGCCACGAGGACATTACATTCTCTACGATCTGTTTCACTGTGAACATTCCATTGATGGAGGAAGGTATGCATGTGTGAGCAGAAAAGAAAATGTACCCTTACTCAGGTGCCTGTGTAGCACCTGCTTCCTAAATGATGGGAGACATGATTTTCTGGAGCTATTTTACATTAATTGAAAAACTGCCTTGGATATCTCATCACTTTGTGACTATGTCATCTGAAGGAAAATTAAAAAACAAAACAAAACAAACAAAACAAAAACCAGCAGAACTCAGTCAAACCACAAGTACTTCCCTGATTCACCTAATCGTCCACTATAATGATTGAACTGGTGGCAAGAACTGTCAGAGACACAAAGTAGGATCTGTAATATTTCTAATTCAAACTGTTACTTGAGTCTAAAGTTTTCCCATCCACACATGGCCTTCTTTTCAGCTTTATCTAGGATGGTATATAAAACAATAGACTCAATTGTAAAGAGAGCAGCCTAGTTCTCCTGTGGCTGGCATCTGTTTACTATATGACGGCCTGGCCCCGTGTTTAGGAGTACCGGTGCATGTCATGCCTCACTTTACAGTGAGCATAAAGTCCTATCTTTATGTATATCCTAAGAGTTACTGTACAGTGGCTTCTGGGTTTATTTAGGGAGACCCAATATGAACAAACCTAGAAAGTAAATGCTTACTGACAGCAGAAATTGCATCTGGTTGGGATGCTTTGATGACATGGGGAGAGACTGACTGACTGGCATGAGTTATAACACACAGGGATCTAAAAGTAAAGCCAGAGATTTAGGCACAAGTGTGGTTGCTGTGTTCTGATTTAAGACAGGAATTACTGTTGAAATCACTACTACTTTCTAATATTAACCATCTGTTAACTTTTTTGTGTTCAACATTTAAATCTGTTTTTTAAAAATGTTCTTGTCATTACCTAAATGATGTTTAAGAAAAGTATAGAAACAGTTTAAAAGCTCAATAAAAGTCCACTGTATAATGCATCAGAATCTTAAATATACATGACTTTATCCAGACAATATGAATTTACTAAGGATCAAAAAGAAAAGATAGAAGGCTTTACATCCAGACCTTCTCTGATACGGTTTAGGCTAAGTTCCTGGCCTAGGACCCCCTATCCTCTGAACTCAGACACTGTGTGCATTTCAGATGGCTCTGTGCTAACTCAATCTTCCCAGCTCTCCCTTATCTTAGCAGGACTTAACAGGTCTATCAAAGTGTTAAGAATGCAATTTAAACGTGGAAAGATGCTGGGCGTGGTGGGGCACACCTGTAATCCCAGCACCTGGGAGGCAGAGGCAGGCAGATTTCTGAGTTCGAGGCCAGCCTGGTCTACAGAGTGAGTTCCAGGACAGCCAGGGCTACACAGAAAAAACCTGTCTCGAAAAACCAACCACCCTCCAAACCAAAATAAATAAATAAATAATGAACAGGGGCTGAGTTCCCTTGATAATGGACTCAAACCCAGAGGCTATAATACACTTCCTCCCCATGTTGCTTTTGGTCATGGTGTTTGTCACAGTGACAAAAGCAAACCAGGACACTAACTGCCTCAGTTTCCTTGGGAAGGCCACCCTGATCCTCAATGCCTGTATCATACCGGACGCTTTCCCACTGCAATACTCATCAGATTTGTGACTGTCTGTTTAGTTTAGTCTTGAGCTGTGCCACCATAGGGGTCTGTCTCATTCTCTGTGGCCATCCCAGCTCCTAGTAAAGTGTTTAGTATAGGGTATGTGCCTGATGTGATAGTCATTCATTCACCAATACCTGAACCTACTAATTGCTCTGTAATTGTTCGAGTTTATTACAGGAGATCAAAGTGCCCCTTTTAGAGGGGATGGCTGGATGTAGGTATCATAGAGACGGTGATGTGTTTGTTTTTACTTTACAGAAGCTTCCTGTTCCTTACCTTTATGCTTTGGGCCTTTACAGTATCAGTTCTGTTGGTCACCGAAAACTCTCTTTTCAGAGTGGCAGCCCTATTCCCCATCTTAGAGGGCAAAAAAAAAGAAGAAAAGGTTAAGGGTAGACATTAAAACTTAAATGACATCAAACACTTGTGTACGTGTGCATGTGTGTGTGTGTTTTGAGACAGGGTCTCTTACTGAATAGGGAAGTAGCCATTTTGTTTAGGCTGGCTGGCCAGCCTGTTTCCGCCCAACCCCAGAACAAACAGGTTTCAGATTCATGCCACTGTGTCGGGCTTTTATGTGGGTGCTGGGGTTCTGAACTTGGGTCTCCATGCTTGTGTGGCATCCACTTTACCAGCTGAGCCATCACTCCAACCCTGGCACTTAATACTTCTTAAACAAACTGCTCACATTTATTTGAGGGATCTGAACCACTTTAAACACAAATGGCAAAGGAATGGGAGAAGAGAAGAGGATGGGGAAGGGCCAAGGAGACAAAGTGGAATAAAGGCTTCTAAATGTTTTATTCACAAACTTTAAAACTGCAGAATAAAAGGCAACGTAACTTCTACCCAGATCCAGGCTTGGTCTGACGCTGTTGGAAGAAATAGTAGGACAGATGGATACTATTACTGATTTTCTTTGCTGGATAAAAATAAAAAGGGGAGGGCAGAGACAGCAAGGGGTATAGTGTGGTAAGTTTTCACAATAAGCCTTGAAAAACCTTCAAGGCACACTATTCATCAAATCACCCAAAGTTCTTAGCCCCTACTTAGCTTAGCTGAGTTCAAAAAGGCTTTAAAAACTAGGACTCCTTTAATCTTCACAGCTTTGTAGTAAATTACACACTCTTGTAAAGCAGGAGGGCCAGGCCGAAGGGGACAGGTCTTTCTACCCAACCCTTCAAAGCCATTTTCAGGCAGCTTGCCAAGTTCACTGTGGCAGAGCCAGCTCAAGTGTTTCGTATCCTGTGCCAGGCTCTATCTCATGAGTGGGTTAGCTCCCAGCTTTGGCTGTTTCTTGAATTTAGAGTATAATTTCCATCAAAAAATGTACACGTGTCTTTGCTGTATGAAACCTTTGAAAGTGAGACCTATCATTGTTAATGAAACGATCCCCATGCATCCCAGCATGGTGTACGGAGGAAATGTGATTAAAGCAAGCACGGTTCACGGGATCGTGGAAACCAGAAACCCTCACCAACAGCGAGCATCAGTGATTTAGTGGGTCGCTCAGTTCTCTAACGCAGAAAACAACTCACTGACCTTGGAAGCTGAGCTGCTCTGACTTTATCTGTTTAAAAATGTTTTTATCAGCATATATTAATTATACATAATGATGGGTTTCATTATATTTTCGTCCATGTATAGAATATATCATAATCACCTCAATCCACTCCCCATCAACCCTGTGTGCCTCCCACTCCTGCTAATCTCCTTCCCAACTGATTCCTTCTCTCCTTTCATATTTTTTTCTGTGTGATCTAATTGGTTGGCTTTGTTTATAGAAGCAACTTCATCTGTTTAAATGGATTTCCTAACATTATATGCAAAAGGTTTCCTCTATGCTGACAGAAGCAGGATGAATCTGTAAGCCAAGTTCAGGGTTAAAAACAAAATGGCACAAGATTTCTGTATCTGTCACTCTCACCACTACTAATATCTTAAGAGAAAAGAAAAGAAAAAAGAAAAGGAAATATGTGCCCATGTGTCTCTACCTGATGGACCACTGGCAACACTGTGAAAGATTTGTCATTTCTGTCAATAAGCCGTTGTGAGATGATGTGTTTAAATTGACCCTTGATATCACCCTTCCCAACACACACTGTAAACCCTGTGCTACTCTCTTCAGAGAGCTGTTGTATGGTTTAAAGGAGAAGTAAGTTAAGGACAAAACAAACATGCAGTCTCTCAAGTGTGGCACACTACTGTTCACATGAGGATGGGGAAGATCATCTACACAACAACACACACCAACAAAGAACATGTCACAGAGATCTGAAAAGCTTACCATGCTGGAGCTCACATTTGTTCTCTGTTCTGCCTTGCTCAGTGCAACCACGTCACTTTCTATCAGGCTGAGCCTCTGTGTCAGGTTACTGAGGGTCTCGCTCATCCCCTTGAGTTTAAGGTCATTCTGTCTCTGGTATCCTATTACAGTACTGTTGACTTCCTCTAGGGAGTTGTGCAGGTACAGGATATCCTAGATTGGAAATAAACTGAACTGTAGATCCACCTAACACTGCAACTAGACAAGCAGGACAGGAGGCAAGGGGCTTCTTTCTCCTGGCCATGACCACCAACTGCCTAGATCTGCTTTGTTCTTCCTACTCTAAACTGTCCACATTGTGCCCTCTCTTGGGTTGTTTGGCTTCAGCTAGATAGGAGGGTGGAGAACTCTCTGCAAGCTCCCACTCTGGTCCCTCAAAGTGGTGAGTTTGGGAACTATTTTTCCGATATTTACCTCACTTGCTGGTAGGTTATTAACTGAAGGCCCATTAGCCTAATTCGTCAGAACAAAACTACCTTAGGAACAATACCAATTACTAAATTGGCTCATGTAACAAAAGCACAGCAAGTAGTGCATTATTTAGTATAAGACTCAATTATTTTTATTGACATCTCCTAGTACTGATTACTACTTAAAGAGGAATGATGACTATAGGCTTTAAAGAGCATTAAACTCAGGGCAGAAATTCTTAGAGAAGATTTCCTTTACTCTCTTTAATGACGTTCTGATCCCAGTATCCCTCCCGTCCTCCTTCTGCCTTTTGTCTTCAGACTTTAAAAACACCAAGTTTCAAGAATATGTTTCCCATCAGTCTTATCAGAGTTTTTTATGGTTCAAAACAGCTGTCTATCTAGATTCTGCACCCACCCTTCCCTTGCCCTGGCTGCTACTTATCATAGTTTCAGGATAATCTGGTCATTTTATATCTTTCAAGGATATGAAAAGGAATTTACTCTGTTGGTTGACAGAAGGAAGCAGAGTGTGGAGAAGAGAAAGAATTCCCAAGCACCAGCATGTGCCCATTTCTGCTCCACTCTCGGGCAGGGTGATGAAGGAGGTACCTCTGGAGGTACCCGCTGGGGCATTCTGTGTGAAGCCCACAGCCTCAGATGATCTCCATGACCCACCACAGTCCCAAGCAAAAAGTACCTGTTTTGTACTTTGACTGTGGGTTTTATTGTCATATTCTGATGGAGGTGAGGGCGATGGCGTGATTTGGTTGCGTCCATTGGTCTCCTTTAAGAAATGTCAGCACAAATGGAAGTTAGCAGACAAGCAACAATTAGCTACCAGGCTACTTAACCATCTGGATGGTCCTGGAACACACTTGCCTTTCCAGGATATAGCTACAGAATAACTTACAGTGGTTCCCCAAAACTTACAGTATGACCCATCTGAAAGGTGTCAAAGGTATCATGGACTTTTGAGGGTGCCCAGCCTGAAGCAGACGCTGGATTGCAGCACCCGGATTACCCCAGGAATCTGATCTCCTCCTTCTTTGCTTTTCAGTTTCTTAATGGAATGAATTCCCCAGAAACTCCTCTCTCCTCTCCTTTGTTCTCTACAATGCAGAGAACCTGCATAATCTAATCTAATTCACAGCGAATACACATATGATTGGTTTCCCTTGCAGGTATGTTGATATCTACACTGGAGGATGACTCTTCCCTTTCCTACCCACTGCTCTACTCTCTCTTTGTAGATACCTAAGTATATCATGCTTTGATACATTTTCACCCTTTATGAGAAGAGCTGCATAGCTGATTCCTTTGGAGCCCACAGCCATAGGTTAGTACAGTGTGCTCTAGTAGGAAGAATTATTACCGGAAATTGTGAAAGGTTAAAAGATACTGATTCAATTACAACAGTACAATTGGAAAACAGTTTTCCTTAAAGCCTGAAATCACATTTATCATTTATCAACCTTGCCTTCATATAAATTGAAGATAAAAAAAAAAAGTGTAACACCCAATGGTCCTAGGAAGCATAAAATATTCAGCTAGGAGACAGTACTTTAGGAAATGGCTCATTGCTTGAGAGCATACATAAGACAGAGGAGTGGTAAGTTATTATAAGACAGAGGAGAGGTCTTTGTTATGATGGGTTACAGAGGTCTGCAGTGACAGACGGACTCAGAAGGGACGTGTCTGGATACCTACATTGAAACGTCTCCTTTTGGGTTAGCCCCACTAGTAACAACAGCGACTTGCTAACAACAGTGAGCACTGGTTCTGAAGACATGAAAACCCGTTCTGGAACTCTGATGCAGTTCTGGTTCCTTGGTACAAACTGCCAAGTTTAGAGTCTCAAGTCAACTTGTTTCTCCATCAGGACAGCAAGGCCTGTGCCCCTTTTCCTTACCTTCATAAATCCTTCAGGGAGCTGTTACAAAGTGGCTATTGCCTGGATGACTGTGGGGGCTTGTGTGTGGAGCTGCATGAGGAGACTGGGGAGGCTGGAAATGGCAAGCATTAGCTTCCACAGAAGCTATTTGATGTTACACAACAAACCATCCTCAAATTTTGGGGTCGAAACAACAAAAATGTCTTACTTATTACTATTCTGTGGGTTCCCTGAGTTCATCTTGGGGACTGGTACAGGATGGATTCCACATGGTTTAGGTCATATATATATAGCTGCATCCCACTAACACCTGGAGGGAGATGGCCCACCTAATATGACTGTTCTTCCTCTAGATGCTCTAGGTGGTCTCTCCGCACTGGGGTGTAACACGCTGCTCACATCTCCGATGCTCCGAGTGAGAAACAACGACTTGCTGGAGTAGTTTACTTTGCAGTGATCAATGAGTCAGTTTTCTATTTCTGTCTCCTTCTTTCAGATACCTTTCTGATCTCTTTCTATTCCTTCTGTTCCATCTTTGGAAAATGTATTATGAGCATCTCCTCCAGTACTATGTTTGCAAAACACCTTGCTTTCCATCCCATCTGCCTTAACTGACTTTCAGACTGCAGACCAATGAGTCCACATTGCTTTTTTTTTTTCTTTTAAAGCAGGTAGAGTAGCATCTGCTCAGCTCAGTGGGAAATTAATGTCACGACTAACACAGGAAATGGTGAACAGGATCATGCTGACTTTCCGTAATGCTTACAGATCTTACCATACTGTCCTGTAGTAACTCCAAGGTTGTCTTGTGTTCATCCACAGTCTTCTGTATCGCCTCTACAGCAAGGTGGACACTGTTTAAAGTATTGCCAATGGAAGCTACACTCTGTATGGAAACAATGTAGGAATATTAGCCCTTTGAAGAGCTTTATTAAGCATAACTGACATGTAATCTATGCAGGTATTCAAAATGCATAATAAGCCTGTGAAACTATTTCTATAATAGAAGCAACAGACACTACCTTCCACCCCTAGTTTCTTCATGCCTCTCTGTAATTTCTCCTTTCCGACCCAAGACAACCATTTATTCATTTTCTATCTCTGTGTCAGTTGGCATTTTCTAGCACTTTACATAAAGGGAACAAGGAGCACATACTTTCTAAGATGTTGTTCAGTATGTCTTCTTTCACCAAGTACAACTGAGACTTACCATCTAAGCTGGTCGGAATGCCACACACCATTGGTATGGCTTCGTCAACTTGTTTGCAAAACAATGGTCAGTAGACATTAGGCTGTTTTCAGTATCTGATACTGAACAGAGCTGCTACAAGCCTTCGTGAGGCGGCCTTCATGTGGTCTTGTCCCTCATCTTCCTTCAGCTTCTCATTACCACAATACATAGATGAACAGCTGACTATATGGCAGATCTATGCCTAACTTACTAAAAAAGCTTACATATAACTTACATATGACTTTCTGTGTCATTTTACAGACCCATTTGCAGGGTTTAAGAGAGTTCATATTACTCTATACATTCTAACTACAGGTGCTGTTAACTTAAAAATTTTGTCCATTCTAATGGCAGTATAGTGGCATGCTGTGATTTTAATTTACACTAAAACACTAACTGAATATAAATAAATATTTTAATTATTTCAACTATATTCAAACTATGAATTCCATGTAACTTATACTGAAACAATTAACAAAAACCATAAACATTTATTCTTTATATGAACATTTTCCCATATATAAATATAAGCTAGTTTCCCAATTAAGGAAAACAACAGTCTTTCTTAAATAAAAGATGTTTTCCTAAAATAATTGCTTATAATACTCAAATACTAAAAAAAATAAAGTAAAAGATAATAAAGTCCTGGACTCACAGATGATATACCCACCCTTAAACTCTGTGCTAAATACTCTGCAGGCAAACAGATAGCCAGAGTCAATGCTGCTGACTGCCAGCAGTCAGGAAGATTAAGTCATGACTTTTGAGCAAAATTGGGTGGATATAATTTTTGGCTCTAGGAAACCCAACTGGCAGTAGAATTGTGTCAGCAATTGAGTGTAGTTAGGTAAGAGCAACTACTTTTTTTGCTCTTATTAGTCCTAAAGAACCAAAGTATACAGCAGGTATGACTCAGAAGTCATCTTTTAAAAATTAAGAAATTATGCATGAGTGTCTGGTGCGTGTGTGTGTGTGTGTGTGTGTGTGTGTGTGTGTGTGTGTGTGTGCGTGCGCGTGCACACATGTGAATGCAAGTGCTTGTGGAGGCCAGAAGAGGTCACTGCATCCCATGGAGCTAAAGTTATAGGAACCAAACTCCAGTCCAGGAAAGAGCAGTATATGTTCTTAACCAACAATCTATCTCTTCAGTCTCTATTAGTTACTTAAAAAAAAAAATCCAAAAGAATATTATTTGGTGGGTTTTATATCTTTATATACTGACAAATTATACTGTAACATTAATTTTATTTATTTATTTGACAATACATAGATTTTTAGTCAGAGTTATTTTACTGTTTTGAGGAGGTCTCATGCAGTCAGGCTTGCCAACCCAAGGATGATTTTGAACTTCTGATCTTCCTGCCTCTACCTTCCATGTGCAGGGATTATAGGCCTACATCAACACCACTGCTTTGATGTGTGCTGGGAATCAAACCTAGGGTTTTGTGGATCCTAGGTAAGCACTCCACCAACAAAACTACATCCCCAGCCTCCAACCCAAGTTCTTAAAATTACACTGAAACAAGACCTTAGAACAGGAGATGATAACACTTTCAATATTTAGAAAACTATGTGACATAAATACAAGCTAGCTAAGTTTTGGAGATGAATTACCATTTCAAAAGTGCATCATCATTTGCAGTAAAAGCAGTGCCTAGCAGGATGGCAAAGAGAGGACATTTGGGGTAGTCTCTAAGTTACTATGCTATGTAAGCCCTGTTGTTACAAAAAGCCACAGACACTCAAAGGCACCTACTGTTTGAGAATCCTCACTGGCTGGCTGGCTGAGCCCGGCAGGGCACAGGATGATAGTGAGCTCTTGTTTAGGGGTTGTTTTTAGGAAAGCAGCTGACAGATCATGTAAATCCTAGAATGAAAGTCTGAAACTAGTATTTCTACCAACTGCAAAGTGCCTGGTACACTCGGGAGAAAGCTCCACAAGTGTTTATTGAATTAAAGAGAAGAGAACAAGGCAGTTTCCTTTTCTAATGCAAGACTGCCTAGGTTTGCCTCTGTAAAGCTACAGAGGCCTGTCTTTTTCTACTTGATTCTTGGGAGTAATGGCATGAATCTGCCTCATTAAAGTTGCTTTGAGCTTTTTAATGTAAACCCTGAGAGCAGATGATCATGCTGGACAAGTAGCAAACCACGTAGTGCTGTGGTTGTACAACAACAAGTTTTATTGTTGTTTGTGGTTTAGAAATTTCTCACTTTGTATAACAATTTAGACATTTATAAACAGAGTCTGGAATATAATTGAATCAAACAAACATCACAGACTAATTTTTAAAAGCCATGAATCCTAGATTTAAAATTCACTGCGCCAGGGGCTCTTATTTCTAACAACTTTTCTTTCATTTCTTGTTGTGAGGGATGGTCCCCGTGATCAATGAGAAACCTGTTCCCCTCCTACCTCTTTTCACTCCCTATTCAGTTCTAGGCATTCCTGTCCTTGTCCTTCTGGCTAGGACTTGTCTGCTATGTCTACATATAAACAGAAACTATGCACTGATCTTTGCACACAGCCCTGGATTCTATAGTGCACACACAAGTAATTGTTTAGGATCTATACAAATGCTTTTAGAAAATACCCAACTGTTTCCAAAGTAAGTTTTTTCAATTTATACCCCAGAGTGTTTAAAAGTACCCTTGTCAAAACCTGCTCCCTAATTTTTAACTTCAGCATCCATTTTAGATCATCTTTAAGCAGCAAAACAAAACAACTCAACTCCTTTCCAATCATAGAAAAGCAGAGTTTTAAAGTAATTCTCATCCACAGCTGGTCATGAAGTGTAATGATAAACTAAAATGTAAACTACCACCTGTTAACACAATGGTACCAGAAGAGCAATTCTGAAACCCACACAGACAAATGAAAAACTGTATGAACCATAAAGTAACCTGTTGAAAACTAAGGGCCTAACTACCAAAGTTTGTACTCCATAGAATACAATCATATACTACACTGCTCTTTTGAAGCAGCTGATTTCAAATACCAGGTTTTGGAAGGGAATTGTCAAGGTGCAAGAATTCGAGCACTAGGGTGAGCACAGTGCCCAAATGCAGCACTCACCTTCTGCAGTCCCTCTACAGTGCGAGGCAGGCTGAGCAAGTCTGCGGCCGACTTGACACTGGCTTTTAGGTGGTTTACTGCAGAACTCAACAGAGAAATCTGAAAAAGATTAATAAACAATGAACACAGAATTTGTAGAGTATATCCTTCCTTCGCAAACTCTTTAGTTCACACTGTCAGTACCTGTCAGCTCACCAGAGTGGAGAAAAAGCAATCCTGTGGGAGGAGCGGAGATGCAGGCAGGAAGCACCAACAATCCCGAGTTCTCTGCCCAGTCTGAACTGGTGCCAGAGGGCAGAGGCTTGCAAGTGTCATTCTTCACCTTAGTCCTAGCAGTGTCACAGTGTAAAACCCTTCAATTACTCAAAAGATGCAGTGACTACCACACAATCCTTCAACAGTTGAACAGAAAAGACTGATGATCAAGGACCACTTCAAAACTTCACTTTGGTAAAATAGAACACCTTAGTTATTTCACTGAACTTTTGTTCCTGTCCAAGTGGGAACATACATTATAAAGTAAAAGCCCATCACCACAAAATATAGTCCTCATGAATGGTATCCTGACAACCTGAACAGCACTTTCAGCTACTTGGGGACTTGGTTTTGGTTTAATAATGTGATTAATATTTCAAACTCAATAGCTCAACCACAGCATTACTCTGTACCCTGAAGGAGCTCAATAAATACCCACTGACTCACTGAAGGATGCAATGAATGTATTAAAACAAATTGAATAAAAATAAAATGTGGCTTCCTTTCTGCTACTTAGGGGTAGGATTCTAAGTAGCTGGATTCCTGTCTTGAATGGGGGCTGGGAGAGCCTGAGTAACATGCAATTTCGGGCTTCAAGTTCACATTCTAACAAATCTTGCAATGCGACTCAAAACACTCTTCAAAGAGTCTGAGTACCAGACTGTTTTCTTATTCTAAATTTTAGGATGAGAACAAAGGCCTAATCAATAGTTGAAACAAGTGGCATCCCAAACACCCAACTTTCTGGGCACTTGCTACAGGTCAAGCTGTGGCAGGCATGAGAGGATGTGAGACAGCAGAATCTTGGCATTTGGCATTTTCTCTGTGCACCTTAGTTAACGGCAACCTTAGGGTTTTAGCCTTAACATTCTGCTAAGCTGCCTCACAATTTCTGGCATACAGAAAGTGAGAGATAATGAAGGTTTGTTGTATTAAAGCCAGTAAGTTTAGAGAGTAAATGTAACCCAGCAACAGATGATTAATATGTTACAAGAATTAAAGGGCCCGTGACCAAGCTCTTAGCACATTGCTGAGTACAACCGATTAATCAGTGGCAGTTCCTTAGGAGTGAGATTTAGTGAGCACTTATACATGCCATCCTCCCTAAGCGTTCTCAAACATGCAGACCACTCACCAGAGTTCTAGCTCTATCTGAAAACAAAAAGGTGAGACACTCAGCCCACACTGAAAAATACTTTTAGATAGCTATAAACCTCTTATAGCAGCAATTATATCAGGGAGGCTGTGGTTTTTGTTGTTTTTTGTTTTTTCCATTCCTTTAAGAAGCTCTGGATAATATTGAGGCTTCAAAGAACATAAGGAAACAGGCGTTCTCATGTATTGTTCATGGGGATGTAAACTGAAAAAGGATTGTTTTGAAAGAATAGCCCTCAAATGTTTATATCCTTTGTTCAGCAACTTCATTTACAGAAACCTATCTTGAAGACTGCTTGCTCACAGGCACAAGGAAATATGCACAACAGGCCTTTCTTATTTGTACCAGCAAAACACTAGAATAATCTAGATGCCTATCACTAGATACATAGATATATTCAGTAAACAAAGGACGCTGGAGGACACCATCTACTGAATGTCTCCATTTATTTACATATACACTTGGTGTAACAGATAAGCTGATAATATTAAAGCTATTGTAGCTTTAAACCACATAGTATAAACTATGCAGTGCAGAGTGTGTCACTGACAAGAGACAACTATATGGGAATATGAGATTCCTCCCAGCGATGTTTTCTGATTATTCTACATGCCCTATTATGTGACACGATACACACTAGTGAATAAACTCCTTTCACTGACAACCGGTAATGGATCCTAAAGGGATAATAACACACTGTGCTCTGAGTGGTCTGGGTAGAAACTATTCTTTCAGGTACTCCAATATCTTGAGGCTCTAGCAGAGCTAGTCAGAAGTATCTTAGGAACATTATGGTCTCAGAAAAGGCCAGTGTGGCTGCTGGAAGCTGCCATTTCACCTAAAACTAGAGAAGTAATAAAAACCAACTCAGGAGGAGCAGGTTAGGCCTTCTCTCCATGCCACAAGCACTGTGGGTCTGGACTCTAGACTCTGGAGAGTCAGCTGGATCACAGACTGGTCCCAGCTCAGTTATGTGCTCCTACACCCTCTTCAGCAGAGCAAACTGTGTGGGAAACTCTAGTTTACATATATAGTTTATATAGTTACTCTATATACATGCACAGTTGGACCGGAGAGACAAGGGATGCCCTCCCCTTGTCACTGGTCTCAGAGATTCCAGAATGTGAGACCGGATTCATGTATTACATCAGAACTTATCAACAAATGTCACATTTTACAATCTGAAGATACTAAAAACTGAGTCAAATAGAAAGTACTAAGGAAAAAAAAATCACATTTAGCCAAAGATAAGTTATAACTTCTATGTTAGTCTATGATTTTTTTTTTTTATTCAGCAAAAGTAGAAACAGCCATTGTAGACTATTTGCTTAATATAAAATTTTATACTTCAAAAGCAGAAGTGCTATTTTTTCTTCAGGGTTGAACTTAATGTTCTTTAAATAGTGAGGAAAAAGTTACGGAAATCACAAATGATGAATTATTATGAGTAGGGGTTTCCTACACAGTCCTGACTGTCCTGGAACTTGCTATGTAGACTAGGCTGGCCTTAAACTCAAGAGATTCTCCTGCCTCTGTCTCCAAAGTGCTGCAATTAAAGGTGCAACTGGCCCTACGTACTCCTATAAAAATGGAAGGAAAACAGGTTCCCAAGATTTAAATCCTTCAATGCTAGATTTACACCCAGCGGCAATAGCGTAAGCTCTTTTACCTCTGAGTCTCAGTTTTCTTTTCTTCTTTTTTTTCTTTTTTGTTTGTTTGTTTTGTTTTGTCTATCTGCTTTGCTTTGCTTTTTGAAACAGGGTTTCTCTGTACAGCCCTTGCTGTCCTGGAACTTGATCTGTAGACCAGGCTGGCCTTGAACTCACAGAGCTCTGCCTGCCTCTGCCTCCCAAATGCTGGGATTAAAGGCATGTACCACCACCACCAGGCAAATGTCAATTTTCTTATCTGCATTGGGTGTACCACTCACTACTTCAGGTAACTTAAGGACACAGAGAAAGATCATACATGCTGTTCAGCTAACAGAGTGGTGTGCACAAAGGAAACATTTAGTGTATAACAGTTATCTATCACCACTACCCAGGTTTTCACCACCAGCTTGAGGCCCAGCACTTGTACAGTCTCCTGGTGCAAGTAGATGTATATGCAAATGACTGTCACTGGAGTGCTCAGAAGGGGGGGGACTACAGAAGGGCACCTAAGGTCTTTGATAACAGTGCTTGTTGATTTACTTTATCTCTGGCTTCTTCGGGGCCCAAAGAGGGCTATAAGGAAAGACTAAAATTTCCTCAATCCAAAGTCTTTTCACTTGTCTATTGTTTTACAAAGGTACTCCATTCTTGTTATTAGGTAGTTATCTTCTGAAAAGCTACAGCAAACAATGGATTAGTGAATGCTAAACACTGTTCCTAGGGGTGAGGGCTAGGTTCCTGTGAGCCCTTTGGCCACATTTTCAGTAACACCTCAATTTAATATATAGCCCTGTTTTACATGTGTTCTTGGTTAATCATATTTAACAACACTGCTGAGACTGACCTCACAGCCGCAGCAGGAAAAAGTGATGTCTGACAGACCCCCCCCCAATACCTCCCCTGCAGTAAAATCAGACACAGTGGATAAAAATGTAAAAAGGGACATGAGATACAGCACAGAACCCCACTTGTTTACTGCATGACAGCAGAACAAGGGAGAGTGTTCCAGCTTTCAGTGTCTGTAGGGTGACACAAAGCTACTGTTGCTGTGCATGTATCAATGGATGATTAAAAAGCTTCATACTCACAGATTCTGAGGTTACCAATAAATTTTAGCAGGTAGATAAAATTACAAGGATTAACTGTACTGTGTCCTACAGAGTAACCGTCTCTTTCTCCATGGCCCACCTGGTCCATCTCCCTTTCAGACTTAGCACAACACTTCTGGGAAAGCTGGTCCTAACGTGGGTTGCATATTCATTTAAATATGGCCTCAGCATTTGAGCCTCATGGGCCTATTTCATGTGAAGCTGCTTACTTTCCTATTTTCTGTTTGTCCATAAGACCATTGGGATAAGTAATTGCATCTTTTTTGGCTCTAAACCTACTATAGTCTGAATGTTGGTGCTCCCCTAAAAGTTTCATGTTCAAAATCTCCAATATGGTGGCAGTAAAATGTGGGGTCCTTCAGGCATGATAAGAGAGGGCTCTACTTTCACCGATAGTCCAGTAAAGCCATTTCACCCCTTCTGCTAATGAAGCTATAACAAAAAGGGACATGCATGGAGCAGACAATGCACCTTCAACCAGAAACCAAATCTGATGGCATTCTGGTCCTGGAGTCCTGGGCCTCCAGAACTGCAAGTAATAGATTCCATACTCCTAAGTTACCTAGTCTAAGGCTTTCTGTTAGAGCAGTCTGAATGGACTGAGGCACAATCAAAGGCTTTAGCTCCATAAAAGGAGCTTGGTAAATATTTGTCTCCACAAAAAGGGAGGTGTCCTATAACCGTCAAGAGGGAACAGGCAGGCCGGGCAATGGTGTTGCACTCTAATTTTTTTTTTTTTTTTTTGATTTTTGGATTTTTGGATTTTGTTTTTTTTTTAAGACGGGGTTTCTCTGTATAGCCCTGGCTATCCTGGAACTCACGCTGTAGACAAGGCTGGCCTCGAACTCAGAAATCCGCCTGCCTCTGCCTCCCAAGTTCTGGGATTACAGGCGTGCGCCACCATGCCCGCTGTGAACATTATTTTTACTTTTCTTCTATTTTGGCTCACTTTGGCCACTGACTTGAACGGAGACCTGAGGTGAGGTGTAGCACTGACTGGAGAAGCCCAGAGACTGCCAAGCTCCCTTTGGGAACAACACTCAGCTCTACCTCATTGCATCCCATCCATCCGGGCAATGTTAGCAGAGAACTCTTCTGTAGTACGTTGGCTTTAATAAGTCAATCTAGCATCTCATAAGGTTTGCTGCTACTAATCTACAAAGAGTTTTAGTCTGACCTTCTCCAGATTCATGCACAAGGTCGGAGGACGTCTTAGAGCACACCAAGGGCCAGTGTTCTCTTTGAGCAGTCCTAGAATGCCAGTGTGTAAGGAGGAGATGGAGACGGACAGTTGATGTTCTTAACCTTGCCTGAGAATGGTTGACCCTGTTCTGCCAACTGGGATCCACAGACTGTCCAAGAGAAACGTTCATTCTTCCAGAGCTGTGCTATTCCCACCTGATGTCATCTCTGTGATGTCATCTCTGTCCACACTGCTCCTTTGCTGTGTGCACGTAGGGCCACAGGTAATTCTATTCTCTGTGCACAAAAGAAATGAATATCTGCTTTTCTTTAATTACCGAGAACCTAAGAATAAATGATAACTAGTAAATACTAGTTGGTATCATCTGTCACTTGTTTCCTCTGAGACATAAAATAAAATAAAATAGAACAAAACAAAACAGAGCTAGGTGTGGTGGCTTATATCATCTTAGTGTTCAGGCCAGCATGGGCTACGTAATGAAACTGTCTCAAAACCAAAACCAAAATAAAACAAAGCCCCCAAAAGGAAAGACTAGGAATGTTATACGGCACTAAACACTTTCTGGGTGAGCCACTGCTTTCAGAAATTTCATTTTAGCTACTTTCGGTGTCTTAGTCTACTTCCTGCAGCCAGAGCTAAATACCATAGAGTGGGTGACTTATAAATAGGCTCGTTTAGCTCACGTAAGAATCTAAAGAGGACTTTTTGGCTTATCATAAAGTGGAGGGTACCCCACGTGTGTGATAAGAACACGCACGCTGCCAGATGGCTTCCCTTTCTCCCCGTGAACCATTTTGGGGTAAACGCTAATTACCCACGGAAGGCCGCCCTTCCACATACACTTGACACTTGAACTGGGGGACACAGTCACACCACTGCACAGTGTCACACACTGCTTACTGGGATATTTTTATAGATATTTTTACTGTGGGTTCCAGGCAGACATTTTATTTTCCTAGACCACTGAATTTCAGCCTTAAACACTGAACTATCCTACTCTCCTACTCCCAAAATGTGGCTGAAAGGTGTGACTTTGTAAGTATTAACAAGCCTGTTCTTCCAACACTGCTCCCTCTTACTGGCTCATTCTGGACTCCATCCTGAAGACATTGTTCTCTTAATCCCAACTAAGATGACAAGCCCAATTTTAAGTATTTTCCATGTGTATTATTTATTTGGTACTTGAGTTGTCTTTTCAATGACCATATCTTTTCTAAGTAAACTGACAACAACAACAACAACAACAAAGCCAAACTAAAACAGTAACAGCAACAACAAAACCAACTCAAAACCCAAGGCCGATGACCACAGGCTCTGCATCCCAGTACTAACTGTGGCTCTTTACATGTGTGAGAATCTCGGTCAGAAACCCTTAGAATAAACATGGCTCCTCTGACAGTCCTTTTGGAAGCAATGCCTACTGAGCTCTGAACAACTCTGAGGCTGAACAGGTTTCTCTAGACTTGCTTGTCTGGCCAAAGAGTCAGGTGACTCTCTGCCTGCTCCTGAACTATTCTACCTGACCATTAGCCATTTGGCTGTTCCAGACCTGGCTTCCCACTATAGCACTGTACTCCAGTATAACCCTCTAAGTTTGTAAACTCTCATAAACAAAACAAACTCATCTAATAGCAACAGGCATTAGATGGTATTCCTTCTTATTTGATACTATATTAGTCTGTAGAAAAAGCTGACTCAGTTATTTATAATGTGGAAGTCTGCATGTGCAGAAAGGGTTAACATTTTAAATACTTGGTAAATGCATTTAAAATTTTGGCAAATGATAGGTTACTTTTTTTGTTTTTGTTTTTGGCTATTTTACTATTTTAACATGTTGTGATCCCAGTAAACTCCAACTTAAAAAGACAAAACTTGAATTATAAATTCATACTAAATGCTCCTCACCAACTAATGTAATTCATTTCCACAGCTTACACAGGAATAAAGTCACACTTTCAGTACCTGCTTATTCATTTCTGTGATGTTGATCCAGACTCTGCTTAAGCCCAGCTCCCCAGACTCAATCTTCTCAAGTTGTTTTTGTTTGCTGAGAAGTTCCTCATTAAGTTTGGGGATTTCCTGGAATGAGCTTTTCTGATTAGACTCCACTGAAAGCAAAATAAAAACAATTGTAAATAAAGATCACATTCCCTCTGATCCCAAAATGGAGGGTGAGGAGCGGGGGAAGCAATCACAAGGTAGGACAGAAGGGAAGAAGAGAGATTAATGAATAATAAGTGAATTAATTTTGGGATGATGATGACTTAATTCACAATTACCTAATTACACTGAAAAAGAGGAATGTGGGGGCAGGGCGGCCCTGTGATGTAAATGTGCAGCTTTACCACTTTTAACCAGGCATGCAGTCAGTGATAAATAAATGTCTGACCAGCATTCAGATTAGTCAGTTAGACTTACAACTCCTATCCCACGAATGCACAAAGTGCTGTTACAAACTACCTCTAAATGCTTATTTTCTTCTACTTCAAGTTGGCTGACTGAGAGGGGGGTATTCAAATACTAATATGAGGAATAAGATTATTTCACAAATAGTGTTTTCTTAACCAATTCAAAAGCTAAGAAGAAACAGAAGATAAACGTGTCAGGTGAGGCACAGGGGGACATTTAGACTCTGTGGAAACAATTCCTGCATGGGTAAGAGATCTGAAGCCTGAGGCCGAGGCCGAGGCGGAGGCTGTGCTCTCCCCCTCCTCCTTTAAAAAGCATTTTTTTTCCTTCTTAATGGAAAATAAAATATTGATAATGGCTGTTCCTCCAGAATGAAACCTACGTCATTTTTCTTCAGGTCACAGACTTCCTGATTAGTTACTGTTCTCTCTCTCTCCCTCTCTCTGTCTGTCTTCTCTCTCTCTGTGTGTGTCTGTCTGTCTCTCTCTCTCTCTCTCTCTCTCTCTCTCTCTCTCTCTCTCTCACACACACACACACACACACACACACACACACACACAAACACACACACAGTTTTGAGCCCCCAAACTGGCATACAGGGTCAATATAAAATAATTTACTAAAATGTGAACTCCATGACTTGGTTTTGTCTATTTCTGTATGGTCTGCACTTAGAATATCATTTTAAGCACTTGGTAAATACTTGTTACCTAAATAAACCTGGTCTTTGCCGACCTCGCAAACATATGTCTCAGTACATCACTCTCCTCTTCAATCCAACAAAGAGAATTCAGGAAGTAAAATTGTGAGACAAGCAAGCACACTTAACAATAACAAGGCCTCACGAAGACAGGAGGTGGTGGCAACATTCCTCTTAGCAAGCCCACCACGGAACAATTCACAATAATGAAATTACGTATTTCCATTTATTTTTCAAAAGTTGCTGCCATAGAATTGCATTCTAAATAACAGACTTTCCTGAGTGCATTTAGTGTAGTATTTGATTTACACATGGTTTGCAGAAAACATCAGTAAGGACATTTTATTACTCATTCTAACGAATGCAGCTCTGTGTCACTGAATTGCTTAGAGTTTCAGCTAGGTTGTAAAGAAAAGCCTGTCCCGTGAATGCCTTCCATACTCAGGTGGTCAGACACCATCAACAGGGAGGGTCTCTCTTTCCTGAAATCTACATGTGATAAACAGGATTTAGAAGTGGAAAAGAAGTAAGACACATAAATAACCTGAGTTACAACTATTACCTAATACATACATGATGCTAGCAGGCCCTGAGGACACTGGATGCTGAGGAGTGTATGAGCCAAGAGGGGATCGTAGCCATTATCTGATGTGGGTTCTTAGGAGAGACTAGTCAAGAGGCACTTTTGTTACATAAATGGAAGTACGGCAAACAAACAACTCACAATTACTTATTCATGTTCTTTCACCAGGGAAAGTAATTCATTTAAAATTTAATATGTTGAATCTCAAAAGAATTTACCTAATTCTCATTTTTTTTCCATCTTTATGACTAGGGAATGAAAATTTCTACATACAGTCTTCAAACACAACATACCCATGTCAATAGTTATGTCTTGTATTCATATAATGCCCCCGTAATTTGTAATCAACTTTGATGTAATTATCACCAAATGACATATTACTGAGCCTCCACTGTGTGCCAGTCCTCTGGTCTGACACCTCTGTATAGGAAAGATTCTAAAGTTCTTTGACTAGAAGTGAAGGGAGGATTACTATAACCTAAAAGAGTAATGACCAAAGTGCCTTTGAGGCAAAAATACATCTTCATGTGTCATGTGTGGGTAAGAAAATATAGGCTCAGAAAGAATTATGTGATTGTTCTAATTTTATAGTGAGAAATGAGAGCAAACAGGCAAACTAAGCTCACAGGACCAACACTCTTTAGGATGCTTAAGATGTCAATGACACATTTTTGTATCATAGTCATACAACATCTAACATTTTGTACAAAATATCAAACCACTACTTTCCCTGGATGACCAGGAAAGGAGATGCCCGACTGGTTAAGACCTGCCTTCTCTTCTAAATTCTTCCCTTTTCTCTATTGCTTCATCACTGACAGAGGAACACTGGAGATAGAGTTTTGCTTTGGAGAACTGTGGAAGTCTTTTAAAATACCTGATTCTGGATAATGGAATTAAGTTCTAAGGCCAGGGGCTCAGTGGTTAAGAGTGCTCTTCCAGAAGTGCTCTTCCAGAAGACCTGGGTTTAGTTCCTAGCATCTCCATGCAAGCTCACAAGTCTGTGGTTACTGAAGAAATGGCTTTGTAGTGAAGATGTCTCAGGTTCAATTCTCAGTACCCACATGGCAGCTTACAAGAGTCTGTAGCTCTACCTCCAGGGGGACCCAATCTTCTCACACACACACAAACATGCAAGCAATGCATTTTTATAAAAAGTGTTTTGAAGGCTAGCCAGTCTTCGAATTCAAGGATCAAGTCACTTCTCACTGCAAAGAAATGTAAGCCATAAGCCTTGCTGCCCACTTCAGGGGTGACCCCAGCACGCCTATCCTTCAGGGGTGTCCCCAGCTCTCCTACCCTTCAGGGGTGACCCCAGCACGCCTATCCTTCAGGGGTGTCCCCAGCTCTCCTACCCTTCAGGGGTGACCCCAGCACGCCTATCCTTCAGGGGTGTCCCCAGCTCTCCTACCCTTCAGGGGTGACCCCAGCACGCCTATCCTTCAGGCGTGTCCCCAGCTCTCCTATCCTTCAGGGGTATCCCCAGCTCTCCTATCCTTCAGGCATGTCCCCAGCTCTCCTATCCTTCAGGGGTGTCCCCAGCTCTCCTACCCTTCAGGGGTGTCCCCAGCTCTCCTATCCTTCAGGGGTGTCCCCAGCTCTCCTACCCTTCAGGGGTGTCCCCAGCTCTCCTATCCTTCAGGGGTGTCCCCAGCTCTCCTATCCTTCAGGGGTGTCCCCAGTTCTCCTACCCTTCAGGGGTGACCCCAGCTCTCCTATCCTTCAGGGGTGTCCCCAGCTCTCCTATCCTTCAGGGGTGTCCCCAGTTCTCCTACCCTTCAGGGGTGACCCCAGCTCTCCTATCCTTCAGGGGTGTCCCCAGCTCTCCTACCCTTCAGGGGTGTCCCCAGCTCTCCTATCCTTCAGGGGTGTCCCCAGCTCTCCTACCCTTCAGGGGTGTCCCCAGCTCTCCTATCCTTCAGGGGTATCCCCAGCTCTGCTATCCTTCAGGGGTGTCCCCAGCTCTCCTATCCTTCAGGGGTGTCCCCAGCTCTCCTACCCTTCAGGGGTGACCCCAGCTCTCCTATCCTTCAGGGGTGTCCCCAGCTCTCCTATCCTTCAGGGGTGACCCCAGCTCTCCTATCCTTCAGGGGTGTCCCCAGCTCTCCTACCCTTCAGGGGTGTCCCCAGCTCTCCTATCCTTCAGGGGTATCCCCAGCATTCCTATCCTTCAGGGGTGTCCCCAGCTCTCCTATCCTTCAGGGGTGTCCCCAGCTCTCCTACCCTTCAGGGGTGTCCCCAGCTCTCCTATCCTTCAGGGGTTCCTTGGAAAAATTATTGAAACTAGGAACAAGAGGCTCTGATATCTCAAAAGGCAGTCAAGTCAAACCGGCAGGTGGTCTTATCTGAGCTGATAGGTTCCACTGTTTTATCAGATTAAGAAGAAATAAAAATTAACTTACTGAGATATATTTAAAGTGCAAGCATAGTTTTTTAAATATGATTATTTAAATGTAGTAAAATTACTCCACTTAGTCAAGATAACTGTTCATTCCCCTTTTTTTGGAAACCAAAACTAGTGAGTAATCAGTTCACAGTAGTATAGCTTAAGCAGGCCAGGGCACAGTCTCCTTCCCTCATGAAGGCCCTGATTGTCTTTGTTTTCTTTCTTCCTCTTTCTTGCGTGTGCTTATGTGTGCGTGTTGTGCTGGTGGTGTTTGTGTGCCGTGACATGGACTGAGGTAAGAGTATGACTCACAAGAGTGGCTCTCCTTCCACCACATGGACTCCAGAGGCTGGACAGGTCATCAGGCGTGGTGGTAAGAGCCCTTGCCCTCTGAATGACCTCAGTGGCCACTGACATTTCTATCGTGGCAAAGCAAAGCCAACAACACAGTCAGATTGACAATTCCAAACCTGCTTTACTCAGATGGCTGACAAATGCAATTCTGGCTACAGGAAAATCTTCCTCAATAGCAAGCTGGCCCCCACAGCCCAGGTGTATGGATAGAGCGGCATCTCCTGAATATACTATTTTTAGGAACTGGCATTAACAAATGTTTAACGAGTATTTATCGACTGTCTGCCAGGCCTACCACATGTCTTACATTTTCCAGACAAAGAAATCCATGGCAAGCCCAGCTAAGGTCCTAACTTGGTATCCTGTAAACACAGGCCCAGCATGGCTGCACAAAGGAGTCTCTGCAGGGTAGAACCGAGCAATGTATGAAATGTGTACACATATACTTGCTGTATGTGATCAAAACAAGGTATGTCACAAGCCTAAGAAGCTCAACTAATTATGGAGAATTCATAGGAAAGAAAGGTGTACTCAGTGTTACATATAGTTCAACACTGTTTTCACGTTATGATTATTATTTACACACAAAAAATACAGGCTTAAAAATATTTGCAGTATTGTACAAACAAGAATTACACAGGGAGAAACCCAAAGATGTACATTCTGATTCAACTATACACATCAGGATGATTCTGATGAACAACTGTGGTCCAATCCCATCCCTGGACCAGAATGTCAGAAGAAAACCCAAGTGAATATTAAAAGACTGTTAAAGCACTGTCACTAGAGACATACTCTGAGGAGTAGCTGTCCTGACTGATCCTCCTGCCTCAGGAGGCTGTGATTTTCTAGGTTTAAGAGGAAAAGTAAAAGCTCAAATTCCAGTTTTGGAGACACCATTTTGGGAAGCCCGTGGTCAATTTCCTGGTGTGCTATTACCATTGAGGTCTGTGGTTAAACTGAAACTGAAATTAATTAAAAAATTAATTCTTTAAATCTAGAACCAAAAATTACACTGTTGTTAAAAAAGAACAAAATTTGTTAGTTAAACCTGGTTGAAACTACTATACAAGCATGCCTTTCAGAAAAAAAAAAAAGTAGTTTGGATGTATAAAACTTGTAATTAGAATTGTAAATAAAATTGTAATTAGAATATATGACATTTTGTAAGTAAAAAAAGTCTCTTAAAGCACAAAACTCCTTCGTGAGACAAATCTGTCCATTGTTTGTGCTGGGCTCAAGGTCAAAACTGTTATCAGTACACCTATTCAGCACTGTGCACTGTGCTTCAAAGGATCAAATGCTCCCTAAAACTTTTAAGATGGTGATGTTCATGGTATTTGAAGCTTTCCTCTTTGGAACAGACAGCGCAAACAATTGTCCTGTGGAGAGTAGCCTCCTGGCTACCTGTTAGTTCTTGCTCTATGCTTGAACACCAAAACAAACACATGCAGAAAAGCAGAAAACCAGCTCTTCCAACAGCTACTAAACTTTTCAGACTACTAATCCAAGCTGATACAGGGTAATCTGAGGGCACCTGTAGTCATTAGTGAAACTTTTATAGGCACTGAAACAGTAATGTGGTATAGCAGTGGCTATAAATACGGACTTGGGACAAAGGGCAAGAGGAACAGGTATAAATCTCAGCTCTATACACTTACCTGCTAAACAACCTACTTAACTTTTCTAAGCTTGATTTTTTTTAACATTCATTCATTTATTCGTTTATTAGTGTGTGTGTGTGTGTGTGTGTGTGCGAGAGAGAGAGAGAGAGAGAGAGAGAGAGAGAGAGAGAGAGAGAGAGAGAGTGAGTGCATGAGTGCAGATGCCACAATGTGTCTGTGGAAGTCGGGTCAGAGGACAACTTGCAAGGGTGAGTGCTCTCTGTCCAGCACAGGTGGATCTCTGAGATTGAACTCAGGTTTGGTAGCAAGTGTCTATATCTGTTGAACCATCTGGCCCACCCAGTTTCTTCTGAGAATATAAATAGTAATTTTCATCTTTACCACTGCACAGGCATGTGCACGCACACAAACATACACACAGGGGATTGGGAAGAGCAAAAATAATGCCCTCCATGTTAGAGGACTGTTTGGGGAACAGTTTTGTCAGTTGGGACAAGCAGACAGTTGGTAAATGGAGACTCTTGGAATGAATGCAGTCCACTCCTAGGTTCCTACAGTATTTCGAAAGAGGAAGTCACCTGACAGATACTTCCACATTTTAATTGCTGGCTCTGTGAGGTAGAAGGAAACTGTAGTGCTTCAACAGCCACTTTGTACCTGGGGCTCGGCTGCAGGTTGATTATAATCAGGCTTCTGGTTTACAGTTGCTCCCCCTCACATGGAGATAAACTGTAGTGTCTGATTTCAGATGCTACTTGTCCGATGGTACAGAACCACTGAGTGTGTTTATGGGTTGAAAAACAAGTGTTACTACCACTTTTTAAGCTGACAGTAGTGTGCAGACAAGATGCATAACTGCTTACCAAAATGGGCAAATTCCTAATTCAGCATGGGCCAGTTTTTCCCAAAACTTGAAAAAACCTGACTACTTACTTGTTCGAAATTTTTCCTTGAGGACATCCAGATCCTCCTTGAGAGCCATTTGCATCCACACCAAGCCCACAGAGGCCACCACGCAGGCTGCGAGGATGACAAAGACACAGAGGGGGTAGCAGATCTTGCAGCATCGGACATAGTCTCCCCTGTTGGAAGAACACATTCACCTATGAGTGAGAAGGTAGCTGTGAGAACAGCTTTGTTAGCAATAGTATGTTGCTATGCGATTATCTTCTCTAATGAAAGACCAATGAATTTACCAAGGATAACACTTAACGTCTAATAGGAGGAGGTTGAAAATTACTGAATATGACCTGTGAAAAGTTCTATTGGGTACAAAGGTTTCAAACTGCACAGGAAACAGGGAGTTCTCATGGGTTATAGGAAGAGCTTGCAGGCTCTAGATCCCTGTTGTCAATTCAGGAAGGTGGTCTTTGGAGCTTGAACTCAGGGTAAAAACGAGTGGTTCTATGGAATTCTATCTCTGCATTGTGATTTACTGTCCCCTGCAACCCATATATGCTCACTTAGCCCAGGAGACCTTGCCTCATTTCTTGAAACTTCACACATTCTTGACCAAGTTTTACTGCAAAAGGAATGAGAGAAACAAGATCTGCTGGCTTACGTGGACATCTGATATTCTTTAACTTAACTGCCTTGGGAGGATGGAAACAGAAACACACTGGATTTCACACCAAACTTTACCTAGCTTTCAGTTCTAAACTAAGGCAGCAGGGCAACTTTGGAGACTCATACTTCATCAGATGACCTTCGCAACACAAATTTGGCGAGGTCCTTAACTAACCAAAGTCTTAACAAAAAGACACAGATTCTGAACCCCCAAAGATCACAACTCTTTTAGCATCCAAGCCCTCTGCCTAACGCTGGTCTTGACACCCCAGCAGACTTCCTTTGCTTTCAGTTTGCTCTGACAGTTCCAATGTCTGCGGTTTCCTTCAGCTGCCTCACACACTGACCTCTTAATCCCCCAGTCTTCAACCCTCACCTGTTTAGTGGTTGCTCTACCTGAAACTGGTTTGGGGGAAAAAGAAAACAAACAAACAAAAACCCCACTGCTTCCCCGTACCCTCACCCTGTATCTATTTGCAAGGTTCATACTTTTGACAGTAAGCCCTTCACCATATTCTCCCATCACCAATATCCAAGCTCATTAAGAAAACACAAAACAAGTATTGGTCTTAAGGTCCCTTGACCTACTTTTAAAAAATGCTTAGCCCCAAAAGCCTCTCTGCTCCTCGGTCTCCATTAGTAACCTTTTAATTCCTTCTTGGGCGACGGCCCGTTCTCCAAGTTCACACTTCCAGCTTAGATCTGGAGCACTTACTGGACATAGACTGACTGCATACTTTTCATTAGGGTTAGAACTTGCTCTTTCCAACATTCTTTTCCCCCGTCTTCCCAAGGCCTGCTTCCTTTTTTCTTCCTAAGGACTCCTTTCTCCTTCTCATTTGTTTGCCTGGCTGGTAGTAGTGCAAGATGTCTTTTGCCCATTTCAGCCCTCTCCACTGCTACACTCACTTGAGAAAACGAGAGCGATTTCCAATTGCTCCAAATTCCTCTTCCTCTGAGCTGGACTCTGAGTCTGAGTCAGGGGGCTCAGTGCGAAGCAGGCGGTGGCTGCTTGGGCCTTGCTTGGTCTTCTTTCTCCGACTGTCCCCAGCCAGGCCGATCAAAGCATTGAGCTCTTTGCGCTTTTTCATCTTTTTGTGGGGGGTGAGTGGCGGGCCCACGCCTGAGCTGCCAGGTTCGTAGCCAACACCCAACTCTCTCGCTGACTTGGAGCTGCCTTCCAGGGTTGGAAATCCTGGGCCAGAGCCCCCTGATCACTCCCACCCAGAGGTGGGACTGACCAGATCTACTGAGGGCTGGAGAATGGAACCCAGAGGAAATTGGACTCAGGAGGATGGGGGTGGGGGGAGGAAGTTACATAGAGATGGCCTAGGAACTGGCGATCCAAATGGATAAATTCTATTACCTGTCAAAAGGAAAAAACAAAAAAACAAAACAACCCGCTAAGTCAGCAAGAAATTCTAAGTCGTCTAGGCAGCCAATATTTCTAGGAGTGCTCCAGAAGCTGGGAAAAGAACACAAAACTAAAGTACTTTTGATGCCTGGGACAAGATTCCCAATGCAGAAGGAAAATAAACTTGTTTTTGAATGGGAGGAGAGGAGACGTTGCAGAGCAGGCAATGGGAACTCTCTAATCCTTAACTGGAGAGGTGGAGACAGGAGAGCACCCACACTGCCTGGGCTCCAAGAAAACGCCCAGGCCAGGACGCCCTCTGGGATTAGGGATGATCACCTTCCCGTGGCTTCAGTCCTGAGTTTGTAGAAACCGGTGCGAGAGGAGCGGAAGCCTTGAGCAACCCCAGCCCTGCTGCTAGGGCCTGGAGGGGGCGCAGTGATGAGGGGTGACCACCGCTCTGCCAGCCTGAAGTGCTCCGAGTGTCAAGAGTTCCGCCACCGGCGACTTCCTCAACTCACACGCGCCGCGGCCAGTCCAGCCGCGTCTCCGGCCCCTGCTCCGGCCGCGGCTTCACCGGACGCGCTGGCGGCGGCGGCGGCGGCCGCAGGCTCCAAACCCAGGCCATAGCTCCAGCCTTAGCTCACTTCCCCTTTGGCAGCGGGCCCAGGGCAGTGCTTGCCAGTAAGCCGCGCCCCCATTGGGCGCCCCACGGTGACGTCACGCAGGAGGGCGAGAGTGGTGTTGGGGAGGTGGAGAGTTAAAGGGGCCGCGGCTCTGACCTGGGCTGGGTCTGGAGCCCCAGTTAGTAGGCCCCGCCCCCTGTAGGACCGCGGCTGACTGCAGCAACCTAGAGCGGAGGCGGAGTTTTGCCTGCAGAGAAGCAGGGGCGGGGACTGGCATCCGAGGCTCCACCTTCTGAAAAGTTCTTCAAAGACTCCTGTTCTTCTTACTCTTAGACTCTTAATGACCCAGTTGAATTTTTCATCCATCCTTCCATCCCTTCATCCCTCCCTCCATCCATCTATCCACCCATCCACCCACTCACCCATCCATCCAATAAATACATTTCAAGACTGTTCTAGCTCTGGGGATGCTGCCTTAAACACAATAACCAATGTGTTTGCCTCACTGTATATAGTTGCCAGATTTAGCAAATAAAATACAGACCACTAGTAAAGTTTAAAGTTCAAATACCAGATAAACAGTGTTTTTGTTTGTTTGTTTGTTTTTTGTTTTTTTTTCTATGAAGTCCTGGTCGGCCTAGAACTAGCTATATAGACCAGGCTGGTTTTGAACTCTCAGAGATCTGCCTGCCTCGATTTCAAGTTCTGGAATTAAAGGCGTGCATCATCACACCTGGTTTAGCTTTTTTTTTTTTGTTGTTTGTTCTGTTTTGTTTTTCGAGACAGGGTTTCTCTGTGTAGCCCTGGCTGTCCTGGAACTCACTTTGTAGACCAGGCTGGCCTCGAACTCAGAAACCTGCCTGCCTCTGCCTCCCAAGTGCTGGGACTAAAGGCGTGCGCCACCACCACCCAGCGGCTATTTTTTAAATTATAAGAATCCTCCAATGCTTATGACTTCATATTGAAAAATAATTCCTTGTTTATCAGAAATTTAAATTCAGTTGGGCTTCCTCTACTTTATCCGCTCATCTACTCCAGCTGTGTTTAAAGCATGAGCAGCAATAGGCACACATATCACACTTTAGAAGTGGATGGAGACTATGAGGAAATCCGAAATCAGACAGAGTGAGGAGTGCCTGTTGTCTTTGATGAAGGGATTTTTGGACAGAGGTCCTCGGGAAGCCAGGGAGCAAGCAAAACAGTGGTATCAGGAAGGAGTGCTCTGGAAGACCTGGCTTGGCGAAAAAGAGTGATAGGGAATGAAGTCACAGAAGCGTGAGGAAGTAGACCTCGCAGGGTTTGTAGAAGGAGTTTGAGAAACCAGTGAGGAACATACTCTGAGTTTTATAAAAGATGACTCTAGGGACTGGAGAGATGGTCCAGCGATTAAGAGAGCACGGACTCCTTTTACAAAGGACCTGGGTTTAATTCCTAGCACCCTCATGGCAGCTTACAACTGTCTATATATAACTCCAGTTCCAGGGGACCCAATGCCCGCACACAGACATACATACAGGAAAAACACCAATGCACATAAGATTAAAAATAAATTTTTAAAAAAAAAGATGACTCTGACTACTGTTTGGAAAAATAAACAACAAAAAGAGAGGGACCAAGAATGTCTTCAGTCTGGATAGATAAAGAGGGCAGGTGGGAGAGGCAGCAGTGGGGGTGCTAGTGTTCTGTATGCTCCTTGCAGACAGAGCTAAAGATATTTATTGGTGGATTAGGTGAAAGAAGTTTTCTTTTTTCTTTTTTTCTTTTTCTTTTTCTTTTTCTTTCTCTCTCTCTCTCTCTCTCTCTCTCTCTCTCTCTCTTTCTTTCTTTCTCTCTTTCTTTTTTTTTTGGTTTTTTTCAAGACAGGTGTTCTCTGTGTAGTCCTAGCTGTCCTGGAACTTACTCTGTAGACCAGGCTGGCCTCGAACTCAGAAATCTGCCTGCCTCTGCCTCCCAGAGTGCTGGGATTACAGGCATGCACCACCACCACCCGGCTGTGAAAGAAGTTTTCAAAAATGAAAAAGAAACCATGGATGACCCCAGAAATTTGGAATGGTGCAGTGAGAAGATCTTTGTCATTTGTGGAGGGGGGGGATTTGGGGACAAGGTCAAGAAGTCGATTTGATATCCAAATTTGGAATCCGGTAGGCTGCTTGGTATTTCCATAGGGAATTCTGGGCAGGAACTATGGCCTAAAATATAAACTGGAAACTCAGCAGACGTCAATGGCATTTATAATATGATGTTTTGAGCTACCCGGAAGAACACCAAAGTGATTTAAATCCCTATCTTCTCAAGGTGGCAGCTGCACTGCCTTTGCCTGAGGACGCCCACGTAAAGCCCAGGTGTGTGTCTTGATTTGTCTGTAAGTGTTGAACCCAGAGGTAAGCACCTAATTACAACCACCTGATAGATACGTGATGGCATGTTCACATACGTGAACCGTGTAGAGCAGAGGTAGGGGAGAGCTTTGGACTCATGAGAGTTAATCCTGCCTGCAATTCCAGCTCTGTCCAGAGAGAGCTGTTTGACTTTCCTGGGGTTGTTTCCCAACTCTGTCCCTGAAATAAACATCTACTTCGCAGGAAACAGTGACTGTCTTGATGCTCTTGAAACCTGCAGTTGTGGTGCAGATGCTCCGTTTTCATTGTCTCCTCTTGTTTCTAGAGTTGCTCTGACCAAGGCCAGAAGGTACAAACCACATATGCCAAACACACAGGTAAATGTCCCATTTAGCTTTATTCCATTTTTTCTCTTGGCACCACTGGCTCCTTACCCAGTAGACACACGTGGCTAGTGGCTATAGAAAAGCAGTTTCTTATCATTCTATCATCATAAACAGTTTTATTGGTTAGATCTGCCCTGGTGCTTTCCTGGTGGGCTGGAAATGGATGGATGAGGTTACAGAATTCACGAACCATTTCATAGACATATCTTGTCTATAATCTACAGGTAACAAGGTACCTATCCAGGGTGGGAGGTCTTTCTATTGTAGATGCTACATCCTTACCAAGGAGGCAGTAGCTGAGGATCTCAGTTCAGTGGGACAGGGCCAAGGATGCACCACGCTCCACCCTCGCTGCTGGTGGAGCTGGTCTTTCTGCTGAGTCTGCTTTTGGTTTCTCTGCCTGTTTGGTCTTCTGTCTATCTCTGTTCTGGAGACCACACCTCAGTGTTGGGCAAACATCCCCCCAGGATGCTGAGTCACCCTCTAAATACTGTATACCTGGTAGTTGTTTTTCTCAGGAGCACTTGGCTGTCGAACTGATCTATTTTCTCAGAGACGGGACCCTCGAGTCCAGGGATCAAGCCAACGCCATCAAGGCCAGGACTCCTGGGGGTGGGGCATGCTGCCCTGCTTCACTCGGACTTTTGCTGTGACGGCTGCTTCTGTATTGGGGACGTGTCAAGGCTGTTCTGATGCTTCAGGGTTCTTGTCTGGAAAAAGCAATGCTAATATTCCTCGCTCATCTCAACACTGTCTTGATGAGGGAGTAGCATGAAAATTCTTTAAATGCCATGATGTATCATAGGGTGGGTGACTGTTATCTGCTGCAAGCTTCTGGCAGTTCTCAGGGGTGTGGGTGGAGGGGCAAGATCATTGTGGTCAGAATCACAGCCTGTACAAGGTAAAGTCATCCCTGAGAACTATGCCACCTTGGAGGTCTCCCTGGAGAACTTTCACTCCAGAAAGATGAGATTGGGCATCATGTCCAGGATTCTGGTCACGCAGTTGGAGGCAGGGCTTCTAATTCCTGGCCTGAAGCTCTTTAAGACTTTAGTATCCTCTTCCCAGTACCAATGTTGTTGTCTGAATGCTGCTGCTTGTTAGCTGTGTGATCTTAGACAAATCACTGAGCCTCTCTGAACTTCAGTATCTATTCCTGTCAAGTGCTTTTAATTAACAGAACTCATGATTAGGTACATAATTTGTGAGGAATAATACATTGTCACTTCAGGCAGGCCTTAATTTTAAAAAACGGGGAGATGAGCTTTCGCCTTACTAGACTTTTCTCAGGCTGTCAAACCATTTAGTGTTCTCTGTTTAATGTTGTCCTGGTGATATGAAATGCACATAGAGGGTGGATCTGTATGGGACCCTGTCCTATGACTGGGCAGACACACCCTCCCTTTCTCTCCTTGTCCCTGTAGTGGGGCCCCACAGAATCAGGAAGATGGGAGCAGCTGGGGAGCAGGGAGCAGGCAGGCTTCCTTCTCAGAGAGGTGGAAGTTTAGAGGTAGCAGGTTTCTCTGTGAAGTGAGGCCTTGAATACCCCTGTGCATGCTCCATTATTTTCACACACGAAACACACTATAGATACAATGACTCTGAATTTCGAGTGGCCACCACGAAACAGTGAGCCCTGAGTATAAGGTCTTCTGTGTACCTGTGACCGGTTACACACTGCTCAAGCTGGTCTTGACTGTACCTAGCTCACAGGGTGGCTGTGCCATTGCCGTGTGTTCGCTACATTATAGATGTCCACAAACATCAGCTGCTCCATTAATGTGATTATAAATTATTAAATATATTGTCCATTCATTAAACGTGATTTTGATGACACTTCCAATGCAGGGCTACATCTCTGTTTATCTAACAGAAAGAGCAACTTTCATTTGATGTAAAAGGCTCTGTTTGGCATTGTCTTTGTTGATTCTTTGCTGTTGGTAGAAATGGGAGGAAGCCAGAAAGATGAATGTGTTTAAACACTTAGGTATTAAGACATTTCTGTGTCAAGCCTCACTACAGTAAGTGACTCTTCATCGAATAAGCATGTTATCTTTGACTTAATTATGACACAAATTAATGCTCAGAGATGGAAAAAGACTTTACTGGGGACACACAGCAAATCAGTGGTTGGCTGCCTCTGAACCCTGGCTTTTTGCACCTGGTACAACAGAGATCGCTGTCTGGCACCTTTATCTGTAGCTCATTTGGAAAGATACCAGCAGCTGAAACCTCTTACTTTCCTAGGATTGCCTCTTGGCTTCCCCAAGCCCCTTCCATCTTTTTGCTCTACCCAGATGATGTGCTTGAGGACACTGGGAAGGGGAAGGACTGAGTGATAGAAAAGTGACCAAACACGAAGCTTCTCCCATGGACCCCCGCGGGTGGAGGCCGCAGCATTCCCAGGTTCCCAGCGTTGTTGTGGGCAGGGATGAAGACTGCCCCGGCAGGCAGGAGACTCCTGTTGTAGCAGTCTTCTCTGAATTGCTGTGTGCTTCTGCACCTCTGAGCTTAGCATCTACTGTGTCTTCCCACCTGTTAACTGAGACTTTGGCATCTAGGGTAGAGTCCAGGGGAGAATCTGAGGGGCTGGAGTGAGCAGTTGGACTGGGTGAGGCTGAAGGGTGCCCGGGTGTGGCTGATCCTAAGATCCCATCCACCTGTGTAGCCACGCATTGTTCCCAGTGAGCTGTTCCTTGTTTGTAAGGTCGCGTGTGCTGTGCTGTGCCTGCATGTGCTCTCAGGAAGCAGGTATAGCCCAGCCTTGCAACCTCTGGGTACATGCCACAGTAGGCGAGGGGGGGGGAAGGGGGGAGAAAGAGAGAGAGAGAGACAGAGAGAGACAGAGAGAGAGAGAGAGAGAGAGAGAGAGAGAGAGAGAGAGAGAGAGAGAGAGAGAGACAGCCTATTTTAGGGTGAGAATAACCAACCTGTCTGGCCTTTACAGCTGCCTTATCTAATGAGACTTGGGACTACAGATGGTGAACAGCGCCGGTCATTAATCTCAGTGACCTTAGGTACAGTCTTCTTTCCTCTTGGAGCCTGTTTCCTGCTCCGTGAGTTGGAACTAGAAATGTTCCTCTCCTGGTAGTGTCTGTGGCAAGAATTTAATAGACATGGTAGGCATTAAAGGTCCCCAAGGAGTTTGCTAGTTGCAGAGTGAGCTGGGAAGGAGGGAAGCAGACTTCTGGAGAATCTCATTTGAACCAGGGAACGTGGCACAGGCTAGAGAAAAGGGGAATAGGTTAGAAATGGACATCTCTTTTAACTGAGTAAGGGCTTGGCACTGTGTGCGTGTGTGTGTGTGTGTGTGTGTGTGTGTGTGTGTATGTATGTGTGTGTAGTGTTGTGGTGTGTGTGTGTGTCTGTGTGGTGTGGTATGTGTGTGGTGTGTGTATGTGTGTGTGTGTAGTGTGATGTGTGTGTGTGTCTGTGTGGTGTGGTATGTATATGTGTGTGTATAGTGTGGTGTGTGTGTGTGTATGTGTGTCTGTGTGGTGTGGTATGTGTGTGGTGTGTGTATGTGTAGTGTGGTGTGTGTATGTGTAGTGTGATGTGTGTGTGTGTCTGTGTGGTGTGGTATGTATATGTGTGTGTATAGTGTGGTGTGTGTGTGTATGTGTGTGTCTCTGTGGTGTGGTATGTGTGTGGTGTGTGTATGTGTGTGTGTGTAGTGTGGTGTGTGTGTGTGGTGTGGTATGTATATGTGTGTGTATAGTGTGGTGTGTGTGTGTGTATGTGTGTGTCTCTGTGGTGTGGTATGTATGTGGTGTGTGTGTGTGTGTGCGCGCGCGCGCGTGCACGCACGCTTGTGAGCGGCCTGGATGATGTTTGTGGGTGACAGTGAGTGGTGGGAGACACTGAATTGATAATGCCATGTTGGGGGGACCTCCTGGGCTCCCCAAGTTTTTTTTATTAGGGAACCACTATTCTGGCTTTGTGGGTCTAAGCTCCAGCTCCTTGTTATAAATAATGTCTTCTCTTGACCTGAGACTGGCGCCAGGAAGGCAGAAAAGGCAGCCCTCTGCTCCCCTCTGCTGCTTTTCTGGGCAACTGCATGCCTCTGAAAGAATTTCATTTCACATATAAAGATAATTCTCCCAGTGGGTCCACCACAGGGGACAAATGTGAGTGTGTGTGTGTGTGGTGGGGGGCAGGCTGGGAGGGTTAGTGACAATTTTGGAATTTTGGTTTCTTTGAAAAACAAAGAAATATGTTTTCATTTCATTTCATTCAGGTGCTGCTTCAGATTGTCTATAGCAGCAGAGCAGACTATGATTTGCCTTGTGCTCTAGCAGGGGCATGATTTTTCCAGCTACAGATAGTTTCTACAATTGTGTGACATCTGGAATTCTGGGGACTTTTCAGAGGGCATATAAATGCTAGGGTGCATTTACAGAGGGGCAGGGCAGTTGGTTAATTGTTATTTGTTGTTGGCCATGGCTTAAGTAGTTGTGCATAATGAAGAAAGAACAAGAATAATTCAGACATCCGATGACGAGGATCAAACTTGCCCCAAGGGCCTCAATGCTCCTGTCCAGCAGGAAGCACTCTAACAATAATGTCGCCTCCTTACTAACTCCTGACTTTATTCAGGGATCTCTTTCCTTTCCCCTCAATCCCTTTGTATCTTCATCTAGTGTTAGGGGGTTGAAAGGGTGGAAGAAAAGGGGTGGAGAAAGGTGAAAGAAAGGAAAACCCACAACATAGCCAAAACCAAGAGGGATGGAGAAAGAGAGAGAGAGAGAGAGAGAGAGAGAGAGAGAGAGAGAGAGAGAGAGAACGAAGAAGGAAGAAGAGGAAAGGGAGGGATGGATATTCACCAACAGTAAAAATGTGATCAACACTATGATATAAAATACAGAAAAGATAGGAATGGTGTCAGGGAAGTTTTCAAATGGTAACATTGATTCTTAATTATTCATCATTTAATATATTCTGAGCTTCAAAGCCAACCATTGGACTGAGCACAGGATCCCCATTGGAGGAGTAAGAGAAAGGACTGAAGGAGCTGAAGGGGTTTGTGATCCCACAGGACGAACAACAATATGAACCAACAAGATCCCACAGAGCTCCCAGGGACTAAACCACCAACCAAGGAGTACACACAGAGGGGCCCGTGGCTCCAGCCACATATGCAGACACATATGTAGCAGAGGATGGCCTTGTCGGGCATCAGTGGGAGAAGAGGCCCTTGGTTCTGTGAAGGCTCGATGGCCCAGTGTAAGGGAATGTGAGGGTGTGGAGGCGGGAGTGGGTGGGTGGGGGAGCACCCTCATAGAAGCGGGGGGGGGGGATGGGATAGGGGGTTTCCGGGGGTTTCCGGGGTGGGGAACAGGAAAGGTGATAACATTTGAAGTGTAAATAAAGAAATATCTGATTAAAAATATATTCTGAGCTTAATATAATCTTTGTTCTGGAGCTACAAGACAGAAGAACCACATAAGATTCTTGCCTATGAGGTACGTACATTCCAACAAAGAGAAGTGATTACTAAATAAGATGGATGAATATGTAAGTTATCGATGATGAGAATTAGAAAAACCAAGCAGAAAAGAAGGGCAGTGAGTTCTGCTGCGAAGAGTGCAAATCTTGAGGTAACATTTGAATAAAGATCCAGTCGAGATTAGACACCGAGAAGAAGAGATCAGCAAGCTGGAAAACAGTGATAGAAAATACCTAACCTGTAGCACCGAGACACTGGCAGCACCACCAGCAGCAGAACAGAGATTCAGAGCCCACAGGACAGCAACAGCATCCTAATGTATTTATAACCGAGGCTTCAGAAAGGCAAAGGGCAGTAAAACATTCTTGGGAAATTTAATGCTAGTAAATCTGACAGCTTAGTGATGAAATGGACACTAGCACATCCACACGTGCTAGGTAAACACTCAGCCACTGGGCTAAATTCTCAGCCCAAAGTTTTTGAGGCCAGTATTAACCTGATATTAAAATCATAGAAAAACATTCCAAGAGAAGAAAATTAGAGGCCATGTTGAAAATTAGAGGCCTATGAAAAGGACACAAAACAATATATAAAAGAACATATCAGGATCAAACGAGGCTAATAATAGAAATAAAAGGACTTAAGATTTGAAAACCAAAAGAACTCATTATTATATTGCATGTAGGAAACAATGTAACTATTCCAAAATATGTATAAAAAAAAAGAAAGAAAGAAAGAAAAAATTTAAAAAGCAGTTGATAACTTTGATGAAGAGAAGTCCCACAGTGTGGTAAAGGATGTGCGTACCCAAAGCCTACAGCTGAATGCTGAAATAATGCTTTCTTTTAGACTAGGAAGAAGCCAAAGATATCTGTTCTTATGGCTCCATTCAAAACTGTATTAAGTTCCTAATCACTACCACAAGACAAGACAAACCAAACCAAACTCCAAACCAAACCAATTTATTACTGATACATTACTGTTGAGGTCACTATTATTATAGATCCAGATAATCCAACTGGATCTATCAAGTCTGATGTTCAGGGCAGAGATATAGGTTGAAGATACATTTAAATCCACAGGAGTAGATGATATAACTGGAGGGATGGGGGAAAATAGAAGGGCAAGAATATTAAGAATGGAGTCCCAGAAATACTCCAATTGTTAGCTTGGGAACCAGGGTGGGAGGGAGAGAGAAGAGGGGAGAAGGGAGAAGGGAGAAGGGAGAAGGGAGAAGGGAGAGGAAAGCAGAATGTAAAACTTTGCCCTGAACAAAACTCTATAGGAATAGAGGCTATCCATAATGCTGGAAATAAGTGAGGGGATGTCTTAATGGGCCTTGGCTACCAAGCTAGGGCATTGTGGACGTTTCTAACGATGGAATTGTGGTCAGATGGACAATTTAGGAAGGTTGCTCTGGCAACACAGAGTGTGGTAGAGAGTGGAGTAGGGATAGCCTGCACACAGGCGGTATGGTCTAGGAAGAAGGAAGTGTATACTAGGTTAGGAAAGGGTAAAAGGGTTTCTGCTGTAGAGCTTTCCCTAGGGCCAGAGGGATCTGTCCATGGTGCTGACGCGGAAGTTCCAACGCCACCTCTTGAGGGCAAATCTGGAATCCCATCCAGATCTCAGGACTGGCAAGGAATCAACAAATCCGGCATTGCTCAGAGACTTTAGGACCTGGTAAAATGGTTTGGAGACTTGGGGTACCTGTAGTGGCTTTGCTTCTAGGTACATTCCAAGGTCATAGTTGTTTTGATGGAATCCAGCTAGTCAGAGAGACTGAGAACAGGAACCAGAGGACAGTCACTTTCCAAGGCTCCACCTGTCACTGAGGCTTACGCTGTCTGTCAGAGGTGATGCAGGGCTGGCCTAACTACTCGTCTTGGTCACGTGATGCTTAGGTTCCATTTGACTCAGTAGCTATCCTTGGCCGCCCATTGGCTCAGGCTGACATTTTGTCATTGTATGTTAGTTTTTCCCGAAAAGCCTCTTTATGCTCTTTTATGACTAAACCTAGTACACCCATTTTGATGTACTTCCTGGGATCCTCCAAAGTTGGTGAGGTTTGTTTTCTTCTTTTGTTTGACACCACAAACAAAGCTAGCTGATCTGTAATCTTAGCTCCTGAAGTTGTCTTCGCTAGTCCTTACATAGATTTCTTCCTCTCACACATATCTCACTTCTATCCAACCCAACAACTACTATCAGCCATGTTTTATGTCTGAGAATTTAACACCTTTCCCCATGGCAAACACTATCCTGAAGTTTGCACTTGTAATTTTCTTCATTAAAAAATTATATGTATATGTATTATATAGTGAAATTATATTTAATTATATAAATTAATCATATAATTATAAAGTATATTATATAATACACATTACATTATAAAATAGATAATAAATTGTATTATATATTCATATATATTATGTATTAGAAATATATTATGTATAGAAATATGTATAAATTATATGTAGTTATAAAATATATTATAAAACATATAAGAAGACATAATTATGTATTATATGCTATATAATATATAGCATTTTTTATTTTTAGATGCTATTGAAGTTATTAAAAGAGTACCTTGTTGTATGCACTATTCTGTGACTTGCATTTTTAGTTCAAAGTATTGCCAAGATTTATGAAGTTGTTGTGTGGGCTATAGTTCATTCACTATTTCTGATATGAAAATATTCTTTTGTGAAAGTACATCACTATCTATTTTCATGTCAATGGACAGTGACATGTCATTGCCATTATTTTTCTATTTTAAGTAGTCCTGCTAATTAATGTATGATTGTCCATATTCCCTAGTATACAGATTTCTTAAAGTATATTGTTTTATGAATTCCTTGAGAATTTTATACATACAATGTATTTTGATCACATTCACTTCAAGTTCCTTCCTCTGATTCCTCCTAGATCCATCTCTACCATCCACCTGCCTTTCCACTTCATGACTTTAAAAAAAAAAAGAATTGCTCTACCCATGTTCTATACATGGCTGTGCAGTTGCCCACTGGAGCACCCACCAGGGAGCATCCACCAGGGAGCACCCACCAGGGAGCACATTCATTAAAAAAAAAAAAAAGCAACCAGGCTTCCCATCACCTAGCAGCCATCAACTACCCACAGTTCCTTAGAAGGCTCATGAGTTCTCTTACCTCCGTGCTGGATTGCTGACTGGTTTGATTTTGTACAGGGCTTACACAGGCAACCACGATTGCTCTGAGTTCATAAGAGGATTGGTCCTGTCTTGCCCCTAACTACTGCTTCATCCTAGCTATTCTTGACCTTTGCCATCCCTACCCCTCCTTTGATGATGTTTCCTGAGCCTTGGCAACGAGAGTGTGACACAGTTGTCCTACTCGTGGCTGAGCATGCCCCAGGTACTCATTTCTCTCCTTTTATTTTAACTTTTTGCATTCCTATATTAATCAGAATCCACTACAGAAGCTTCTCTCATGATGTCTGAGAACTGCAGTAAACTATGGGTATAGAGATACAAATTAGAGGACATTTGAAACAATGTCCATTTAGCAAATTAACGGTAGCAGGTTCATGGGGGGTGGTGGTGTCTATGGGCTCCCAAGGCACGTGTTCTTGGTCATAGTTACAGACCAGGCATTCTTTCCCTTTTGCGGAGTGGGCCTTAAATCCAAACATATTTAGTTGGTTACTCTACAACATTTGTGCCACTATGGCACTCACGTGTACATCTTGCCAGGCCAATTGTTATTGTAGCTCACAGGGTTTACGGCTGGGAAAGATTCTTGGTGACTTTTCTCTCCCATCCGCCTGTATCGCATCTTCTGGTACTGTGAAAGTCAGCCAGTGGTGGGAAAACTTCCTGACCAGGGCTACTTTGATTTCTCCATGTTCTGTGCTCAAAGTGTGTGGTGTTTTCAGGAATAGGTTTTTATTCTAGTTCTGGTGGGCAATTGAGAGCAACAGCAGGAGCCTATATTCTTCTGGGGGAGGTGTCTCTAGGATATTCATGGCCAATAATTCAAGGGCATTTATCCTATACCCGGCATTGGGCTTTTTCAATTATTAATCTATGGCTTATGGGAAGACCATTCTCATATGCAGGGTAACTTCAATTAAACTCATAAAAAACAAAACAAAACCTCTGTGTATGAAGTTTATAAAATGCCAGATTTCCATATGGTGTTTTCAAGCATCGTTAATGTTGATTATCCCTTCTCTGCCCAACTCTGTTCTTTGCTCTCCTATTTCTCTCTCTCTCTCTCTCTCTCTCTCTCTCTCTCTCTCTCTCTCTCTGTCTCCATTTAAACCTCCCTCCCCATCATTTTCTATTTCATCTTCCTTAAGATATCCCCTCATGGACAAAAAGCAAAACAGAGATTGAAGGAAAGGCCATCCAGACACTGGCCCACCTGGGGGTCCATCCCAGATGCAGACACCAAACCCAGACACTATTGCAGATGCCAAGAAGTGCTTGCTGACAGGATCCTGATATAGCTGCCTCCTGAGAGGCTCTGCCAGATCCTGACCAATACAAATGTGGATGCACACAGCCAACCATCGGACTAAGCACAGGGACCCCAATGGAGGAGTTAGGGGAAGGACTGAAGGAGCTGAAGGGGACTTACCTGGCATCAGTGGGAGGGGAGGCCTTTGGTCCTGTGAAGGCTTGATGCCCCAGTGTGGAGGAATGCTAGGGCAGTGAGTCGGGAGTGGGTGGGTGGGGGAGCACCCTCACAGAAGCAGGGAAAGGGGGATGGGATAGGGGTTTGGCAGAGGGGAAACTGGGAAAGGGAATAACATTTGAAATGTAAACAAATAAAATATCCAAATTAAAAAAAAAAAGATCTGAAGATGCAAAACCTAACAAGAAAAAAGATATCCCCCTTATGGCTCCTTTCTAGTTAAATGTGTGCGCATGCACACACAGACACAGACACACAGACATAGACACAGACACAGACACAGACACAGACACAGACACAGACACAGACACACATGCAGACACAGACACAGACACAGACACACATGCAGACACAGACACAGACACAGACACAGACACAGACATAGACACACACACAGACACACACACACCACACCACACCACACCATACCACACCACACCACACCACACCACACCACACCACACCACACCACACACATCCCTAAAGATTTGACCCTAGGATTTTCATATTGGTGAGAACATGGGGTGTTTGTTTATCTGGGTCTAGATCGCCTTACTAAGTATAATTTTTCTAGTTCCCTCTATTCATCTCAATTTTTCATTTTTTTTCCCTGCTGAATAAAATTCTATTCTGTATAAGCAATACACTTCCATTATCCATTCATCAGTTGATAGCCATTTAGGCTATTTCTACTTCCTAGCTGTTGTTGATAGGACAGTGATAAAGAATGACGAACACTCATCACTGTAGTAGAATATAGTCTTTTGGGTATATTCCCAGGAGTGATATAGCTGGACCATAGGGTGGATCTATTAATACCTTTTTGAAGGACTTCCACACTTATTTTCACAGTGTCTGCAATATTTAGATAATGCTAATTCAACTTTATAGGAAAGTAAATTGTTTATATCAGTATACAACATAATATATAGTAGAACAGAATGGTCAACTTAGTGTCTCTAACACCGAGATTTGCCAGTCTTCTCAATCTTTATTAGCTGAATAAAGACAACTAGAGTTCTTTTGGAGTCCTTGACTTTCATTTCTCTATTGTTCAGAATGAGTAATTTTTTTTACATATATTAGTATTTATGAACCTGAGATAAATGTCTTCATTCATGTAATCATTCTTTAATATTTATCAGTATAGTCCCCCCTCCAATTGTCTATTGTTGAAAAATGTCAGCCCATAGCTTGTCTACAAGAGTAAAAATCAATACACACACACTCTTGCAACATTTTATTTAGCCCTCTTATTTGTATATAAATATCAATATTTTATTCTGAACTATTTGAGACTAACTCTCAAATTATGAGGTTTCCACATAAAGGGCATAGAAGGGCATTCTTCTGAATGACAATAACATAATTATTACATTCAGGAAATTTAACATTGATTCATTACAATCCTTTAATATGTCGTCCAAGTCCCATTAATGTCTTTTAGGATCCAATCAAAGATCTCACATTGTATTCAGTTGCTTTCTCTATTTTTCTTCTTTAACCTGGAACACTTTCTCAGCCTGTTATTGATCTATATAAGGTTTGGCTTTGAAGATATATTTTTAAAATTTTTATTTTTATTTTACTTTATGTGTATGGATATTTTGCTTATACATATGTCTATGTACCACCTCTGTGCCTGGTGTCTACAGACCAAAAGAGGGCACAAGATCCCTTGGAACTGGATTTACAGGTAGTTTTGAGCCACAGTGAGTTCTGGGAATCAAACTTAAGTCCTCCAGAAGAGCAGCCAATGCGCTTAACCACTGACCAATCTCTCCAGTCCACGCTGATATCTTTGAAAGTACAGGCTGTTTTTTAAAACAAGTCTTTCAATTTGGATTTAAGATGTTCAGGCTATTTACTATCCTGTCAACAATTATTTATATCCTCATGACAGATTCAGGCTAAGCTTTTTAGGCAGGAATGTTAAATCAATGACATGTTATCTAAGGGTGAACATATATTTTTCTAATTATTGGTGATGCTAGCCTTGATGACTTGGCTAACTAAGAAAGTTTCTCTTAGTACTGCAGTGTAATTACTTGTGTATAGATCTTTCACAAGCTCGTTTTATATTTATGTCTACTTATTTTATATAGACAGGTGCCAGGTTAGGATAGTTCAAATGATGATTTTGAGTTTTCAGTGATGGGAGAGTGATTTAAATCCAGTGTGAATCATAGGAGGGATTGTGTTATATGGTATGATATTTTCTTTTGATAGCAGGTAGTGACAATAAGTTCCAACCACTGTCAGCTATAGGATCACAAGCATTAAGAGCCAGTAGTCTGTAGTGTGCTTTATTGCTAAACCTCTACTGAGGACACTTAGTAGATTAGTTGTACTGTGCATTTTAAACTTTTTAAGCTGTGAAAGTTTTATTGGTTGAGATGTAAGCTCTTTGTGAGCTGGGGAGAGACAGTAATGGTCTTGCTGTTATAGCTGGAATCTTTAAATACTGTTCCCTGATTCTCTCCCTGCTTTAAATTAAAAAAATATTTTATAAGTGCATTTTTATTGTACTCAGTGTTGAGTTCCATATAGATAATTTCTTCCAAGTATATAATGTGCTTTGACTATATTCACCCCTCTCCCATTCTTTCCTTTTAGTCTTCCAAGTCTCCCTCATATATCTTTAGTCTCCCTCATATACATACATACATACATACATACATACATACATATGTATATGAGCTACAAATAAGAAAGACATATCTGTGTTTTGTATTGGACTTAATTTGCTTAATACGGTGATCTCCAGGTGTATCCATGTTTTAGCAAATGACATAATTTTCATTCTTCTTCATGGCTGAATAAAATGCCACTGTACATTTATAAAGCATTTATCCTATTCATTTGCTGATGGACATCTTAGCTATTGTGAACAGTGCTGCAAGAAACATAGCTCAGTGGGTCTCTGTAGTGCGCTGCCTTATAGTTCTTTGGGTCTAGACCGAGTAGTGGTGTAGCTAGGTCATATAGTTCTGTTTTCAGGTTTTGATTTCCAGAGTGGTTGGAGCACTTACAACCTTTTCATTAGTGTTGTTGGCCACACTGAAGGCTGGCTTTCCCCCCACGTTTCTTGCCAGTGTTTGTTTATTATAGTTCTGACCAAGGTGGGAAAGAACTTTAATGTAATTTTAATTTGCCTTTCCCTGATTGCTAAAAATATTGAACACCCTTTTTCGTGTCTATTGGCCATTAGCACTTCATCCTTTGGAGAACTGTCTGTTCATTTCAAAGCTCAACTTGATTGTTTGAGCTTTGGTGTTTTTTTTTTCCTTCTTTTTTAGTTCTTTATATATTTTAGATATTAATTTTTAATCCTCGGCAAAGTTCCAATAACATTGTTTACAAAATTCCTAAGATTCATATAAAATCACAAAAGACTCTGAATAGCCCAAGTAACTGTGAGCAAAAAGAACAACACTGGCCGGAGCCATCACCATAACTGATTCTAAACTATATTACAGAGCCATGGTTATAAGAACAGCATGTAGTAGTTAAAAAACAGGATCAATGGAAGAGAATAGAAAACCCCAAAACTTCAACTTCCAGCTTCCCTCAAATCCCCCAACACACTTGCCTTCCAACCTCCTTTTTCTTTTAAATAATCCACTAAGCCCAAGTTACTGCTGTGCATATTGTGTTTGGATGCTGGGGTGTGGGACTATCCACTGGAACAGGGAAATCTGCTAGTGGCACACATTTTAAACAAGGAAAAGAATGAAAGTGATTCTCTCTCCCCAGACATAGCAAGTGTCAAGTGCTCCTCAGCAAGGATGTGGTCTGGAGACCTCCCTGCCCCCATCATTCTGGATGTTTGTAGCCATGTAATTTTGATGAAGGCATCAGAAACATACACTGAAGAGAAGATAGTGTCTTCAATGTATTGGGAATGCTGAAAAAAATGTAATATTCAAAGTGTTTTAGTTACTTTTGTTGCTGTGATAAAATTCTCTTGGTTGGAAGTTACTTAAAGGAGAAAGAATTTATTCCAGCTTCTGGTTCCAGAGGAAGAGTTGATAATGGCAAGGGAGGGAGGGGAGGGAAGGGAGGAAGGGGAGGGAAGGGAGGAAGGGGAGGGAAGGGGGGAAGGGGAGGGAGGGGGACGGAGGGGAGTCTGGGGAGGGAAGGAAATCAGGGGAGGGAGGGGAGAGGGAAGTCAGGGGAAGGAGAGAAGGCAGGGGAGGGAGGGGAGGGAAGGGAGGAAGGGGAGTCAGGGGAGGCAGGGAAGGGAGGGGAGGGAGGGGAGGCAGAGGAGGGAGGGGAGGGAGATAAGTCAGGGGAGGGAGGGGAGTAAGGGGAGGGAGGGGAGGGAGAGGAAGAAGGAGAGGGGGAGGGAGGGGGAGGGAGGAGGGAGGAGGAGGGAGGAGGGAGAGGGAGGGAGATAAGTCAGGGGAGGGAGAGGAGTAAGGGGAGGGGGGAGGGGGGAGGGAGGTGAGGGAGAGGAGGGGAGGGAGGGGAGTCAGGGGAGTCAGGAGAGGCAGGGGAGGGAGAGGAGGAAGGGGAGGGAGGGAGGGGAGGGAGGGGAGGAAGGGAAGGGAGGGGAGAAAGGGGAGGGAGGGGAGGGAGTGGAAGAAGGGGAGGGGGAGGGACGGGATGGAGGGGAATGGAGGGAGGGGAGGGAAGGGAAGGGAGGGAGTGGTAGGGCGTAGGGAAGGGCAGGGGAAAGAGGGGAGGGGGAGGGAGGGGAGGGAGGGAAGGGGAGAGAGGGGAGGGAGGAGAGGGGCGAGGGAGGGGAAGGGGAAAGAGAGGAAAGGAGGGAGGAGAGGGAGGGAGGGGAGGGAGAGGAAGGGGAGGGAGGAAGGAAGGTGAGTGAGGGGAGGGAGTGGAGGGGAGGTAGAGGAGGAAGGGGAGGCAGGGGAGGGAGGGGAGGCAGGGGAGGGAGAGGGAGGGGAGGGAGGAGGGGAGAGAGGGGAGCCATGGCCAAAGCAGAGAGCTGAGAGATCATATCCGTCTCTATCCATATATAGGAAGCAGAACTGTAAGTAAGGTGATGCCATAGCTTGGAAAGCCCACCCCAATGGCTGACTTCCCACAGCAAAGTTCCGTGTCCCAGAGATTCCATACCCCAAATAGCAGGGACCAAGTTTTCAAATATGAGAGCCTATGAGTGAAAGTTCTCATTCAAACCACTGCTCAATCACAGAAAATGAAGCATCGCTGCCTCTCACCTTGCTCCAAAATTAATTCAAAATGGCTTAATATCAGTCCCCAAACTATGGAACAGTTAAAGGAATAGGGCAAATACTCCAAGATAAAGGCACAGGCAAAGATTTTTCCTCTTCCACTGGAGAGGATTACTGAAGTCTCAGGTCCTCATTGGGTTTTTGGATGCCGAACATCAAACTTCAGGTTAGCTTAGGAAGGTGTCCCAAAGGCACGGTAATTTGGGATTCACAGCGACTGGAATGTCACTCCATTCTGCGTGTACCTCACACTGCTGCTGGGAAGCTGGGATGGTTGGTGCTGCGCCACTTCTGCCTCCGTGGGGGATTTGGTAGCCAGCAGAGGGATGTCTGACTTTAGCATCCTCTCTCTCTCTCTCTCTCTCTCTCTCTCTCTCTCTCTCTCTCTCTCTCTCTCTTTCTCTCTCTCTCTCTCTCTCCTCCACAGTGGAGTTACTCCCTTTGGCCAGCAGAGGGAGGCACTGAAGTGTAAAACCATCTAGCTTTGCTTAGTTTCGGTTCCTCTTGAGATCAGAACTTCTGCAGAGTTTTAGGCAGATACTAAACAACATTTACTGAACACAGTGTGTCCAAGTCATAACTACATGTATTGCTTTAACCTTGAACATCTTTGCCTGACAGGGGTCCCCATCCCCATTTTCCAGAAGAAACCAGTTTCAGAGATTGTCAGTTGCTGGTGGCCTTCGAGCTGGTGTATGGTTTGCCTGGAACTTTGAGCCATGTTTTCTGGTTCTCGGAGGGAGGATTATTGCCTCCTCATAGTAGTCTCAGAACAAATGTTAGTGACTTAGTGGCACAGCGTCTGTCTGAAGCCTGAGACCGGCAGCCTTCACTGCTTTACATCAGAAATTGTAAGTCTTTCATATCTTTACTTTCTAAACTTTTCATGACCCAGTGAGTTTCATCAGCGCCGATGGCTGAAGGATGGCTTACAGGAGCATGGCTACCTTATCCGACACTGAAGAAAAATATCTCCCCCCTCATCAACAGAGACTACAGAGTCTCCTCAGAGAGGAAGAGTGCTCCATGAGCCCTTCTCCCTGCTATGGCAAGGGGTCGAAGGACCTGATCCTATGCAGATGTGCAGGCAACCACAGCTGCTGTCCGGTCATGAGCAGAACTCAGCATTCCGCGTGGATCCTTATTACATTTTCCTTCTGCATTGCTCCTTGGGTGGGTGGGATTGATACCCACGTCTCACTCTTGGCTGGATAATATCATTCAATAGTAGCTTGTTATCTGCTGACAGCGGCATTCCTCCACAGGCATCAACGTAGTTATGGAGAAGCAGATCTGTTTAGCAAAACAGCAGCAGCTGCTGTCCTGATAGGTCATGTGACTTCTGCAGCCAAGGCCTTTTGACCGGATTTATAACCTCATAGTTCAGGAATTTTGTTTTGTCTTTGCTTTTAGATCTTATAATTTATTTGTTACTTTTAAACATTTGTTATTTTTATTGAAAAAATTTATGCAACATATTTCAATCACACTTTTTCTTCCTCTAACTCCTCCCAGATCCTCCCCATCTCCCCCCTCTTTCTCTTTAAAACAAACAAAACCAACAATGCCAAAATAAGAAAAACAAGAAACACAACCTACACCCTCACCACAAAAACATAGAAATGAAAACCAAAATGCACAAGCCATAGGCCAATAAGTTAAAAAATATCCAAGCAAAGCAAAATGAGACAAAAAGTCTACAAAGATACTTTGAGTTTGCTCAGTGTTGCTGTCTACTATGGGCAAAGGGCTTACTCTGAAGTGTGGTTACTGTAACCAGTGAGACTCCACCTGGGAAAACTGATTTTTTCCCTTTGTCATCAAGTATCAGTTGCAGATAATCTTCTGGATCAGGTGTGGGATCCTAATCTGTTCCCCTCTCTCAGTGCTGGGACCCCGCTTGCCTTGAACTTTTACAGGCAGGCACTGGGCCGGCTGCCACGGCATCTGAGTTCACATCTGTGTCAATTGTGCTATGTCTGGAAGATGCTGTTTCCTGCAGTCACCCCCTATCTCTGGGTCTTACCATCTTTCCACCTCTTTTTCTGCATAGGCTACTGAGCCCTTAAAGAAGCATTTGATGAAGACATCCTGTTTACGTGAGTGCTCCAAAGTCTGTCACTCTTAGAGACTTAGTCTTGACAGGAATCAGACTTAGAAGTGGAAGCTCTCAAGGAGGACAGCCTACGTCTCCTCACAGTCTATTCCTGTAGTTTTCTCTGGCTTCCTTCATTTTCTTGAGCAAGAGTTTAACGTATTCTGAAGTTTCCCCCTTGTGTGTCTTAGTGCATCTCTCTCTGTCTCTCTCTGTGTGTCTCTCTTTGTGTCTCTCTGTCTCCCTGTGTCTCTCTGTCTCTCTCTTTCTTTCATTTTTGTTGTTGTTGTAAGGATTTTGTTGCATAGCCCTGTCTACCCTGGAACTCACTTTGTAGAACAAGCTGGCCTAGAAGCTCAAAGAGATCCGCTAGCCTCTGCCTCCTGAGTACTGGGGTTAAAGGTATGGACCATTACCACCTGGCTTCTTAATGCACATTTCTTTAGAGAAACACATCAGTGTTTGTGTTGAAGGATATTCTGAATCTTGGGTGCTTTGGTCTATGGTTTTATTTTTTTAAATCTTTCTTATTTAAGGCCTTATTGAATACATATTGTTGGGCATCATCTTCTATAGAGATTGAAAAGATTTTGGACTTTGCTAGTTCCTCTTATCTCCAGCTGCTGAGATACAGCAGTATCTGCTAGTCCATGGAATATAATGTTCTTTCATACACACACACACACACACACACACACACACACACACACACACCCCAAGTTGAAAACATTCAGTTTGGCATCTACCAATAGACTTGTGCATCCTTTCTCCAACTCTCATTGTTCTACAGTGACAATTTTCTTTACTATAAGCAGACACCCTCTGCTGTGCATGAAGACACCTGTGCTTCATGGGAAACACTTGCATGTCCTTCCCATTGATTCAGACCATACAACCCTGTTACTCGCCACACACAAAACTGGCAGCTTCTTCTGTGCCGTGCAATTCTTATAGAAAGTGCAAAGTTTGCTTTTCATTATCCACTTCCATGTGTTTCTGACAGATGTTCAGCTTAGGATTTTGATCACTGGGAAACTCTTACTCACCCCGAGTGTGTCTGGCAGAGCTTCAGCCACTTTCTAAGTTAGTTCTAAAGAACATCCCAAGTCTGCAAGTCCGTCCTGCAGGGATGAACTCTGGAGCATCGTACCTGTTTGCAGATTTAAAGCAAATGTGTATGCACCAGTGGAAACCAAAGGCTGCAGAGCTGGATGCTCTGGGATGGTCAGTCATGGCACCAGGGCAGGAGGTCATTGTCTAAGTGGCATCAGTCAAGCAAACCAACATTCCTGGCAAGGTTTCCTCAAGTCTTCTTGCTCTGAGGTCACTGTGTCCTTTGGTTCTCAAAGCCAAACATCTGGGATCTGTTTCAGTGTGTGGTTGGAGAAAACCAGCACTACCCTCTCCCCTCTCCTCTGTCTTTTTTGGCCTCTTCCTACCAAGAGTTGTGGTTTGGGCTAGAGCAATGGCTCAGAGGTTCAGAACACTGGCTGAGCTTCCAGAGGACCGGGCTTCAGTTCCCAGCATTCACACCATGCCCCAAGTCATCTGGAACTTCAGTTCCAGAGGATCTGACACCATCTTCTGACTGTCATGGGTGCCAGGCGTTCACACAGTGAATGAGCATCCATATATTAGGCATATCCACAAAGGCAAAACTCTTACCACAAAATAAATCTTAAACAAGGCTGAGTTCAGTCCCGTCCCTCTTTTGGTATGAGATGCTCTGTGAGGCTTGCATCTAACAAACACAAGGAGGCACAGGTGGTGCTGCTTGCTTCTGAGACTATGCTGTCATGAAGGGAAGTAGGTCTCTGTTAGGCTCTATCTCATTGGATGCTTGTTTTTGTAGTCTAACTGCCATGTGATGAGGAAGGCTAGCTCAAACAGAAAAGTCAGGTACCTCAGGGAGGTGTGTGCTGTGGTGTATGAGCAAGCCTTCCAGGGAACTCTATTCTCAGCCACTATCTGACTGACATATGTCTATGACCTGGGATTGCTGTACACACACACACACACACACACACACACACACACACACACACACACACACTGGTTTTCATCTTGTCTTCTCTCCTCTGCTGTGCATTAAGTTCAGCTTTGATCTTAACTGTGGGAAAGTGGCGCCGAGGTAGCATGTATTTCTCCAAATCTGATATTTGAGATTATGCTTCAAATCTTCAGGCTTAGGCTTTTGAATCCTCAAATCAAGAACTTCACTTTGATTAAAAAGACATGTAGGACTAGCGGATGGGGAGAGACGTGGTGGGGAAGACGGAAGCAGACGTCACAGTCCATTGTTTGCTCTGTCCACAGCTAATCTACGGACGGGGTAATTTCATCTCGGAATTCTTCCTCTTATTTCTTTCTCCAACTGAAAGAATGTTCTCATCTTAGGAACAAGTCCGTCCTCTTCCTAGGCCAATTGGAAGGATTGCAGATTGAAATAACATTCTTCCTCATTCTGTTTTGTATTTACCGAGCTGTGTAATCAGAGCTATGGTGTGCGCCAGCCCTTAGGAATGTTAGACTAGCGACGACAGAGAGAGTGGTTACAAGCATTGGCTGCAGAAGGCTTCTCGATGGGGCTGTTGTCTTAGCTGGGAGAACATTCTAGGGACAGGCTGTCCTGGGCCTTCTCCAGATGAGAAGGATTTGTAGAGTGAGAAAAGACGCTCACTCCTCTCCCCTGAGTCGAGTCGAAGTGCCGACTTTTCTTCTTTGTGTGGCATGGACTCCTGGCTTTCCTCAGTTAACACGCGGTCCTCTCTCCCTCTACTCGGGTATGCTCTGTGCCTCCACCACAATCACCCCAAACTTTCAGGCTTCTGAACAGTTCCTTCTCTCTTCCACCTCTGGACCTTTAGTCGTCAGAGGGAAGGTCTTTCTTTTCCCTGTCCCCCTAGGCTGTCTCTCACTGTCTTGCAGGTCTTGACTCTGTAGCTCTTTCCCCAAATCACATCTACAGGTAAACCACAACATTCTTTTTTGTGAGTGTGTTTCCCTGCATGTTTGTGTCCTCTCTACTGTCCCCAGGGTGACCTTTGAATTGCAGGTGTAGTCCCTACACCAAATCTGTCAGGGCTGGTGGCTGAGTAGCAACTTAGTTTGTTTGCTGTGAGCAGGTGGGTGGAGCTGGCAGTCCCTGGGCCCTGAAGTGGATTTCCAATTGAAGGCTCAGGACATGCAGAATGTAATAGGATTAGTAGGCATATAATTAGACAGTTACAAGCGAAGGAGTAGACTCTGGGAGGGACATAAGCTTCATTCTAGTTTCTAAAGGCCTAGGTTCTGTCCCAGAGTCAAATGACCTGGATCGTAACCCAGCACCAATCCTGATTTGCTGTGTGGTCTAGGCAAGCTGCCCGTCTCCTTTGAGCCTTGATTTTCCATGGGTACCCAGCTAGATCTGCTGTGCCTGGTATATAATTGAGGCTGACACTGCTTGTGAATACAGAGCAGGCAGTCCAGAAGGAATGCATACACACTAAAATGGCTCACTCGTTCATATATAGATGGTTGATGTACACACAGATGGTCCTAACAAAGGGGAACGGAAGGTTTTGTGCTCTCCAAGGTGTTGACTCACCTTCGGATGCTGTCTCTACCTCTCTGAGCTTCAGTTTCACCTTTGGCATATGAAGACGGTAATTCTAGATGGTGGAAGGTATTTATAAAGGTTAAGTGAAAATAACACAGCTGAAGAAGCCCAGAAGTCACGGTATGGATTGCAGTCAGAAAGAGAAATGGAGGGATGTGTTTCTGCTTGAGGTAGGGGAGGACTGAGAAGGCTTCCCAGGCCAGGCTTTAGAGGGTGTAGACGCTCTCTCTGACAGGGACTCTGACAGGGTGGAACTGTGGGCATGAAGGCCCCAGGGCTTGCTGCAGAGCCCAGAGGCTCCGCTCCCTCTCCCCAGGTGCCTTCTATCTGCTCAGTACTGCGGTCTCACCTCCTCTTTGCTTCCTGTCATCCACGCTTCAAGGCTGCCCACCTTTTCCCACTTCTCTCATCAGGACAGCCTCCCCACCTCCCACAGCCTGTCATCTTCTCAGAGAAGTATCCGGTGTCCTCCCTGGTCTCCTCAGAACATGCTTTTCTCTCTGCTCAGCCCTCACACCCTTACTTCACTTAGACATAGCCAGTATTGCACTGTTGCTCACATGTTACAGTCCTTTTCGTCTAATCCCCCACTTTGCTCCGCAAAACTTGCTCTTTCCAGGGTTTTACTTATTACTATTGCTGTTGCAATTATTATTTAAAATCTGTATTTTATTTATGTGTGTGTATATGTGCACCAGGGTGAGATCAAAAGAGGCTCCAGAGTCCCTAAAGTTGCAGTTACAGGTGGTTGTGAGCTGCCAGGTGGGTGCTGGGAACTAAACCCAGGTCCTCCGCAAGAACGACAAATGCCCATACCGCTGGTTCATCTCTCCAGCCCCAGATTTTGTTTGTCATCTTTTACTTTTTAAAAGATTCACTAGATCTTAGTGGCTTTCCCTAGGACAGGGCTATAGATGAAACAAGGGAGACACAGGGACTCACACAGCTCTTGAAGTTTTGAAAACTGTGCTAAGCCTAAGTATTGCTCATTCACTCAGCAGCCAGAGGGCGGGGTCAGGACCCATAGGTAATTGCACACAGAGCAGTTTAGCTGCCCGGTAGGTCCTGCTTGAGCTCAGAGAGGTGCAAGGTGTGTTGGGTGTGTGGAAACTCCAAGTTCATTTGTTAATCTTGGGAAATACCTGAGAGCATCAAAGAGGAGGTGAATAACAGCAGACAAGGGCCAAGAAACAAAGGCGTTCTGTCTCCCACTGAATCTCCTTACCCCTCTCTTGAGATCTAGACTGGGTAATTTATCCCTTCAAAAAGTGCTGGCTGTCAGGGACATGCCTTCCTCAAGCTGATGTGCCGTCTTCCCTAAGTGTGATGGAGGACTAAGCTACGTGGTTTCAGTGATCTGAAGATTGGATACACGGGTGTGCGGGTCGATCCCGGAATGGGAGGGAGCGCCTAAAGGGAACTCTGTGTCCCCTGGGATGCTCGTTTGTTGCCAGAAGTAGAAAGGCATCTGGCCTTTTGGAAAATGGACAAAATCATTTTCTTCCCTGGCCTGGGGAGGAACTTCATAGAAGAATATTTTGAGTTGCAAAATGATGGATGGAAATGAGATTTTATGAGGAAGAAGCTACAGCTGTGCATTTCAGTGTTCTCTTTAGCTCTTGGAGGGGGTTGGGGAGGAAAAGACCACCGAGTCATTCCCCTTTGGCACTGCAACTGAGAGAATTCTGATGGCCGTGACTCTTGGGAGTATATGGGATGTCACTGGGGAAATCCTCCTTCTCCCTTGCCCCCCCCCCTTTTATTTTTATTTATTTATTTATTTTGCCACTTGTAATCCTAGAGGTTCTCTCCATTTCCATGGCTTTAGTCCTACACAGGCTGATGATCCTTGAAAGAGACATCCCTGTTTCTTTTCTTCCTTGTCTCCCAGCTTTCTAGGTATCTGTTTCCTTCACTGCCTGGATGTAATCTTGGTACAATGAAAAGCAAGTTATTCACAATGTGCTCACCTTCCCTGGGTGAAGTCATGCTATGTGCAGGCTGTCCCACTAGTCAGGGGCATGCTTTGGAACCTGAATTCTGAGATGATTTACCTGGCAGTGGGTTGTAAAGAGGATGACTAAGACTGCCTGGATTTCCAGCGCTACCTTGACGTTTTGATTGATGGCACTGCTCTAGTCTCTCTCTCTTCTGTGTTTAAGACTTGAGCAATCTCTACATCTCTACATCTCTACTTGGATGGCCTCTGGGCACTCATTGCTTATTGCAGTTAATGCTGATCTTACATTTTTGCATCTTTTGCCTCCCCCCACCAAACTTGCCTCACTTTGGTTTTCTCTTTCTCTCTCAGGGAACACCATAATCTCAGGTGCTTTAGTTAATACTTTTATTTTGAGGCAGGGTCTACCTTTGTAGACCTGGCTGGAACAAACTGGTCTGAAATTCATAGAGACACATTTGCTCCTTGCCTAGCCCTCAAATTAATTTTGAAAATACCCTTAATTCGTTTCCCTTTCTTGTATTTTGCTTCTAGTTTATTGTTTTTTTTTTTTTAGTTTATTGTTAAAACCAACAGTTTCCCTTTTCCTAATAACTAGTATGGGCCTTCTGAAAGTCCTTTATTACAGCCTGTGAGTGTCTATATCCATCTAAGCATTTTCCCTCAGTTTCAGATTAAGGTGTCCTCACTCCTATTTGAGACACATTTTTCACATGGGTTATAGGCTCCATCTCTCCTCCATTTCTTAAATTGTGTCATAAGTTGTCCATTCTATCCTTCATTTTTTAAAAAAAAACTTCTCTCCAGCCTATACTCTTGTCCAAGTCTCTTCCAAGTCCCTAAACACCCTTGCCTGACACCACATCCCCTCTACGCCACAGTTCAGCATTTTATTTATCTGCAGGTCTTAAAGGTGTTTTCTATAATCTGACTTATCTTTTATCCTCTACTTGGATCAAGTGCTCCACTGACACTATGCTTTCCAAGATTGACAATTTATTTTTTATATTTTGAGATTATAATACGATTGCATCATTCCCCCCCCTTTCTTTCCTTCAAACACTCCTTTATGCCCCTCCCTGATCTCTGTCAAATTTATGGCTTCTATTTCATTAATTGTTGTGACGTGTGTATATGTGTGTGTTCCTAAATACATAAATATACCATGTTTACCCTATATAATGACATTTGCATATATATGCTTTCAGGGATAATGGTATTGGATAACCAATTGATGCCGTGATAACCTTAAGGGTGCAGTATTGGCATGCATGGCTTGGCAGAACCCCAAAGCTCCCTAGTTGGCTTTAGGGCCCACTGCACATGAGGGAAATTATGCCTGATACTGGAAACATAGCTAACTATTCAGGACTCATGAGGTCATGGATCTTGAAGGAGAAACCACAACTACTGATTTACTAAACCAGCACAATACTTAACTACATGCTAATTTTTTTTTCTGGTTTTTCAAGACAGAGTTTCTCTGTGTAGCTCTGGCTGTCCTGGAACTCACTCTGTAGACAAGGCTGGCCTTGAACTCAGAAACCCACCGGCCTCTGCCTCCCAAGTGCTGGGATTAAAGGCGTGTGCCACCACTGCCAGGTTTCTTGAACTAATATTGAGGTTGAGGGGACTCTTCTGAGTCAGTGTATGAACCTCAAAGAAACAAAAGCATGGGAAAGAGTTTTACTAGTAATATACCTGAAATGAACTTTTTTTTTAATTAAAAAAAAAAAGGCAAAATCTCACTATGTAGCTCTGGCTGTCCTGGAACTCACTATGTATGCCAGGCAAGCCTTGAATTTACAGAGATCCACTGGCTTGTCTCCTGAGTGCTGGGATTAAAGGTGTACATCACTGTGCCCTGCTAAGCAATTCTTTTTCTTTTTCTTTCTTTTTTTCTCTTTCTTTTTAAATTGGATATCTTCTTTATTTATATTTCAATTGTTTTCCTCTTTCCAGGTCTCCCCTTTGGAAACTCCCCATCCCATCCCCTCTCTTCCTGCCTCTATGAGGGTGCTCCTGCACCCACCCACCCACCCACCCACTCCTGTGCTTCCTCCCTGGCATTCCCCTACACTCGGGCACTGAACACCCTCAGGCCCAAGGGCTGCTCTTCTACTGATGTCCAACAAGGCCATCCTCTGCCACATATGCTTTGGAGCCATGGGTCCATCCCTGTGTACTCTTTGGTTGGTGGCCCAGGCCCTGGGAGCTCTGGGGGGGGGTCTGGCAAGTTGACACTGTTGCTCTCCCCATGGGGCTACAAACTCCCTCAGCTCCTTCAGTCCCTTCTCCAACTCCTCCACTGGGGATCCTGCGCTCAGTCCAATGGTTGGCTGCGAGCATTTGCCTCTGTATTTTTCAGGCTCTGGCAGAGCCTCTCAGAAGACAGCTATATCAGGCTGTCAGCAAGTACTTCCTAGAGTCCACAATAGTGTCTGGGTTTGGTGCCTGTTTATGGGATGGATCCCCAGGTGGGGCAGTCTCTGGATAGTTTTTCTTTCAGTCTCTGTTCCACACTTTGTCTCCATATTTCCTCCTGTGAGTATTTTGTTCCCCCTTTTAAGAAGCACTGAAGCATCCACACTTTGGTCTGACCTAGAAATGAACCCAAACACCTAAGGTCATTTGACCTTTGACAAAGGAGCTAAAATCATCCAGTGAAAAAAAAAGACAACATTTTCGGCAAATGGTGCTGGTTAAACTGGTGGTCAACATGTAGAAGAGTGCCAACTGATCCATTCTTATCTCCCTGTACAAAGCTAAGTCCAAGTGGATCAAGGGTCTCCACATAAAACCAGATACACTGAATCTAATAGAAGAGAAAGTGGGGAAAAGCCTCAAACACATGGGCACAGGGGAAAAGTTCGTGAACAGAACACCAATGGATTATGCTCTAAGATCAAGAATCAACAGACATGGGATCTTGCCTTTAAAAAAAAAATTAAGCCAGGTGGTGGTGGCTCACGCCTGTAATCCCAGCACCCTGGGAGGCAGAGGCAGGCGGATTTCTGAGTTCGAGGCCAGCCTGGTCTACAGAGTGAGCTCCAGGACAGCCAGGGCTATACAGAGAAACCCTGTCTCCAAAACAAACAAACAAACAAACAAACAAACAAAAAAACAAAAAACCCCAAATCCAAAAAACAAACAAACAAACAAACAAAAGAATCAACAAACGAGACCTCATAAAATTGCAAAGCTTTGTAAGGCAAAGGACACTGTCAATAGGACAAAATGGCAGATCCCAACAGATTTGAGAAAAGATCTTTACCAGTCCTACATCTGATAGAGGGCTAAAGTCCAACATATACAAAGAACTCAAGAAGGTAGACTCCAGAGAACCAAATAACCCTGTTAAAAAATGGGATTCATGGCTAAACAAAGAGTTCTCAACTGAGAAATACCCAATGGCTGAGAAGCACCTAAAGACAAGATCATCCTTAGTCATCAGGAAATGTAAATCAAAATGGAGGGCAGATTCCATCTCACAGCAGTCAGAATGGCTAAAATAAAAAACGCAGGTGACAACAGATGCTAGCAAGGATGTGGAGAAAGAGAAACACTCCTCCATTGCTGGTAGGATTGCAAGTTGGCACAACCACTCTGGAAATCAGTCTGGCTGTTCCTCAGAAAATTAGACATAGTACTACCTGAGGACCTAGCTATACCACTCCTGGGCATATATCCAAAACATATATCCAAGCAGGACCAGAGTGAGCAGAGGTCCTGAATTCAATTCCCAGCAACCACATGATGGCTCATAACCATTTGTACAGCTACAGTGCACTCATATACATAAAATACATACATACATACTTACCTACATGAATCTTTTTTTTAATAGAACACACACTGTATGCACTCACTGATAAGTGGATATTAGTCCAAAAGTTTGGAATACCCAAAGCTTAATTCATAGACCATATGAAGCCCAAGAAGAAGGAAGACCAAAGTGTGGATGCTTCAGTGCTTCTAAGCAATTCTTTTTTAATTTTTTAATTTATTTTTTATTTTTTGAGACAGGATTTTTCTGTGTAGCCCTGGCTGTCCTGGAACTCACTCTGTAGACCAGGCTGGCCTCAACTCAGAAATCCGCCTCCCAAGTGCTGGGATTAAAGGTGTGCGCCACCACTGCCCGACTAAGCAATTCTTTTTTTTTTTTTTAATTTTTTCTTTATTGATATATTTTTTATTTACATTTCAAATGATTTCTCCTTTTCTGGGTCCCTACTCCCCGCAAGTCCCATAAGCCCTCTTCCTTCCCCCTGTTCCTCCATCTACCCCTTCCCACTTCCCTGTTCTGGTATTCCCCTATACTGTTGCACTGAGTCTTTCCAGAACCAGGGGCTAAGCAATTCTTAATATGATCAAATATATCCATTTTTTTCTTCATGGTATCACATTCTTCTACAAGTTTTAAAGATGTAAAAGTCCATTTGTGTTTTGTATATAAATGAGACAGAGATCTAGTGTTTTTATGTGGACAATTAATAGATATTGAGTTATATGTAGTTATTGACAATGCTATGAAGCTTTAATGCCATCAGTGGTTTTCCGTTATGATTTGTCATTTACTAGGTTTTAATACATTATTGTAGTTTTAAAATAAATCTTGATATCTCCATGGGAACCAGTCCATTTTTCTTTAAAAACAAAACAAAACAAAACTCTTTGGCTATAATTAGTCCTTGACTCTTCTATAAGGGTTGGAGATTGACTCATAGAGATCCATTCCTATTGGGATGGAGTTGAAATGGTAGATTATGTGCTGTCTTTGTGACACCAAGTCGACCCCTCATGGATTGTCACGTTTCTGCATGTGGTCATCTCTTTGCACCCCTGTGTCTGTGGAGATGAGGACTAGGTTTCCTGTTTTAAGAAGCAAACACCATTTTGTGAGAATCCACAGGGCATGTGCTGTGGAAATGCTTTCCAGAGTTTACAATTTCGTGCAGATGTGTTGCAATTTTGATATGTTCAGACCAACTAGTTTTTCTGGCTTTTATCCCTGAGATGAAAATTCATTAGAGATGGGTTACCCCTTTTGCTAACACATTTCCTGTTTTATTTTCCTTTCGATTTTACATAATACTGTGTAGGTGTACTTTTTTGGCTACTTTATTGGGTCCTTATATCTTCTACCCTTCCAACCCTTATTCCATTCTTATCCCTTTCAATCCCCCAGTGCTAAGTAGGAGAGAAAGAAAGTTAGAGGGGAAATGGGGTATAGATCTCTATAGGATACTTACTACTGATTAGGGGCATTGAGTTCCCTGGGGCAAGCCCAATATTTGCCATCATAATATTCAGGAATCTAGGAATCCAGCAATCTAGCAAACGCAAACGCAGCAGAAGCAGGAAACAGCCCAGCAGCATGGGTAGCCAGCAGGGAGAGCAGCAACTGCCACAGGCCCTCTTGGGGTTCTCCCATTTACACCCTCCCCAGAGTCCCAAATGCAAACTGTCTGCAGCTGGCAAAAAACAAAACAAAACAAAACAAAAAACAAAAAAACAAAAAACACTCATAAAGCACAAGACCATAACAGTAGTTGTGGACAAATTGAAGCAGCCCTGCATTTCACACCTGGGATTAAAACAAAAACATATTCACGTAACATAATTGGGTTTTTAAAGAAACTAAAATTCTCACTACAATAATACATGTAGAAGAATCTAAATAGATCCACATTTATTACCCTGCACAAAACTCAACTCCAAATGGATCAAAAATATGAGCATAAGACCAGACACACAGAACCTTTTAGAAGAGAACGTGAGGGATAGCCTTGAGCACATTGACACGGTAGAAAACTTTCTGAACAGAATACCATTAGCACAAGCATTAGAATGAAGAATCAATAAATGGGACCTCATGAAGCTAAGAACCTTCTGAACAGCACAGGACAACATCATTCAGACAAAGTAACTGCCTACAGAATGGGAAAATATTTTTTATCAATTATATATCCAACAGAGGACTAATATCTATTATATATAATATATTATATATTACACTGTATATAATAGATTACATATATTACATATATATACATATATAGTATATATATCAACAAACTAGATGTCAAGAAAACTAATAATCCAATTTAAAAATGGGATATAAATCTAGACAGAGAATTCTCAGAAGAGGTAACTCAAATGTCTGAGAAATGCTTTAAGACATGTTCAACATCCACGGTCATCAGATAAATGCAAATCAAAACTACTTTGAGATTTTAATCGTATTCCCATCAGAATGGCTAAGATCTGAAACAAGTCACAGCTCATGCTGACGAGAATGTGGAGTAAGCGGAAAACACATCCATTGTTGGTGAGAGTGCAGTCTTGTACAGCCACCATGGAAATCAGCATAGCAGTTCCGCAGAAAGATCAGAATCTATCTACTACAAGAGCCAGCTGTTGGCCAGTGTGGCACTCTTAATCTAAGCTCCAGCCAGGCACATTGGGCAGCTTTCCTAATGAGAGAGCTGGAAGGGATTAGAGGGAGGAGCTACAAGAGTCCCCAGGAATTCGAGGATCATCTACCACGTGGATATTTAGTTTTCAAGATACTGATAGGAATGCAAGGAGAGCCTATGTGGGATGGAGCTGATGGTGGAGATGCTGCTGCTGCCTCTCAGAGTCAGGCTGCAGGCTCAGAGCTGAGTCAGCCTGTAGAAGCGAGGTGTGGTGGAGGCTGTAGAGCTGAAGGGCAGATGAGCAAGTGAGCGCATGGAGGCTTTTCCTTCTGGAGGGGTAATGCTCTTGTAAATGCATCTTTCATAAATGTGACTCAATTAATCCCCAAAGCTTAAATAGCAGGAGGTTGATTTGATCTCAAGGAACAATGCAATATGCCAATTTAAGTTCCATGCTACAGAACATTAGCAATGAATGACCAGGAAGTTAATGGCAGCTCTACTCCCTTTTAGACTTCTACATTTTAGGTTTTTTTTTTTTTTTCTCAGAATCTCTATCCTTTTGCCTAATGTCTCCTGTAAGTTGTTAAGTTTCTTATCCTAACTTTCACCTGACTTTTTTAATTCACATGTTTATGTGGATACTCTTTGATACTATTAATTATTTTAACATAGACTTGTTAATTCTTTATCTGGCATGGCGATCATTTTGATGTCTTTATAGTTAGCTATTGGAAAGTTATAAATTTTTGGAGAATCCATGTCTCCTTGCTTTTTTACATTCCTTACATATTTTACTTATTTGTTTTGAGATATACTTTTATAATATAGCTTAGACTGGCCCCAAACTCATGATTTGTCGAACTTAAAAAGGCTAACTTCATAAATGCTGGCATCACATGCACATGCCACCAGCCCGGATTCTTCCTTGTTTCTGTGCAGCAATCTGTGTACCTCTTGGGATGTATACCTCTTCTCTTTTATATAGATTCTTCCTAGTGATCATCAGCCTTTCCCCAGAGCTCAGATCCCAATACCCCTTAAAAGGTGGAAAACTACCATAGCAGCAAAACAAACTAGTAATAGAAACAAGGAAGACTTGGGTATTCTAAGCTTCTGGGCTAATATCCACTTATCAGTGAGTACATACCATGTGTGTTCTTTTGTGATTGGGTTACCTCACTTAGGATGATATTTTTCAGTTCCACCCATTTGCCTAAGAATTTCATGAATCCATTGTTTTTAACAGCTGAGTAGTATTCCATTGTATAAATGTACCAAATTTTCTGTATCCATTCCTCCGTTGAGGGACATCTGTGTTCTTTCCAGATTCTGGCTATTATAAATAAGGCTGCTATAAGCATAGTGGAGCATGTGTCTTTATTACATGCTGGAGAATCTGGGTATATGACCAGGAGTGGTATAACAGGGTCCTCTGGTAGTATCATGCCCAGTTTTCTGAGGAACCGCCAGACTGATTTCCAGAGTGGTTATACCAGCTTACAGTCCCACCACTAGTGGAGAGTTCCTCTTTCTCCATATCCTTGCCAGTACTTGCTGTCTCCTGAGTTTTTGATCTTAGTCATTCTGATTGGTGTGAGGTGACATAATTCACATAACAATTGATGCCCAAGAAGAAGGAAGAACAAAGTATTGATACTCTGGTGCTTCTTAGAAGGGGGAACAAAATACCCACAGGAGGAGATACAGAAACAAAGTGTGGAGTAGAGTCTGAGGGAAAGACCATGCAGAGACTACCCTACCTAGTGATCCATCCCATATACAGTTACAAAACCCAGACACTATTATTGATGTCCACAAGAACTTGCTGACCAGAGCTGGATATAGCTGTCACTTGGAAGGCTCTGCTAGTGCATGACAAATACAGAGGGACACACTCTCAGCCAGCCATTGAACTGAGCACAGGGTCCCCAGTTAGGGAGCTAGAGAAAGGACCCAAGGAGCTGAAGGGGTTTGCAGCGCCATAGGAGGAACAATGATATGAGCCACCCAGTACTCCCAGAGCTCCCATAGACAAAAACATCAACCAAAGAGTACACATGGAGGGACCCATTGCTTCAGAAGCATAGGCAGCAGAGGATGGCCTTGTTGAACATCAAAGGGAGGAGAGGCTTTTGGTCCTGGAAAGGCTTGATGCAGCAGTATAGGGGAATGCCAGGACAGGGAAGCAGGAGAGGGTTGATTGGGGAACAGGGGGAGGGGAAATGGCTTATGGGATTTTTTTGGGGGGGGGGGAACCAGGAAAGGGGAACTCATTTGAAATGTAAATAAAGAATATATCTAAAAAAAGAAACAATGAAAACAAAGTAAAGACAACTAACTACCACACTACTAATAACAATGAAAATGGTGATATAACAAACTATAAAATTCAAAATGAGGCAAGGCAATGTGTGGCAGGGAAATCCTTATATGAAGGACATGAAAGGCAAGAGTCTGAGAGACACCACATTGCACAGTCTGTGGGAGGGGAACCTGGGCTGCAAGTGAGATGCTGGAGGCATGAGACACCTGCCAAGAAACTAACAGGAGGAGTCAAACCTTTAGAGGGTGGGAGGGAGGGAAGAAGGGAAAGAGGGAGGGAAGGAGGGAAGGAGGGGGGGGGAATGATGCAGGCAGTGAGTTAGGGGGCAGAATCATCTATGCCCTTTGACACCACCATGGAGCTGCAGGATTTATTTAGTGTTTTCCTGCTGGCTTTTAGTCATGCCTTGGACCAGTATTTCCTCACTATACCTCCATTCCTCCCAATGGGATAGTAATACATATTATGTGTCATTACATATTTGAAGTATATAATTTGCCATTTTGACTGTACAACTGTTAAGAGAATGCCTGAGGGACTCTGGACTTTAGGTTTTTCAAAACAGAAGATTTAGAGCAAATGTTACAGAGGGTGTGGAGAAAGGGAAATCCTTATTCCTTCTTGGTGGGGATGTAAGTTAATATAGCCATGACGGAATTCAGTTTCCTAATAATTTAAAAATCAAATTTCCATATGGCCCAAATACTTTACTTCAGGACATATACACAGAGATCTTCATACCCCGTCACAGACATATTTGGATCCACATGTTTATTGCTGCATTTAAAAATGAAATACTATTCAGACCTAAAGAAAAATTAAATCACAAAATTTGCAAGAAAATAAATGGACTTAGAATACATACTGTTAAGCTGAGGTCATGAGGTCACCTCTCTCTCTCTTTCTCTCTCTCTCTCTTTTTCTCTCCTCTCTTCTCCTCTCCTTCTCCTCCTATGTTATATACATTTCCTATCTCTTTCCCCCCACCCCCCGAGTCTGTGTGTGTGTGTGTGTGTTAATGTTTCTTTTTCTGTGCAGAGACACCATGACTACCCCAACTCTTATAAAGGATGACATTTAATTGGGGCTGGCTTACAGTTTCAGAGGTTCAGTCCATTATGGTCATGTCAGAAAGCATGGCAGTGTGCAGGCAGGCACGGTGGTGGAGAAGGAGCTGGGAGCTCTATATCCATATTGATGGACAGCAGGAAGCAAATGCCACACTGGGCCTAGCTTGAGTGTCTGAAACCTCGAAGCCAGCTCCCAGTGACACACTTCCTCTAATGACACCACATCTATCTCAACAAGGCTCCTAATAGTGCCACTCTCTATGAGCCTGTGGAGGACATTTTCTTTCAAACCACCACAATGTGCATTTGTGTAAATATGTGTGTGCATGCATGTGTGTGTATTGTGTACATGAAAAAATAAATATGAGGGTATGAGGGAGTAGTACAATATTTACAAAGGAGAGTAAAGGATAAATATCAGTTAATGAGAAGGGATGAAATTCATGAAATAGAAACATCAGTCATTAAAGAGGATATAAACTAATTGCTTTTTAATTATAGTTCTGTTATTGATATTTTCTTTTTCTTTTTTCTTTTTGTTTTTTTTCGAGTCAGGGCTTCTCTGTGTAGCCCTGGCTGTCCTGAACTCACTTTGTAGACCAGGCTGGCCTCGAACTCAGAAATCTGCCTGCCTCTGCCTCCCAAGTGCTGGGATGACAGGCGTGCGCCACCACCGCCCAGTGATATTTCCTTTTTCTATTTGGTATGTGTATGTGGGTGTAAGTGCATAAAATATAATTGACAGCAAAAGTGTCAATTCTAATGTGGCACTCTACAGCTTTAGCACCAGAATGGATATTCTAACCATACAGAAATTCACTGAGATTTATAGACTTTGAGTCTGGCTAATCTTGCTACATAATGTGTTTTAATTTGCAAGTCCTTTATAGAAAAGTTTTGATTATTAAAAACTAGTGCTAAGATGCTAAACACTAAGAGATCTGTGAAGTAGGTGTAGATGCACTATACATTTGACATGCATTTGCATTATGACATGGCCATGAGCCTATGCGGTGGTCTGAATGAGAAATGTTCATGTGTTTGAACACTTGGTTCAGGGGCCTAATGCTGCTTGGGGGCGGGGGAGGGTTTAAGAAGATGTTGTCTAAGTGGAGGAAGTAGGCCATGAGGTCAGTGTTTGAGAATATACATACTTGCCTTAATTTTAATTTGCCTTCTCTGCTCCATGTTCTCAGCTTTCTATTCCTGCTGCCATACCTGCTGCTTGCGGCCATGCTGCCCCACCACAGTGGACCTTATCTCTCTGAAACTATTAGTTCAACTACACTCTTCTGTTAAGAGACATAGTCAACAGACACACATGAGACACAGACACAAACATACATGAGACACAGACAGACACAGACACAGACACACAAATAGATACACATGTATACACAAGACATAGACAGACAGACACACACATACCACACACACACACACACACACACACACACACACACACACACGAGACATAGACACAGACACACGAGACACAGACACAAACATACAGGAGACATAGACAGACAGAGACACACACAGACATACACACATGAGACAGAGACACAGACACACAGAGACACACACAGACACACACACATGAGACACAGACACAGACACACATACACACACACACACACACACACACACACACACACACACACACACAGCACCCTCAAACCAAAACCAACACACAAAACTAGCAAAACTAGAAGGTTCTCTAATATTGGAGTCTTCTAGGTCTGGAGAGGGCAGTGAGTTATAGCTGTTGTCTGTTATAGTTTCTCTCTGTTCCTACTATACAGATTGTTGCTATGTGGAGGATAAAAACTGGGTAGGTCAAGACTATGTTGTCAGCATCAGAGCTGCATTTGTTTTAATCGCCTCCTTCGTTGTATAATATGAACCTCTTCTGGCTGCTGTTGACCACCCCAGATGATCTCTAGCTTGTGTACAGCCCAAAGCTGAGAGGGATCTCCTATGTGTGTGAGGAAGAGGGGGAAACTGACGGAACACTGAATTCTGTATCTGAGCAGGAGAACTGAGCACTCTGCTTGTCAGTCTAGGTGATTGATTCAGTCTGTATCAATCAGTAACTACTTTGCTGAGGAGAAGGTGGAGGAGAAAGACTTTGGACCCTGAGTGTGTTTTGCTGAATCTGTGGCTCTGTGCTTCTATCCTGCCTGGCATCTGCTCTGAGAACTGAGCAGTGTGTCAGCCATTGGCTTGGAGCCGCCCCCAACCCCCAGAGGCGGACATACAGATTGCCAGATCTTTACTGCCCGTGCTCAAATTCCACATCTGATTCTTCCTCCCTTCATAACTGCCCCTGTGGCTAACTCCCACTCACATATTGGCACAGTGTCCTTAGGATTCCTGGCTTCTGTTTTTGTTTTGTTTTCAAGACTCCGTCTTAAACAATAGGCTCCTTCAGAAGGCTGTACCTGGCTATAGATTCTAAACTATAAGAAGTGTTTTGGTGGATTTCTCCTCCAGTGCTCTCCTGCTGTGTGGGTGGAGCTCCTATTGCACCAGATCTCCCTGCTAACTTACAGTAACAGACACTCTCACAGTTGCCTATGGCTTATGTAACGCAGTGGATTATTCTTCTGGTGAGTGCAAAGTCAGTAAACACTACCAGATGATGAGAGAATGGAGAAAAGTTCACCATTACCCGCAGCAGATAATGGCCTTTTCTTCCTTTCCTTGGACTATGAACCCTCATTATCTACCCTGACTTCTCATCAGCGAGGTGCATGCAGGAAGCTTCCCATCAGCCATCTCACCCCAGATGCAAATACTGCAGATACTGTGAATTTTCATGAAACTATAAATGATGATGATATTATGTCTTGTCATTACAACTTTAAATTTTTATTCACTGACAATTTCATATGTGTATATAGTGTATCTTAGTTATATACACTTAGTTATATATCTTAGTATATATCTACTCCCCTCCCTCTTCCCCAGGTCTTCCCATACCTCTCTTTCACTTTCATATCCTCCTCCGTCTCCTCCCCTTCCCCTCCCCTCCCCCCCCATCCTCCTCCTGCTCTCCTCCTCTTTTACAGTTAGTAATACTCACACGCTTATGGGTGTGGTGGGGACCATTGAATGAAACACGGGTAACATATCAGAAGCCACATCCTTGAAGAAAATTGGCTTCCCCAGGCAGCCACAGACTGTCAATAGCTCCTCACCTAAGGGCGGGACCTCATGAGCACCTATGCCATCTATTTTGAGATACTGACTGCTTGTTCATGGGATGGGTATTAAAGCTGTTGTGAGTTCACGAGTTTAATGGCTGTACCATGTCCAGAAAACAGCGTTTTGTCTTGTCACAGCCTGAAAGTTCCTTGTTTGGTACAAAAGGTCTTCACTTTCTTCCTCCCTGGGGAACTCTTTCTGTGAGGCTAAGGACCGGATGTGGAGCGATGTGGATCCAGCCTGTAACGCCTTTTCTTTTAAGGATTGCTTTTCTCTGTCTGAGGCAGATGGCCATGGGGTAAGAGGTGAATGGTGCTGCCTTTAATCTCCCCCTATCTGAGCATAGGATTTCCTCTTGTCTCTTTCACCACTATGTTGTCACAGCCGGAGAGACCTCTGATCAAGTTTTGGAGAAGAAAGGAGAACAAATAGAGTGGCCAGGAATGCTTAGACCTCTGTGCCTCTGGATAAAGCGGAGGGTCCTGGCACTGCTTTAAAACACGTGGGCCCTTGGCAGTTGCTTTTCTCTGTGGGAGCACTGTAGGCTGCTGAAGTATTAAACCAGGATTAACTACTTGAAAAATATTTTATGGAAATTTATTTATTTATTTATTTATTTTTTGGTTTGGTTTTTCAAGGGAGGGTTGCTCTGTGTAGCCCTGACTGTCATGAAATTCATTATGTAGACCAGGCTGGCCTTGAACGCAGAGATCCACCTGCCTCTGCTTCCTGAGTGCTGGGATTAAAGGTGTGCATTACCATGTGGCTAACAAATCATTTTTTATTTATCATTAATTAATTATGTTTTATTTGTGTGTGTGTGTGTATGTGTGTGTGTGTGTGTGACATGCATGGAGGAGCCTGTAGAGGTCAGAAGAGGATGACAGATCCCCTAGATCTGCATTACAGGCAGTTATATACTGCCTTGTGGGTTTGGGAACCCAATCTGAGTCTTCTGTAAGAGCATTAAGTGTTCTTGACTGCTGAGCTATCTCTCCGGCCTCAGAATTAACTGAGAGTTAATTTTAATAAGTTGTTTTCTAAGGATCTTGAATGTCAACACAGAAGCTCACAGATCTGCTTGATTTCAGTTCATACTGGGCTCAGCTGGGACAAAATATATGAAAGGCTTTCCCCTTCCCTGTTCGTCCCTGTTATTGTCACCTTCCTGTTGGTTACCGCTTGTTCAACATCCAGAACTTTGCTGCCCAGGTCCCAATAGGAATCTGTGCTTCCCTACAACTTGGCCCTGTACTCCCTTGAATTTGTGTGAGTCTCTAAGGTCGAGCCATCTCAGAGTGTTAGATCCCTTGGTGTAGGGTTAATGCAGGAAACACATAGGTGGGGAAAATATAAGTCCCCCTTAGAACCCAGTAGATAGAGGTTGTAAAATAGTGACTCGAAAACTAAAGAACCCACTATGGAGGTCTGATATACCTCCTTAATCGAATCTTGGAAATGCATTGACCTTATCACATTAAGCAAAGGTTATTCCTTTTGGACTAAACGCATAGTTAGGTTAGCATGGGCCCAGTAGGAGACATAAGTGCACATGAAGAAGTGGTCTAAGACATGTAGGTCTGAAATAGCAAAACAACGGTGAAAACTCCCATGGCCTCAACACAAGGAGAGAAGACGTCTCACCACTGATTGTAATTGGGCATACCAAAAGAAACCAATCAAATCGCCTTTCGATTTTCCTTCAGTTACTACATATAAACTATCAGTAGGAAGGGAGCCTATGAAAAAAACAGAAAGGGGGCAGTGTGCTGAGGTGGAGAAAAAAAACCTTGTTACAGAATTTGCAAGAGAGATAACTAATATCTTACATTATAAAATAATTATATTATTAAAATACACTTTTGTTAAATATTGAAATTTTCTAAACTGTTTTACTAAGCTAGCTTAAAATATAAACAATAAAGATTTTACATTTAGCCTGTGTATAGAGATAGTTACATGATTTCTGGGTTTTGCTCTAAAATTATATACATACATATATATATATATATATAAAATTAATGTTGAGATGATATAATTATGCTAGTGGAAAAATAAAAATTTCACTGAACAATAATTTATTTCTAATGGAAAATATATTTTGTTATAAATGATGAACTTGGATGATATTTTAATATCTATTTTGGTGCTATGTACATTAAAATTATCTAGGTTTTACATCTTATTAAGATAATTGCTTATGTTTTAGGCATTTTTCTGGGATTTTGGCTATTTATGACTCTATTTCAGCAATGTCAAAGTTCTATTAAGTTTATGCTATCTTTTAAATGACAATTTTATAAGAAGGCATTTAGAGTGATTTTAGTAAAATCAATACCCTATGTACTCATGACTAGGAAGGTGGGTAGTTGTCTGCCTGAATTTTGTGTATTATAGAGTTTACAGTTAAAGACATGTAATCAATACATGTACAATGGTCAACAAATGCTGTTTTACTTATTGTATCTTGTCTGTTAGCATCTAAAATGACAGTTGAAATTCTTTTGACATTTCTTCTTTGTAATCCATCCTCCTCAGCTGAAAACCTGCTGTTTATGCAGCCTCACTCTTTAAAACCATGATCTATATCATTTTTCCTTGACAAAATAAATATTTTGATATTGTATATGTGCGATATGCTTGCATATCAGAAAATGAGTCTATCTGTGGTTGCGTGTTCTATTCCTTGAACTTGTAAGAAATCTAACCTCATGATTGTCAGTGCTGTAGGCCTATAAGTGGCAGCTCATTCTGCTCATCACACGTACAAACCAGAAATGGAATCTTTAAGCAACATTTTATCCAGAGAGCCAAGAATCTGAGAAGGTAATGGGTTAGTGCCCCACAGATCTCCCATCTCATCTTAGTCAGCAGACATTATAGAGAGGGGGAACAGAAGCAACCAATCATTCCACTGTTTGGTCACCTTAGGTGGTCAGGTCGTCAGTCTTGTCACTGAGACTCTGTGGTGTTGATGTTTTTCTTATCATCTTCCTGGAGCAGGGAAAGGTTCACAAACACCAAGGCCATTGAATCTTGAATTCCTCTTGAGCCAGGCATTTGGATGGCATTTAGACGAAAGGTTAAGGCAGAGCAAACAAACCATTAGCAGAGTGTACACATAGATTCCTTCTTACAGAACAAAGTACAAATGTATTATGTAATTTGCTGTGCCCTTATTGTTGTGTCTCTATGGTAGCTATTCCTATTGAACCAGAGGTTCAAAATTGAAGCTGAGGAGTGGAGAGGTTGCTCAGTGGTTAAGAGTGTTTGCTGCTCTTCCAGAGGACCCGACTTTGGTTCCCAGCACCCACTTTGGGACACTCAAAACTGTCTAATTCTAGGTCTGGGGGGTCGGACGCCCTTTTCTGTCATCTATGGACACCTTCACACACACACACACACACACACACACACACATTTTAAAAAGTAGAAGCTGAGTTTAGTGGTGGTGGTGGTGTGTGTGCACGTGTGGGCATCATGTGCACTCATGTGACAAGGGTGCATATGAAGGTTGGAGGATAGTTTTGTGGAGTTGGTTCTTTCTTCCCCCCTTACCTGGGTTCTGGGGATAGGACATAGGTGCAGCAAATCCCTTTACTTCCTATTTAGAAGGCTTCTGCATCGTCTTCTGTTTAAATGTGTTTAGTCCTCTGTACACAAGCCTATTAAGATGCAAAGTTTAGTAAGAAACTTTACCAAGCTGGTGTTATTGGTGCTAAACTTTCCTAGCTTCTGAATGCTGAGCATGACAACTCCTGGTAATATTAACATAGGATCTCCAAAGATCTTGACCTCCCCTCCCCTCCTTTCCCCTCCCCTCCCTTCCCCTCCCCTCTTCTCTTCTCTTCCTATTCACACTCCCCGTCTCCCTCCCATCTCTCCATACTTATTTCTTTGAAGTTCTGGAGGCCAGAGTCTGAAATCAAGTTATCACCAGGTTGGCTTCTGGAGGAGACAATATGCTCCAAGAGCCTGTCTCAGCTTCTGTGGTACCAGGCCTTTCTCAGTTTGGACTGTATCATTTCAGTTCTTGCATCTGCATGAATTGACTTTTTTAAAACAGATTGTATGAAAATGACTAACTTCTAATAGCAACAACGTTTATGATGGAGTTATCAGAATTAATCAAATACTATAACCAAAAGAACCTCACCAGAGGTAGAGGTACAAAACTGGGAATTTTTTGCCTAAAAGCTACATTTTATATAAATATATTTCTTAGAAAATTTTATTATAAAAATTAAGCATGTAAAGAGAATGCTATTTCAGAAAGAGAAAAAAGGATGAGAAATGCTTTTAAAAAGAAAATCATGTTTATAAAAATGGAATAAAAATAAATAGGACTCCTTAACTCAAAGATAAAAAATAGCTCTCTCATATATATAACATTTTTTATTTTAATTATATGTCTGCCACCAAAACCAGTAACACAGGGGATACTCTTACCCAGTTCAGCTGCCATTTGAGATGCAGCCTTGCTCCCTTCTGGACCACAGTGCATTGGTGCTGATTCTGAGAAAATACTCCCAGAAGACTGTGGTATATCTGAAAAGGCTAATGGGTTTGTAAATGAATTATTTTTAATATAAATACAAACCAGTGAATTACTCCTGCAGCTATATTTCTTTGCTTTTGCTAGTCCCCAACAACCACAAAGAGAAACTAAGACTTTTTTTCAAGCTGCATCTCAATATCTGGGCAGTTATTGATGTAACAATCCTTCCAGCCTCATCCCCACGATGCTTGTAGTTCAGTATTGTTCTAGCTCTCTCTGCTTTAGAGATTTGTTCCCATGGTGTCTGTACTGACTGGTTTTGTGTGTCAACTTGACACAGGCTGAAGTTATCACAGAAAAAGGAGCTTCAGTTGGGGAAGTGCCTCTATGAGATCCAGCTGTGGGGCATTTTCTCAATTAGTGATCAAGTGGGGAGGGCCCCTTGTGGGTGGTGCCATCCCTGGGCTAGTTTTCTTGGGTTCTATAAGAGAGCAGGCTGAGCAAGCCAGGGGAAGCAAGCCAGTAAGGAACATCTCTCTATGGTCTCTTCATCAGCTCCTGCTTCCTAACTTGCTTGAGTTCCAGTCCTAACTTCCTTTTGTGATGAACAGCAATGCAGAAGTGTAAGCTGAATAAACCCTTTCCTCCCCAACTTGCTTCTTGGTCATGATGTTTGTGCAGGAATAGAAACCCCGACTAAGACAAATTGGTACCAGTGTAGTGGGGTATTCCTGTGACAACCTGACCATGTTTTGGGGAGGACTGTGGAAGGACTTTGGAACTTTGGGCTAGATGATCCATTCGGTGTAAAGAGCTCTGTGGAATGTTCTGTAGGAGCTTGGAAGATAATGTTGAGAACATTGCAGAAGATGGAGGCCTGACTTGTGAAATTTCAGAGGGAAGATTAAAGACTCTTATCAGGGCCATATTTCGATTGTGAAGATTCTGTGGTTTTGGTTAGCTGGGGCTGAAGAATCAGCTGTGATTAACAAGATACCAGAACCATTAAAGCAAACCTTTGTGTTACTGGTTTGATGCTGGTTAGCTGGAGCTAAAAAAAATAGTGGTGATTAAGAAGAAACCAGCATCACTGAGTTGAAATCTTCTGGGAAGTGTTTTCTGAAAGCACAAGAGGCTGTGTTCCAGAGATAGCCACAGTTGTATTTTGTGCTGTGGCTGAACTTAGTACTGTGTAGGAGTCACCCAGGTGGTACTGGTTTTGAAGGCATGAAGGGGTCATGAAGAGCAGCTGAGGCTCTTGGCACAGTGAGAGGCCACGGAAGGCCATTGGTGAAGGTGCAGCCTCAGTTGCAATTGATGGATGGCCCAGGACTTGAAGGGGTCATGCATAGGAGCAGAGGCTTATCACCATGAAGAGAGCCTATGAGAGGCTATTGGTGAAGCCTAATTGCAGTGGAAGATAGCAGTGTTTTGGAGATGCCAGTACCATGCGATGACCACCAAGAACAGCAGCAGCAGTGGAGTACAGGCAGCTGGAGCCTAGAAGACAAGCTGTGTGCTACAAAGGGCAGGACTGAAGAAATGACCCAAGCCCTTGGAGGAGCCCTGAAGATTGTGAGTTGGATCCCAGACATTGAACCACTGGAGTTTAAGTTTTGCTTTTGATTGTGACTGTGCCCTGATATGTTTCCCTCTTGAAGGAAGAAAGTATTTTAGTGGAGCCCACAGTTAAGAGAGTTTGAATTTTTAAAAGACTTTGAATTTTAAAGATATTGGACGTTTTAAAGTGATTGAACTTTTAATATGTAAAGACTGTGGGACTTTTAAAGTAATTTAGATCTTGGGGATGAATAAGAAAGTAAGGGTTGAGGCTTATTAGTGATGTGTTTGTATGTCAAGTTGACAAGGGGTCAATTGTACTGGCTGGTTTTGTGTGTCAACTTGACTCAGGCTGGAGTTATCACAGAGAAAGGAGCGTCAGTTGGGGAAGTGCCTCTATGAGATCCAGCTGTGGGGCATTTTCTCAATTAGTGATCAAGTGGGGAGGGCCCCTTGTGGGTGGTGCCATCCCTGGGCTGGTGTTCTTGGGTTCTATAAGAGAGCAGGCTGAGCAAGCCAGGGGTAGAAAGCCAGTAAGGAACATCTCTCTATGGCCTCTGCATCAGCTCCTGCTTCCTAACCTGCTTAAGTTCCAGTCCTGACTTCCTTTTGTGATGAACAGCAATGCAGAAGTGTAAGCTGAATAAACCTTTCCCTCCACAACTTGCTTCTTGGTCATGATGTTTGTGCAGGAATAGAAACCCTGACTAAGACAGTGTCCTCTTCCCAGGCATCAGTCTGAATCCCCCTCTCTTTTTCTCTTCACTATGGCTGGTGGAAGTTCCCCTCCCCCACTTCTGTCCAGCCATTGGGTGATCACCAGTGACAGCTGAGAATAAATGGTAAGGGTTATTTATACAATACAGGAGATTCTAGACATAAGCATTACAAAGCCAGTCCAGAATGAAACAAGATAGAGGACAGAGAAATCAGCATTTGAATACACAAAGATAAACTTTACAGTGTGCACAAAACATTATGCCCACATGGGTAAGTTGCCCAGTAGGAGGGAGTGAGAAAGCTATAAGTTCCTGAGCCTTTGGTGTTCTGGTTCTACAAGTCTCCTGCTGGAAAAGGGCTGAACAGGCTCTCAGCCCCTCACATGCCTTTCCTCTATACTCTGCTAATGCACGTAAACATTTATTTATTTTACTAAAGTAAAGATTTATTTATTTATTTTATGTATGTGAGTACACTGTTGCTGTCTTCAGACACACCAGAAGAGGGCATTCAGATCCCATGGTTGTGAGCCACCATGTGGTTGCTGGGATTTGAACTCAGAACCTCTGGGTGAGCAGTTGGTACTCTTAACTGCTGAACCATCTCTCTAGCCTCTCTCTGGGAATATTAAGATAACTAGAGATGCTTGCTCAGAATATCCTCAAAAGCTGCTTTATATGTAGATAAGAAAGTGTAGCATGACACACTCAAAGTCTGTTGTGAGTTAGAATAAACCATAGCAATCAGAGGTCTAAACCATTACCATTCCCAGGCTCTAAGTATTCCTTCAGTCTGTCCCTGTGTGGAGCTCTGCCACACCTGATATCAACCTGTCTTTACCAGTGGTATCTCACTTACCCCATGTTGTGCTTTGCTCTGGGGCATATGACAAAAACGTAGAGAAGTTGGTGATTTTTAGTTTGGTGTTTGTCTTGATATAAAAGATCTGTGTCACACTGACATGGCAGAAAAGTATATCCTGATTTTTTGAGTGATACAAGAGAAGGGGAGTATATAATATTGCAGTTCTTACAATGTTTTTCTGAAGATTTGTATAGAAAATATCTTAATTTATGATGCTTGAAAATAATAAATTTATAACATCAATTCTTAGTCTAATTAAAAGTAGGATTGTATAGGAGAGTTTTGAGGTTTCAGTTCTTCATCTGCTACAGCAAAAGTTTCTTTTTAGATTTTTCTTTATGTGGAGTCCATTATATGTTGGTCAGCTACCCCTGAACATGAGGTCTAACCTGGAGTGGTGGATGCACTCACTGTTTCTCTATTGGAGAAAATTGTTTGTCCCTCTCCCAGGCCATATGAGTGACAGTTCAGTTGTTAATCTTTACCCCAGTGACTAGGTTTACATTTATTCATTCATTCGCTTAAAAAATGTAACAAAATAAAATATGATAAAACAAAAATTGTCACATGGGATATGGACAAGACAAGCCAACAGAAGAAAAAGGGCCCAAGAGAAGGCACAAGAATCAGAGACCCACTTGTTCACACATCCAGGAAGCCCATAGAAACACACAATTGGAAGCCATAATATAGGCAGAGGAGCTGGTGCAGACCTGTGCAGGCCCTGTGAACGCAGCTTCAGTCTGAGTCCTGTGAACTTTGCTCATGTTGATTCAGAGGGCCTTGCTTTCTTGGTGTTCTCTACCCACTTGGATCTTAGACTTCCTGCTTCCTCTTCCACAGTTCCCTGCAGACATCCCATGTAAGGCTGAGTGTCCCAAGGTCTCCCACTCTCTACATAATGTCTGGCCATGGGTTTCTGCATTTGTTCCCATCAGCTTCAGGGGGAAGCTTCTGTGATGATGGCTGAACAGGGCACTGGTCTATGGGCATAACAGATTGTAATCAGGAGTCACTTCATTACTATAGCTTTTGACTTTTTTTTTAGACCAATATTATTTGGGTTTACCTAAGGTCCTTGGGCTATCTAGTCTCAGGTGTTTGGTCACCCAAGCAGTGTCAAGTATGGGTTCCATCTTGTGGAGTGAGTCCTAAGTCAAATCCATTATTGGTGGGTTACTCCCATAAGCTTTGTGCCACCGCTGCACCAGCATATCTTATAGGCATTACATTACTGTAGATAAAGTGTTTGTGGTTGGCTTGGTGTTTACATGTCTCCCTTGATAAGAGTACAGAGTATCTTCATGAGTCCATGATTCTGGAAAGCAGGGGCAAAGGCTCTGTGTAGGCACCAGCTCTACATCGCCATGTTGGATGAGTTGTGTAAGTGTTGTCTTCAGCAATGGTACCTTCAGCTACCTTTCTAATACTACCTAAGACTACCTGGTTAGGAGCAGCACACACACACACACACACACACACACACAGAGAGAGAGAGAGAGAGAGAGAGATATCTTATAGAATAGTTGTTTCCCCTTAAGAATCTACATCTTTGTTTATATTTATTTTATTTTTGTGCTTTGAATGCTTGCATGTATATGTGTGCCTGGTTCCTGTGGAGGTCAGAAAAGAGTGTCAGATCCTTAAAAATAGGGTTATAAATGGTTGTGAGCCAACATGTGGGTGCTGAGACTCAAATCTGGGTCCTCTGGAATAACGACAAGCGCTCTTAACCGCTGAGTCATCTTTCCAGGCCTGAGCCTACTTTTTTCTAGATTTTATAATGTATTTTTTGCAAACTAATGTAAATAGAAAATCAATCTCATTGTTAAAATAAAAACCAAACCAAACCAAACAAGAAACCAAAACCTAAAACAACAACCTATCTGATGAAGAAATAAACTATGCTGATATTATTGGAAGTTTTGTTGTTGTTGTTTTGCACCCCAGCATAACTATTTTAATAAAAATTTGGGAATTTCATTCAATGTAGCATGGTTACACTGCTTCCCATTTCTCCCAGGTTTACCTTCCCACCCTGGTGCCACTCTTCCCCAGTCCTCCACCAAGTCCAATTTGCATTATCCATATATACTCATTGGAGCATGGTCAAACATGGTCCCAGAGGCCAGCCCCCTTTAAAGATAACTGAACCTCCTCCCTCCATCCCAGAAACCATCAACTGTGAAGAGCTAGACTTCAGCATTATTATTAAAATATGTAAAGACTTTCATTAATAGCTTCATATCTGGACTGTTTTTTTCTTTTTAGTATTGGGAGGGCATTGCACAGAATCCCTCAGTGTCTCTTTCTCAGTTATGAGTCTGTAGTCATGGCTATCACTGCAAAAGAAGCTGCTTAATACACATGAGTACACCAGCATTGCTCTCTCCCCTTTCCTCATTTCCCCTCAATCCATCCCATCCCCCCCTGCTCATTAACCCACCCACTCTCACTTCCCTGTCCTGGCATTCCCCTATGCTGGGGCATCAAGCTTTCTCAGGACCAAGGGCCTTACCTCTCACTAATGCCCGACAAGGCCACCCTCTGGGTGTCTCTGGCCACATATGTGACTGGAGACATGTGTCCGTCCATGTGTACTCTTTGGTTGGTGGTTTAGTTCCTGGGAGCTCTGGGAGTTCTGATTGGTTGAACTTTTCTTCCTATGGGTTGCAAACCCCTTCAGCTCCTTTAGTCCTTTTTTTTTTTTTTTTTTTTTTTTTTTTAACTCCTGCATTAAGGATCCTCAGTTCAATGGTTGGTTGCAAGCATCAGCCTCTGTATTTGCCAGGTTCTGGCAGAGCCTCTCAGGAGACAGCCGTATCAGGCTCCTTTCAGCAAGCATCCACAATAGTGTCTGGGTTTGGTGTCTGTAATGGGATGGATCCCCAGGTGGAAGAGTCTCTGGATGGCCTTTCCTTCAGTCTCTGCTCCACACTTTGCCTCTGTATTTCCTCCCGACTGAAGCATCTACAATGTGGTCTTCCTTCTTCTTGAACTTCATGTGGTCTGTGAGTTGTATCTTGGGTATTCAGAGCTTTTAGGCTAATATCTACTTGTCAGTGAGCGCATACCATGGTTGTTCTTTTGTGACTGTGTTACCTTGCTCAGGATGATATTTTCTAGTTCCATCCATTTGCCTAAGAATTTCATGAATTCATTGTTTTTAATAGCCAAGTAGTACTCCATTGTGTAAATATACCACATTTTCTGTATGAATTCCTCTGTTGAAGGATATGTGGGTTCTTTCTAGCTTCTGGCTATTATAAATAAGGCTGCTATGAACATAATGGAGCATGTGTCCTTGTTATATGTTGGAACATCTTTTGGGTATATGCCTAGGAGTGGTATAGCTGGGTCCTCAGGTAGTACTATGTCCAATTTTCTGAGGAACCACTAGACTGATTTCCAGAGTGATTGCAATTCCACCAGCAATGGAAGAGTGTTCCTCTTTCTCCACATCCTTGCCAGCATCTGCTGTCACCTGAGTTTTTGATCTTAGGCATTCTGACTGGTCTGATGTGGAATTTCAGGGTTGTTTTGATTTGTATTTCCCTGATGACTGAGGATGTTGAACATTTCTTTAGGTGCCCCTCTGCCATTGGGTATTCTTCAGTTGAGAATTCTTTGTTTAGCTCCAAAGCCTATTTTTAATAGTGTTATTTGGTTCTCTAGATTCTAACTCCTTGAGTTCTTTATATTTATTGGATATTAGCCCTCTATTGGATGTAGGGTTGGTAAAGATCTTTTCCCAAGCTGTTGGTTGCCGTTTTATCCTATTGACAATGGCTACTGAATCTTTAGTTCCATTTCTTTCTACCAATGTAGTCTGCTCTATTCCGCCATCTTTTTTTCTTATTCGAGCCTATATTTGAAATCAATAGTGTTATTGAAAATATGAATACAAGTGGAATCTAAAGTAGTCATGATACAATGGGCAAAAATTCTCAATACTGAAATTCAGGCTTATGGCAATTTAATGAAAAGTAGCAACCATGGAAAAGCATAGATTGGACTTGCAACCTAAAAACCTGTAACTGCAGAAGTATTTTCCTTTTTTTTTTTTTGTATTACCAGAACTCTTGTAAAAACAATTCAGGCTTGATGGCACACATCTGTAATGCCAGTTCTGGGAAGGCAGAGACAGGATAACCCTGGATTTGCTGAATAGGCAGTCTAGCAAAACAAGTGAGCTCCAGGTTCAGGGGAGACTTTGTCTCAAAAAAGAAAATAAAGGATGGAAAACAATGTCTGAAGACACTGAACATTAACCTCTGCTGTCTACACACACACACACACACACACACACACACAGAAAACATGATCACACCATCCTACACAGAAGGGAAGGGACACTAGAGAAACAGGGTATATGAGTCTATGTCTTCTCTGTCACACTACAGTCTTATGAGGATGTGGCAAAGCCACAATTTGTGTGTGTGTGTGTGTGTGTGTGTGTGTGTGTGTGGCACTGGAACATCTTGGAAGAAGTCTTGTATCTTCTGGCGTTTCAGCTCAGGAGAGAACCTATAGAATAATGGACTTGGTCCAGCTGAGCTGCCTCACCCTCCTGATATCTCCTGCCTTCACCAGCTCCGCCATCTTTCCTCTCTCTTCACATCTTCTTGACTAAGTGGTATTCATCCAAAGCTGGTTGAGGCCTGTGCAAATATGGCCTGATGGAAGGGAAGAAGCTCAGTAGAACACAAAGACCAGAAAATTTCCCTTACCAGGATGGGGTGGGGCTCTACCTGTGATCTCACACACTTGTACACTAGTGATCATGCCTCACATAGTACACCAGCTTTCCAATGTGAACAGGGGGTTTCCTCGGTCACACGTTCCTTGTAAGAACCCAGTGAAGAGGGATGGGTGACCAGAAAGTGATGGGTCAGTGCAGAAGGCAGGGATTTATAAAGGCTGTCTGGTATTTCAGAGCTCCCTAGCATTTCACCATTCACTTATGGCAGAAAATGATGCTCCAGCACGTCTTTTTAAATGAATGTTATTTGCACCCCTGCTGCCTTCATTAAGAATCTATGTTCAGGGCTAGAAAGATGGCTCAGTCGTTAACAGCATTTGTTGCTCTTGCAGAGGATCCAGGTTAGATTTCCAGCACCTACAGGTGGCTCACAACTTTCCGTGTCTCCAGTTCGAAAGGATCTGATGTTCTGTTCTGACCTCAGTGGCACCAAGCACACATGTAGTATCACACATACATGCAGGCAAAACACTCACACAAATGAAAATGGGTGAATTGTAAAAAAAAAACAAAACAAAACAAAACAAAAACAAAACAAAACAAAACAAAACAAATCAACCAACTAACCAACCAACCAACCAACCAAAAAGCAACCTATACTCATGACTTTCTCAGTTTACCTGCCAACACAGAGAGCTCTGAGTGTCAACTAAATGTTTAGAGAGCTGTGGATATGTGGGGTCATGTTGTGAGTGGCTGTTGGCTCTGCGTTCTCCATGGTGAAGCTTTTTGAAGTTGTTTTGAACCATGAAGATGATTGTGAGCCCACTGCTCTGTGCAAAGTAAGGGAAGGGCACACTTGGTCTCCAGAATGCAATAGATTGCAAGCATTTGAAGAAAAAAGTGCACACAATTAAGAAGAGTGTCAATTAAGGTTTGAATTGGTGTTTTTTGGAGAGAAGGCACTGGAGGGAGGATGCCTGGAGAAGAAGAGCTGCTGGTAAAGGCAGCACCTTTCCCTCTGGTGCCTTCCTTTCCCCGAATTTATAGCCTTAGTCTTTCTCTGACAGGTGACAATTCCAGATTAGCAAATGTCCTTTTCGAGGCTCTTTAAAGGGGCCACCAGTGTTCTTGCAGGGCTGAGTCATAGTGGTTTCTTAGTCAAGAGCCACTGGATAAAGAATACTTTAAACCTGGGATTTGGGCCAATGGCATGTTGGGAAATATTTAATATCTGGCTTCTGAGGGGAGAAAGTCATGGTAAGTTTTGCAATTTCTGTGACGCTAAAGCTCCTACAATGGTCAATTTCTAGCTGCTAGTGTGATGTCACTGAACTGAAAGTTGAGAAAAGATGAAACATCTGCTGTTGAGTCCCAGTTGCAGCCTGTTACAGCACACTATTGGATTGTGGCTTACCTCCAAGCCTCTTTCTCCAGCAACTCTTCTATGGCAGCCCTGAGAGCTAGGCTAAGACCAGTGGATGGAAGCTTCAGAGAAGCACCCTTCGGTCCTCCCTCAAACACATCCTTTATCACCCTTCCTGGGGGGAGCATGCTGATATACAAATTCACAATAAAATGTGAAAACTCAGCAGAGAGCTTATCATGTTCCCTAATTCACTGACCTGGGTGAGCTGCATTTTCATCGGGATGGATATGAATTGTCAGAAGTGGGATAAACCAATGAAGAAGGAACTTTTGCAGTCCTTTTCATCATATTATCTCTTGCTTCTTGGCCTGTGGGTGGGTCTGTTATGCTATCTCCCCAGCCTCCTCTGCCAGAAGGTACAACAAAGCCAGGTTGACAACTCACCATTTTCTGAGTCAGGACTTACTGTTGGAGTTCCAAGTCCATGTGTGTGCCCTGATTTGGCCCTGTCACCTCTGTACAATACTCACTTTGTTTCTCTGTCTCTACTGAAAACCTGACTCCCACAGACTCCTCCTTTATGTCCTTACTATCTTCTTTCTGATTTGGTTGACTGATGGGACACACCAGTAGGAGGCTGGAAAGTGGAAAAAGAAAGAGCTCAGGGCACAGTTCCCTTTGCCAACATTATGTCTAGCAAATGCTGTTTCTACCAGTTTGTGGGAACACCGTTCTTGTTCCTTCACTCTAGAGTGTTGACATGATTCTCGTTCCTGATTTATGCATGCTATGCCAGATCATGTTTCATGCTTTACAACCCCTTTCACCCTTCTGAAAGGAGGCTTACCTCAAAGACCTTCGCTCAAACACTGGTGGTAAATGTGCTCTGTGGTTGCCCTGAATGATACAACTCTACTTTGGAGGGACAAACAGCAGGCATTCCCTGGCAAGGCGGGTCCTTCAACAGAAAACCCTTGGCTGTGGCATTTCAGAGCAGCCACAGCCTTTCTGGGAAACTGAATATTTCTCTACTCATCACTGGGCCTGAGTGGTTCCATCTATTCGAAAGGGATTTTATGATTAATCCTCATCACCTTGAATGTATATTCTATATTCCTGTCCAGATTGTACTATATTTTCAGGTGTAGTTTTGGGGCTGTAACTGCCCCTAAGTTCATCTCACAAAAAGGGGACATAGAGCATTAAAAACAGGCAAAAGTACCATTTCTGTCATGGGTCCACATCGAGGGGACAGTGCAAGCTGTCTAATGAGAAAGCATAGATGATCTTATCTGGAAAACAGATATAAAGAGTGAGGGCCTATGACCTCTTTGGGTAGTTTAAGTAAGATAGTGTGTATAAAGTCCCTTGAACATACAGGATAATTGTAAAATAGAAAGGCAGTTGTTTTGCTAATGATTGCACCAAGAACTGCCCCCTGCTCTCTGCTCCAAGAAACTACAACGGGATGTTTACGATCTGGTTTCTATGAAGCTACATCTTGATGGAAGTCAGTCATACTCTATCCTCTGTTGCCTATGAGCTTTGAGGCAGCTGTCTCCACCCTATGGCACTTGGCCCAGTTTGAGCTGCTACTGGCTGTTGGGTGTGGCAAGGGGGTGGGAACTGGCACAGTGCCCATATCCAGAGTATAAGGCAACCCAGGGCAGCTGGAGGCAGTCGGAGCCTGGGTCCTGCAAGTTTAGCCATGGCGCTCAGCTTCCTCTCCCCGATCCTTTCCCGCCTCAGCCTGTGGACTTCTGTAGTGCTCTTGATGGTTATCGGCCTCAAGCTCCTCAGCCTGCTGTTTCGGAGGCAAAAGCTGGCCAGGGCTCTGGACAGCTTCCCAGGGCCCTCCACACATTGGCTTTTTGGTCATGCCCTTGAGGTATGTGGGGATATGGGGGAGTTGGGTCTAAACCCCTGGAGGCTGGGAAAGGAGGCTGTCAATTTGGACAAGAGGGTGAGGCCTGGAACCATGATGCCTAGTGAGCTTCCCTACCCCTGCCTTTCAAGCTGGCTTCAGAAGCAACACACCATTTCAAAGTTGCAGCTTCAGAAGGCCAGAGATGCTATCCCACTATTCTGAGGCACAGAGTGCAAGTTTGTGTGGAGGCTTGTTGATGGATCACACCTGGGAGAAACTAAATCCTCAAAGTGCGGCCCAACGACTAGGCAGTCATGAAGAGTCCTGTTCTATGCAGTGTAACGATTTCTGGTGCCAAGAAGGACATTCAAAGTAAAGACAGAGGAAAGTACTGTCTTCTGAGGCATCCCAGCATGTCTGAGAGGTTGGTACCCCCAAAACTGGGAGGTCCCTCTCTCTCTCCTTTGTATGGCTGAGATCCTATGGCATTTCCCCAGGTTGAGATCCTGGTTGGTTCTCCTGTTAAGGCAGCACAGTAGGGGTTCACCTTAGCATCCAGTCTCAGGAACTCCTCTTGGGGATGCAGACCTTCTGAACACTAGGTAAGGAGTTTGGAGTCAAGCAGGAGAAACAGATTCTCCACATACCTCCCAAACATCTGGAGACTAACATCTTAGATTGGAACTGGGAGCCTGAGACTAAGTCTTCTGGAGTTTTGAGCTTCAGGCAGGTTTGGGAGCCCAGGCATGGATGCCAGGGTTGAAGTCTCAAAAGGGAGTGTAATTCTTTCTACCTCTTTATTCCTCCATCTGGGGAACTGACACTGGAAATGAACTTAGTCTCTAATCTTATTCTTGTCCCTTACAGATAACTTGTTGGGGACAGTCTATGAACTCACCTGTACACTGAACACCAGGGGAGGGAGGAGGATGGCTTGGGTGAGAGAAAACAGACACCAGAGCCTTCCCTGCTCCCAGGGGGGATGAAGGTGCTTCCCCAGAGGTGCACTTTGCTCCATTCTTTTAATTTTAGTATTTTTCCATCTTTTCTACTAGTCTGAGACTTTTAGAGAATGTTGACTTGGCCTGATTTATTCCCGTGCCCTCAGGGTACAGCACAAAACTTGGGACAGTCCAGGCATGACTGAATGAATGGACACAGAGGGCCAGATTGTAGGGGAGAAGTCCATAGTGGATGGAGAGTGGTGGGGAAGGGAGTGACGGATCAGGATGACTTTTGAGGGTCTCTACCAAGGGTAGAGGGGTGAGGTCACATTCTAAAAGAGCATGAGAGGCATTTGAGGGGACTTTTAATCCCCTTTTCTCTGTGCCCCCTTTGTGTTTACCTGCTTTTATCAGGGTTGGGGAAGTTGGGGAAGTCCTCAATCAATGGACTTCAATAGCATATGGTCCATTCTTCCCCACTCCTTGTCAGAGCTGGCTGCTCTCTTCTTCCCAGGTGTTCTATCTTGGAAGTACACAGAGACCCTGGAACAGAGCCTCACTTCAGCTTCTTCATGCCAATATAACTATCTGAAGGGCACTGGCTTGACACCAGGAGGCCATGCCAAGACTGGAGTGCAGGCTGATCTTGAGAGCTCTAAAAGTTTCCCGGGAAACCATCATAGGCACAGCACCATTGAATTCCTCCAGGGCTTGGCACCTCTGCTGTGGTTGGATTCACACTCAACCTGAGAATGTAAAAGGCAGGATGAGGGATTTGTTTCCCTAGTGTGAGAACAGATGTTTCCCTAGTGTTGAGATTCAAAGGGGGATAAGGTGCCCACTTAAGGATACTTACTGCTTCAGGATTTAAGTCAAAACTAGACTAGGGACTTCTGTATTTTAATCCAGAACACAGCGAATCAAAAAAGCAAGCAGGCAAACAAACAGACACCAAATCAGAGCCAAGGAACTGAAAATTGATCCTAGTGCATAGTGAGGATGGCATGGGAAAGAAAGGAGGAAAGAAAGAAGGGCCCATGGTGGGGGAGGACCCACAGCAGGGAAGCGCCCACCAGCATGAGTTGGAGTACAGATACAATCCGCAGGCCTTGGCATCATCTACCTCTCATATTCAGACCTCAGAACATGTCCCTTTGAGGCAGGGCATGCCCTGTTTCCAGAGGCCTCTGAGGAGCACAAGGAATACTTTGAGTTGACATAATTTTGTCAGCATGTTTTTGTGTGTGTGTGGTGTTTATGTGTGGTGTGTGTTTGTGGTTTGTTTGTGTGTTTGTGTGTGTGTGGAGAGAGTATCAGTTTCCAACCCAGTCTCTGGCTCTTCCTATTGAGAGCTCTGGCTTATTCTACTCAGCCAATGTTGACCGTGGGCCTTTGCTCTACCCTGTTGATAATGTGGGAGTCGGCATCTTCAGACTGCTGAGTTAGATGAGTATCAGTAGGATAAACGATAAGGATGGAGAAAGCAGCTGGGCAAATGGGTGTCAGATGTGAAATCTCTGGAGTGAGAGGCTTGGTGGAAAATACTATGACACACTTGCTTCCTTTTTCTCCTTCCCAACCAAATCCATCTGGTTACTGGTTTCTCCCAATCCTCCCCACCAAGCAAACATGTCTGAACAACTCTATAAAAGCAGATGCAGAGGGACAGGGACCAGCGTGGAAGGCAAACAGGAGTGGAGTCAGGGTTGCTCCGGAGACGATGCTTCTTGTTTTGGTTTGCTCTTACTGGAAGGGGCTCTTGCTCTTTGGCTCTATTTAATTTTTTTAATGTTTTTAATTGGAATGAAATTATATCACTAACCCCTTCCTTTATTCAGAGACTCCCAGGTACCATCCCCAATTCCCTCCTGTGTTTTCCCTCAATTTGAGAACTTCTTTAAAAAAAATATTGTTACATATCTGTGTATGTGCATGTGTGTTCTCAAATATATACATATAGACATACATATGTATGAATACAAACACATATGCAAACACATATATGTATATCCCTAGGTCTGTTTTTATTATTGTTTATATGGTTTCAAGACTCATTGCTCTGCTTTGGAAAACCAATAAGGGGTTCATTCATGGGCGAGACTCATTCTCAGTCTCTCCAGAGTCATTAGTTCCCCGTGGTTCCTTATCTAGGGCTTAGACCCTGTGAAAATCTCCCCCTTCCACATTAACGTGCTCACTTATATTGCTCTGGTCTTGACTATGCATCCATGTCTAGGAGAGACTGCGTCACCACAGGCCTCCTGGTATTCTGTCTCTAATTTAAAATCTTGACAGTGGCCTGGCCTTATGCATTCTGGGCCTTAATTGTCTTGTATGTGGTAGGAAGAGTACCTAAAAGGTCAGGATGACTAACCCTGCACACACAAGGACACCAAGGGATAGCCGCCCAGAAGGAGAGCTACTAAGGTAATCCCCCAAGACTTCCCTGAGTGGCCTCAGAGGGCCCCACATGGACTCATAGGAGGGTTCCTGGCAGGTGTCATTCAGTTCAGGGACTGAGACATCTTGTTAAGAATCTGGACAGTCCAAAAATAACTGAACTGAAAAAGATTTAATGTATTATACTGGAGATACCTGAGCTCATGTGGGGGAAAAGGAGTCCCTGTCTTCTACCTCCAGTTGTTGGTGTTTCTAAACATTCACCTTTGTCTTGAAAGTAGATGAAAGTGTGTGTGTGTGTTTGTGTGTGTGTGTGTGTGTGTGTGTGTGAAGGCCAGATATTGGGTGTCTCCTATGGCTCTCTACCTTACTCATTCATTTTTTGAGAAGATTAGAAAACTCACATCATTTTAATTTATGAGTATGGGTATTTTTCTGCATATACACCTGTGTATCATGTGTGTCTGGTGCTCATAGAGGCCAGAAGAGGGTCTCAGGAACTCTGGAACTGTAGTTGCAGATGGTTGTGAGCCACCATGAAGGGGCTGGAACTGAACCTAGATCCTCTGCAAGAGCAGGCAGTACTTTTAATTGCTGATCCATCTCTCCAGCCTCTTAGAAAAGAGTTTTAAGAATTCACAATTACATAAGTGTGTATATATGTGTGTTTGGGTGATTGTGGGTGTAGTGTGGGGATGTGTACATGTGAGTGTAGGTGCTGTCAGAGTCCAGAAGAGGATGTCAAATTCCCAGGAGTTAGATTACAGGAGGTTAGGCAGACTCCAGGGGTGCTGGGAGCTGGGTCTTTCACAGAAGCAGTATAGCTCTTAACTGCTGATCAGTATCTTACTTTTTGTGTTGTTGTTTTTTGTCTTTTGTTTTTTGTTTTTTTTTTTTTTTGTTTTTTGTTTTTTGTTTTTTTTAAGACAGGGTTTGTCTATATAGCCCTGGCTGTCCTGGAACTCACTCTGTAGACCAGGCTGGCCTCGAACTCAGAAATCTGCCTGCCTCTGCCTCCCAGAGTGCTGGGATTACAGTCGTGTGCCACCACTGCCCGGCTAGTATCTCACTTTTTAAAAATTGGTTATTTTGTTTATTTACATTTCAAATGTTATCCCCCCTCCCAGTTTCCAGTTTCCACCCCTGAAAACCCTCCACTCCAACCTTTCCTCCTGCCTCCACAAGGGGGCTCCCCCCACCAACCCACCCACTCCCTGCCCTCCTCCCTATCATTCCCCTACACTGGGGCATTGAGCTTTCACAGGACCCCCCCCTGCTGCCAGACAAGGTCATCCTCTGTCACATATACAACTGGAGCCACAGGTGCTCCATGTGTATTATTTGGTTGGTGGTTTAGTCCCTGGGAGCTCTGGGGGTGGCTAGGTGGTTGGTTGATATTGTTGTTCTTCCCATGGGGTTGCAAACTCCTTCAGCTCCTTCAGTCCTTCCCCCAACTCCTCCACTGGAGTTCCGGTGCTCAGTCCGATGAACATCTCACTTTTTTAGAGAAGATCTCTTACTAAACCTGGAGCTTTCCATTTTGGAGACACTGGCAGGTCAGTAAATCCCTTCCTCCATCTTTCTACTCACTTTCGGGTTACAGATGCTAAACACCATGTCTGGCTTTTAAGTAGGGGGCTGGGGTTCAAACTCAGGTCTTCATGCCTGGGAAGCAAGTGCTACTCCCTACTGAGCCATCTTCCCAAGCAGAAAAATTTTGTCCCCAAGAGCACTGTAGCAGCCACAGGCTGGTGAAGCAGGGAGCTTGTTCCTTGGATACTGTCCAACTGATTTTTAGGTTCATTAGGGAATGGCCTGAGCAGACTTGTTGACAGGAAGGAAACTCAGTCATGGTTCCTGGTCGGCTCTGTCATGTGAGATAGTTCTGTTGGCCTTTGACTGCACTGTTCCCACCTATGAAGAGGTCATGGTTCAACCAAGGTTCATTGATGTCCCATTCTGATTTGATTCCTGAAGTGTAACTTACTCAGATGTTAGAGAGCAAATCCTTCCTATTGCTCACTGCTGCCAGGGTTAACACTGGTGCAAATGAAATGATGGGGGCAGGTTGCTTAGGAACTGGGTGCAGTGACTTATCTCTATGCCATAATTTCCTGTTTCCTTCCTTTGTGAGAAAACAGTCTGTCCAGGATCTGATAGTGGTGTCCCAGTTTAGGGCATCCGAGGATAAATCTGAAGCATTTGTTGTGTAACTCAGAGAAGTTTGCCAGCAACCACATGATCCATAGAAGAACAATGTCTCAGCAATCATTTTGAGGGATTGCAGCTGCAAAAGTGGGTCCAGACAGCTAAGAGCTGTCTTCACTCTTATGGGCTCCTGGGGAACAATCAGGGCTCATAGGAGGCTGTCTCTAGGGAGGCCATGACAGTCTGTGACTGAGGCCAAGGTCTCATTCTGTAGTTTGGATGCTGCAGAAGGGCACAGGGATGCTGCCTGGCCTTGGGAAAGGTGGGGAGCAGAATGGATGGAGCCCCAAGTTGGGGAAATAATCCATTCAAGAGTATCCAATTAAGAGTATTTAATTGAATTAAGTAATCAATTAAGAGTAATTAATCCAATTAAGAGTATCAGATTCTTTAATCTTGGGTGACAACCAAGAGTAGGTTAATGCCTCAGAGCTTTTTGGTGCCAAAATTCGGGAGTACAACATTTCTAAAGACAAAAACCACAATTACATCAATGCTAGATAAGGATCAGAGTAACCTTGTAACATTGTTTAGTTATTTAGACATAATGTGACAATTTTTTGGTTAATACCTCTGGATCATGGTTGGAGTCATAGAAATTCATTGCCAAGACATACGGGGCTATTGGGAGGGTGGAGTGTTGAGAATTCTCTAAGTGGACACAAAATGAAGTCAGAACAAGATGGTGTTCTATCAGTCACTTCAAGTGCAGACAGAAAAGAAGAGAGACAGGGCAGAAGGGATGCCAGCCAGAAAGGAGGAGGGCACCACGAGTGTTCCTTTTGTCTATAGGTAAAGATAATTTTTTTTATCATTTTTGCTCCTTGCCATTGCATGCATAAGGCAACCTTTTGGATTGAATTCAGGATTCAGAAAGATGATTCTGCAAGGCGATTACAGCAAACTCTGTAGAACACTAGGGCCAGAATTGCAGAGAAGGCGCAGCTGGTGGTAGGATCATCTCCAGGGTCTTGGAGAGGAGTGAGATGAGGATTCCTGGATTCAGAGCAGCAGCTCTGGGACTGGAAAGGGCACTAGAAATGTGCAGGAATGGGATACAGGAGGATGGACAAAGGCTCTGAGGGTCTGGGCAGTATCCTTCCTTTTCTGCCCAGAAACCTGGGGTCTGCTGGGAATACTGGGTTCCTGTGAGATCTTTGTCTTCTGTTATTGTTTCAGATCCAGAAGTTAGGGGGCCTGGACAAGGTGGTAACCTGGTCTCAAGAGTTCCCCTATGCCCACCCACTCTGGCTTGGACAGTTCCTTGGTTTCCTGAACATCTATGAGCCTGACTATGCTAAAGCTGTGTACAGCCGAGGGGGTAAGGTGCCCTGGAGATAGGGTGGGGTTTCCTGAGAATAATAGCCCTAGGGATCAAGTTGGGAGAGGTCAGGGCTGTGTCTAGACTCTGGGAAAAGAATGACCACATCCCTATCTAATTTGTCACTGTGCCTCATTTGAGAATGTCCTATTTCTCCTTGACTGATGTCCCCTTGTTCTGCAGACCCGAAGGCTGCAGATGTGTATGACTTCTTCCTCCAGTGGATCGGTAAGTGAGCATCTGTCATTCTGCCCCTTCTCCTCCCTCCCTTGTGCTAAGGGACAAGAATCCTGCCCTGCCACACTGGTCATCCCTTCCTTGGTCTGCCTGTCCTAAGCTTAGGGTCTCTGTGGGGAGGTGGGAGCAATGAAAGGGCTCCTGCCTGTCGGGGATATCCTTGCGGGGCATTCAGCTTTCCTCCCAAGCAGAGGCAAGGCACTGTGTGCTTGAAGAGTGGCTTCCTAGAGGAGGCACTCCTAGAGGTGATCCTGTAGGATATTATAAAGGTGGTGCTTTCCAGGAGAAGAGTCTGAGAAAAGGTCTAATAGTAGTAGGACCATGGAGGCTGCAAGCTGTCTGAGGGGCTGGAAGAGAACGCAGACTTCTATTAGTAGATGAGGCTGGGCAGGGAAGATGGGCCAAGTTTGGCCGTTAGTGTGTAGACCAATGTTGAATACAGTGGGAGCCATTGAGTAATCTTCTTTTAATTGATTAATCAATTAATTTGAGACAGGATCTCACTATATTGCCTTAGCTAGCCTATGTAGAACAGACTGGCTTTGAACTCACAGAGATTTACCTGCTTCTGACTCCTGAGTGAGTGCTGGGATTAATGGTGTGCAAACACCACACTTGGCTGTATTCTTTTTTAACTTTTATCTGTATGTATGTTTCTGTGGATACATGCCACTTATGCACAGGTACCTGCGGAGGCAGGTTGGATCCCCTAGAAATGGATTTATATGTGGTTGTGTGGTATCATGTGTGTGCTAGGAACTGAACCAGGACTAAGGACTCTTGAAACATCTCGGTAGAGTTCACTGTGTCTTCTTGACCCAAAGTCATATGTGTTTCCAAAGTTCCTTTAAAAAACAAAACAAAAACAAAAACAAAAACAAAAACCCTTGGCAATTTCCTGGGAGCTAAGAAAGGGCTGGTTTATAGGGAGGTAACAATCCTAGACTTGACTTAGCTAAGATCTGCTACCTTCTCCATGTTGGAAGGCCCTAGCAGCCTGGGGGTGGGGACCAGAGTCTCTGCTGAGTCTTGGAGTAAGTAGTACCTGTCTCCTATCCTCTGAGTGTTCCAGGCTTGGGAATGTCAGAGGCTGTGATTGATCTCAGCTCTCAGGGGTAGAGCAGGATTGCCTGGACTCCACAGCCTCCATCTCTCCTCCCTTCTCAGGGAGAGGCCTACTGCTTCTGGACGGTCCAAAATGGTTCCAGCACCGCAAGCTGCTCACACCTGGCTTCCATTATGATGTGTTGAAGCCCTATGTAGCCATATTTGCTGAGTCCACAAATATGATGCTGGTGAGTTCCCTCCCTGTGGCAGGCTCCTAGAACTGTAGGCTGCGGGACCACCCACTTCCCCATCCCCATTTGCCCTGGGTGAAGGCAAGTGTGCCCTCCTGGGAAGAGAGTCCCTGAGGTCCTGTCATCGTTATGTCTGTAGCTATGGTGCCAAAGGCCTGCTTTGCTTCCTTCTCTCTGTTGTGTACTGTGGAGGCACCCAAGCTTTGAGGCAGCTTGGGGCAGGAGACCTGGCTCTTTCTGGCTACACAAAAAGTTGGTTCTGGGAAGCCACCATACGTCCCCTACTGGAGAGTTAGAAGGCTGCCTATGTTTCAGAGTATCATAAAATACTTTACATTTCCAAATTCACTTACATTTTCACACCTGTTTAGACCCTCATCACTGAGAGCAATGTCAGGTCTCACTTAGGAGCTTGGAGCTGGAAGAACGGGGCAATGTCCCTTCTGTTTCTGTTTTGTGCAATAACTTGCGTATTGGTATTTATTAACTTTTCTTCAAAAAGTCTGGTAGAATTCTGCACTAAAAACATGAGGCTCTGGGCTTTTTTGTTCTGGTTGGTAGACTTTTAGTAACTGCTTCTGTTTCACTAGGAGTTACAAGTCTGTTTGAATTTCTTATTTGATCTTGAGTTTAACTTTGGCAGATGGCATGTACTGAGAAAATTATCTATGTCTTTTGGATTTTCTGGTCTGATGGGTTACAGGTTTTTATAGTATGTCCTTATGATTCTCGGGACTTCCTTGGTGTCTGCTGTTATGCCCCCTTCATCTCTAATATTGTGCATTTAGGCATTCTCTCTTTGCATTTAGTTAATTTGGATAAGGCACCTTTTTAACCTGTGGGTTGCCACTCCGTTGGGAGTCAAACAACCCTTCCACAGAGGTTGCATGTCAGGTATTTACATTACAATTCATAATGGTAGAAAAATTACAGTTATGAAGTATCAATGAAATAATTTTATGGTTGGTGTCACAAAAACATGAAGAACTGTATTAAAGGGTTGAAGCATTAGGAAGGTTGAGAACAACTGCACTAAGAGCTAGTCAACCTAACCGGTTTTCTCAAGGAACCAACTCTGTTTCATTAATTCTTTCTGTTTTCTGTTTGTTTCTATTATATTTATTTCGGTCATGAATTTGATTATTTCTTGCCTTTTACTGCTTTTGAGTGTGATTCTTCATTTCATCCTAGAACTTTCATGTGTGCTGTTAAGTTATAGCATGGAATCTATTCACTTTTAAAATGTCTGCACTTAGTGCTATGAGCTTGCCTCTTAGAACTGCCTTCACCATGTCCCATAAGTTCAGGTGTATTTTCCTTCTAGTCTGGATTTTTCCATTCAATTCTAGAATTCACTCAAGTCTCTAATTTCTGTCTTGGACACTTTTCATTCAGCAATGTGTTGTCCAGTTTCTATGAGTTTGTAAGGTTTCTGTTGTTGATACTGAGCTTTAGTCTGTGGTGGTCAGGTAAGATGCAGGGATATTTCAATTTTCTTGTATTTGTTGAGACTTTCTTTGTGTCTGAGTATATGGTCAGTTTTGGAGAATGTTTCATGAGGTCCTGTGAAGAAATTTTTGTGTTTGGGTGAAATGTTCTGGAAACATGCTAGGTCCATTTGTCTTATAACTCCGGTTAGTTCCAGCATTTCTCTGTTTAGTTTTTGTCTGGATGGTAAGAGTGTGGTGTCAAAGTCTCCAACTATTGGTGTATGAGTGCCAATATATGGTTTAAGCTGTATTGTTGCTTTTACAAGCGATGTGCCCTTGTTTTTGAAATGTTGTCATGGTGGATTTTTTTCTTTGATGAAATGCAGTGTATTTCATCAAAGTATGCAGTGTACTTTGGTCCAGCAAGTTTTGCACCAAAGTCTATTTTGTCAGATATTACAAATTGGCTTGCTTCCTGGGTCCATTTTCTTAGAATATCTTTTTCCATCCTTTTACCTTGAGGTGATGTCTGTTCTTAATGTCGAGGTGTGTTTATTGGATGCAACAGAAGGATAACTTGTGTTTTCAAATCTATTCTGCTAGTCTGTGACTTTTGGTTGGGGAAACAAGTCCATTGATTTTGGGAGATATGAATGAATGGTGTTTGTTGATACCTGCTATTTTGTTGTTGTTGCTGTTAGTTGTGGTGTGTGTGTGTGTGTGTGTGTGTGTTTCTCCCACCTCTTTAGATTTTCTGGTCTGGGATTATTTATTTCTTGTGTGTGTTTTTCTGGGTATAATTAACCTTTTTAGATTGGAGTTTCCCTTCTGTGGAGCTGGATTAGTAAATAGTTATGGCTTAAGTTTTAGTGGGTATAGAAGTCTTGGCTGGCACCTGTGGTTCCTTAGAGTTTGTAAAACATCTATCCAGGTCCTTTTGGCTTTTAGAGTCTTCATTAAGATGTCCAGTGTTATTCTAATAGGTCTGCCTTTATATATTACTTAGTCTTTTCCACTTGCAGCTATTAATATTTTTTGTTCTGTACATATAGTGTTCTGATTATGGGCCAAGGGAACTTCTTCTGTGGTCATTCCATTTAGTCTTTGTATGCTTTTTGTATCTTTATAAGTGTCTTCTTCATAAGGATAGGGGAATTTTCTTCTTTAATTTTGTTGAAAATATTTTCTGTGCCTTTGACCTGGATTTCTTCTCTTCTCTATTTCTATCACTATTAGATCTGGTATTTACGTAGTGTCCCAAGGTTTCCTGGATATTTTGTGCCAGAAGTGTTTTTTAGATGTAACTTTTTTTGGGGGGGTGGGTGGGTCTGAGGTATCTATTTTGTCTCAAAAGACTGAGATCTCTTCTTGTTTTCTGTTGGTGAGTCTTGCTTCTGAGGTAGGAATTTCCAGATTTCCCATGGTTTAGGGTTTCTTTATTTATTCTATTTTTACTTGCAGGACTTGAACAGTTCTGTTTTCCCCCCACTGTTTGTGCTTTCATCTTTCATTCATTTCCTCTTTAAGGCTATTTTAAAGTCTTTGTCTTATGCTTCAACTATGTTGACATCCTCAGCACCTGCTGTGGTAAGGTAGCTGGGCCCTAGTGGGGACATGTACTAGTTGTTTTTGAATTTTTTTTTTATGCTGGTATCTAGGCATCTAGGTTTGGAAAGATTGTAATTTTAGGTGCTTATACCTGGTCTTATCTTTATTGCATGGGTGTTTTGGTCCCCAGTTTCTTTTTGCCCTCTCTGGTTTTTAAAAGGGTGTGATGGCTGTGTGTTGCTTAGTAGGGAATTTTTTTCAGTCTTGATAGGTATTTCCATAAGGGACAGGCTCTTGCTAAAACACATTTCTAGGTATTAGGAGCCGACACTTAGCAAAGGAGATGGGCTAGGAGGGGTAAGAGGGTCCACAGGAGGAAGAATATCGGGGTATTCCACCAGGACATGCTTAGGCCCTGGGGACCTGGGGCTGAAAGTGAGGAGAGACCACAGTAGGGATTCTGTTACACATCTGGGGATATGACTTGGGGACTGGATTTGGAGGAGAGGAGGGAGAAAGAAAGATTTGTACTTAACCTACCTTCTTCCCTGGCCAGGCAGCCCAACTCCTTCCCATATTACCTCCTCTCTCTTTCTGGATTCCAGGACAAGTGGGAGAAAAAGGCTAGTGAAAATAAAAGCTTTGACATCTTCAGTGACGTAGGCCACATGGCGCTGGACACCCTCATGAAATGCACCTTTGGCAAAGGAGACAGCGGCCTAGGCCACAGGTCAGGAGCACCTCTACCTAAGGCTCTCATAGAAGGAAGGTGGAAGGCCTCCTGGTCTCTGCTTGGAGAGGAGATGGGCCTTGATTTGTCCAGAGCCTACTCGTGGTGGGATACACTTTTGTTAGTGAAGAAGGAGGCTTAAAGAGGCAAGAAGAGGAACAGGAAGATTGTTGATAGGGATTCCTAAAAGAAAACTGCTCAGGCCTCTGCCCCTCCCTCCACTTTCTTCTGTATAGCGACAATAGCTACTACCTGGCAGTCAGTGACCTCACACTGCTGATGCAGCAGCGCATCGACTCCTTCCAGTACCATAATGACTTCATTTACTGGCTCACACCACATGGTCGCCGCTTCCTGCGGGCCTGCCAGACAGCCCATGACCACACAGGTAGGCCTTTCCCTCAAGCCTCCCCCACCCCTCCACACCAGCTAGGAAGCTTTGGTTTGTCCTCTGGGATCCTCTGTACCCTTCTTGATGGAAGGTCAGAATAGGCAGTGACACTTATGCTCTTGGTCCAGATCGGGTCATCAGGCAGCGGAAGGCAGCCCTGCAGGATGATAAAGAGCAGAAAAAGCTTCAGCAGCGGAGACACTTGGACTTCCTGGACATTCTCCTGGGGGCCCGGGTGAGTGCACACAGCCCGCCCTGTCTGATGGCCGGTCCCAGGGAGGTCTTTAGGCTCTCTTCCTGAAGCAGGCTCCTAGTCCAGCAAGTATAATGTATTGCTTACCCATGGCACAAATCAACAAAGGTAAAACATGCAGCATGTGTGTGGCTGGGCGGTGACATTAGGGAACTGGCAGCCTGGGCCACACGGTAGCAGCTTGAAGACATTTCTAAGATCCCTAAAAATCTTGGCATTGCAGAACCTTGGAGTTTAGACTTTATTCTCTTCCCTCCTTTCCTTCTTTCTTCCCCCTAGTCTACCAAGAAGCTTTCTTAGGCTTCCTCAGATTTGCACCCGACAACTACCACTAAGCATTCTTCTCATCCCTAACTCAAAGGCTGTGATCTGCCTCATTGTGCCTTTTCTCAGGATGAAAGTGGGATCAAGCTGTCAGATGCAGACCTCCGGGCTGAAGTGGACACATTCATGTTTGCAGGCCACGACACCACCACCAGTGGTATCTCTTGGTTTTTCTACTGCATGGCCCTCTACCCTGAGCACCAGCAGCGGTGTAGGGAGGAGGTCCGTGAAATCCTAGGAGACCAGGACTCCTTCCAGTGGTGAGTGATCTGAGCGTGTGCTTGGCCCATCTTGCTCAGCCCAGGCACAGGTCATACCCACTCTGCCTGTGTCTGCTAAGGACAACACACAGCTGTTCAGAGGTGAGGTGATGCTAGCAACAGTTGTTCCTTGTTGTCGTTGTGTCACTTTCTTGGGGGTTAACTATAGTGTACCCTCTACCCCATTTCATTCTCCCCAAATGGAGTTTTTCAGTGTCACATAAAGTTGTCAATAGTGGTAGATTTCATCATGACAGAATATGAATCCCCATTGGGTTTTTGGATAGAGCAAAGAAGGCTGAGAAAGAGAAGCAGGAGATGAAGGTGAAAGGACACTGGGAAAGCCAGTTCCTTGTCACCTGCCTCCTGCCACCTGCCACCTGCCACCTGCCTTTGGGTGCCAGCACATAGCCCCCAGATTCCTCACTTTTCTTTATGGTGAAGGAGACTAATTTCTAAATGCCGATACTTAAAAACTTCTATGTGGTTCCCCACTCCCTGTTCTTCAGCTCAAGCCTGAAGTCCTGAATGTGACACCAGCAGGGACAACTTTTCTTTCAGAGTGGTCTGGGAGTCCCACCCACTTCTTTGTGCCCTTTGTGCAACTTCTTCTTTGTGGCCCTTTGTAGCCTGACAGCCACCTCCTCCCACTGAGTTCCTGATATGCCTCCGACACTGCACAGGACACGCAGTAGGGATACAGAAACTGGCTTATCAGCATCAGGCGTTTCTGTTCTCTTGAGGAGGACTGATCTGTAATTCCAGTGCCAGAGATGTGAAGGATGGAGTCTCCATAACTAAGGTTTCCTTCTTGGATATTGGAAACCTTCTGAGGGTTCAGCCATGAGCAAAGTGCTCACTGCAAGTGTGAAGAGGAGAGGAGGAGCCAGTTTGCTGCTCTTGGGGGAGTTTTCAGAAAGTCAGACTCACATGCTTGAAATCCAGAGAAGGCTGTAGGGTGGAGTAACTTCAAGTGGCCAAGATGGTAAGGGTAGTGGGGTGAATAGGGGAGGGGCTTGAACTGACTTTAAGGAAGGTTCAACCTCAGGTGAGGAGAGCTGTGCATTCTAGGCTAGGTGATCATGCAGATAGTCGGAGGCAAGGAATGAAATGCATATTTTATTTTCATATTCACTTACTTTTATTTAGAATCTGAAGCAACTTCAAGGATGTTTATTTAATAAAACAGTACAAGAAATGAAAAGTCACGGTTATGGGGAGAGTGAGTTGGAGTTAGAGGCTCTTTAAGAAGGTATTATATACTTTGATAGTTAGATCTCACATCATTTGGGTCTGGGCTTCCTGGTAGCCAAAGAGGTATTTATATGAGTTTATCTTTATTCACCCGTGGACATTGGTTGGTTCATTCAACCAAAAATTATCAGGCCACCTTATTCCATTCCAGGCCCACAGGGAAGCCAAGCAGAAACTAAAGAAATGTCCTTTGTGCTGCTTTAGTAAGGCTCTGTACAACACAAAAGTAGCCTTGCTGTTGATGGTTGGGTGCACAAATGTCTCTAGGGTGCTGTGCCTTCTCCTTCTAGATTGCTACATCACCACCCAGTGTTTCATTACGCTTAGGCACTTGGAGCCTCCCCACCCCTTGACTCCTCTGTTGAAAGTATGGTGGTGACAGGAAGGCAAAGCAATATTGTGGTGAAGTTGGTGATGGGGCCTTCCTTCTCCCGGGACCCGGTTGCTCCCAGTTCCCAAGTGTCCTGTGTTGCTGGCAGGGATGACCTGGCCAAGATGACCTACCTGACGATGTGCATCAAGGAGTGCTTCCGCCTCTACCCACCGGTACCCCAGGTGTACCGCCAGCTCAGCAAGCCGGTCACCTTTGTGGATGGACGTTCTCTACCTGCAGGTAGGTTGGTGGAAATAGTGAGGCTGGAATGAAAGTCCTCTGGATGCTCTTTAGTATTGCCTGGACCACTGGACCATCTTTACACCATGCGGAGAGAGCTCAGGCTTTGTGTACAGAGCCCTGGGCCCCAAGCACCAGGCTCACAGAGTAGGGGTGAACTTGCCTCTGCCCCCAAACCTCCCACTCCCTCTTCTGTAAAGAGAATGCAAAGTTCATTTTTCTTCTAGGTTTCAGGGTAGTTATATGGATTCATTTTTCTGTGTATTGAAATAACAAGGATACATATATTTGTCTTCCAATATATATAAATATATAATATATATTTATAATATAAACACACACACACACACACACACACATATATATATAAAACACAACATGAGTTGTTCCTTTGAGGTAGTGATTGTGAAAGTTGGGTTTGCTTTTGAGTTCCATTGACTGTTAGTAAGATAGGACCCAGGCATAGCTAATCACTGGAGCACATTAGCTGCATTGTTCTCAGGGGAGGAGTTCTTGTAGCCTGAACTTTTTCTCTTTCTGATTCTTCTTCTGTTTAAAACTATATTAAATCATTCTGCTGTGGTACTATTGTAGCCTGGACAACTCCAGGGAGATCATTCACATAGACCATGATGCACGTACACGCCCAATTCTGTGTTGTGGCTTTATAAAATGTTCAGACCTGAGCCTGACATAGAATCAGCATCAAATGAATTGTATCCCTTATTATTAAAAGCACAGTAACTCCCTGAGAGCTTGTGAATTGAAATCCAAGAGGCTTTAAGAAGTACGTCCCGCTTACCCTGCTGTGGGTAGGATGGGTTCTTGAATTCCACAGATATCTGTGTTAGATATTCTTCTCAGTACTGGGATATTGGAGCTGCTGCAGCTGATTATTAAAGTACTTTGTGGCCAAGAGCTCACTGTTACCAGCAGTGAGCAGGCAGAGGCTGGGGTCCCAGATATGGGGACATTAGGGAACTCAGGCCTAATGTGGAGGTGGCCCGGCTGCTTCCTTGTTATCAGGGATCTCCTTTTCTGCTTCCAGGCAGCCTGATCTCTCTGCACATCTATGCCCTCCATAGGAACAGTGCTGTGTGGCCTGACCCAGAGGTACTATGTCTCTGGGGCTGGAGGTCAGACAGGGTATGGGCTGTGGGGCTACCCTCTGCCAGGATTTGGTGAGTACTTGAGAAAGCCCTATCTATCTCCTTAGGTCTTTGACCCACTGCGCTTTTCTCCTGAGAATACGACAGGCCGGCATCCCTTTGCCTTCATGCCTTTTTCTGCAGGGCCCAGGTAGGGGGGAGAACATTCCCAGGCCCTCATGACTGGGGAGGAAAAGTGAAGGCCATCAGTTGGGGGGCCATCATCTTGGAGTGCTCTGTGACAAGGGAGCCCTTTTGCTATTTTTTCCTGTTCCTGGTAAATGGGTGTGACAGCTGTTTTCATTCTGTGAAACTGCAAGCCAGTGCTCCCAATGTGAAGCTACCTGTTGGGGCTTTGTACCACACTCCTAGGATTTGTGCTTTTTAAGCCCATACCAAGAAATCAACTAGCCATTATGTGTCCAAAACTGGTTATTGTTTTTGGTGGGCCTCTAAGAACACGAGGCTCTGTCACTCTGGTTAGCCAACAGCTTGATGATGCTTCTTTGTTGCTTGCTGCAGGAATTGCATCGGGCAGCAGTTTGCCATGAACGAGTTGAAGGTGGTCACAGCCCTTAGTTTGCTGCGCTTTGAATTCTCTCCAGACCCTTCCAAGGTCCCCATTAAGGTCCCCCAGCTGATCTTGCGCTCCAAAAATGGCATTCACCTCTACCTGAAGCCACTTGGCTCTGGGTCTAGAAAGTAGGTCTTCAGAGAACAAGGCCTGGGCAGCACAGGCTGGGTTTTTTCCTGGGACATTGCCCTCCTAGAATGAATATGGAGTCACTGTGGATCCATACCTGTGCGGGGCTTTGGAGATAAAAGCATGGACGTTGACAGTCTCCTGGAAGACATTCTCTTATAAACATGTGTGTGGGATGACTCAATGCCTGGGCTCTAGAACTCAGTCCTTTAATCCACACACATTTGCTGCATATTTGGCTGCCTTGAGAAACTTCATTTATTTCTCATAACTGCATTTATTTAACTGTCTCAGTGTGCATTTGGAATATGATGGACATAAGGAAGATTGCTTAAACTAAATATGTACAAAATAAATAATACTTTAAAAAGCAAACGCCTACCACCAAAGTGAAAGAACATGAAAGATGTTTTCACTGGTGTGATGTCTTTCTTGGCTGTGTCTCTGTGGTACTTCTCGGTGTTGGTATTTCAGAGTTATGTAGGACTTTGGGGGGGGTCACAGTGTTGCTAGGGAAGGTGGTACAGTAACATTGAAGGGGGGCTTCCCAGGGAAAAGGAAACTCTTTTCTATAAGGCAAGGCATGAAGATGCAAAGGACTTTTGCAGGGTGGAGCCTACATGGGATTTGGAGGTCCTGCTCTGGCAGTCCCTGTAGCAGCTCCTTGGTGGCCATTGGTACCTATATCTCTGGGGGTCAAGGTCTAAGGTCACCACACTAGGACCATATTTTGGAATTAGCCCCATATGAAGGAAGACACTAGATGCTAGGATCAGAAATAGGAGCCAGGAATTCTAGCCCTGAGACTTGGTACAGTCTCTAAGGTGATGGTTCTCAACCTGCGAGTCATGACCTCTTTGATAGTTAAATGACCCTTTTACAGGGGCTACCAACAGTAATCTAAAAACACAGATTTTACATTATGATTCATTAAAGTTGCAAAATTACACTTATGAAGTAGCAATAAATTGATTTTATGGTTGGGGAGGGGTCACCACAACATGAGGAACTGTATTAAAAGGTCAAAGCACTGGGGAGGTTGAGAACCACTGCTCTAGGGCATCTTGGGAAATGTGCCATATACATTTCCTACTATTAATTCTTTTCTGCTTGGAAGAAGGCCACAGCTTGGAAGAGCTGCCCTAAGATACTTGCTAACTCCTCTAAAGCCATCCCTGTTCACTAGAAGCTGGGATGTAAAGGGCCCATTATAGTGTGCCTGTTAGCTATAAGCCTTAATTCAACTAACTTGTCCTTTTGTCCTAGCACATAGATAAATGGTTCTCTGAACAAATGTAGTAAGACTTCAACAGTTATCATGTGGATGGTGATTGCCCAGTCTTAACCATTATGTGTCTCTTGGTGGTACCTGAGTCTAAATGGTATCATTTGCATCTTCAGCACCTTGGCACTCAGTAGTATAGACAGGATGGAGGTACCCCTCTCTGACAGGAGGAAGCTGTAACTGAATTTTAATATTAAGGGAAGGAACCTGAGGAACACTAATCTAGATGAAACTTGAGCTGAGGTTTCCTAACTTTGGTGTCTTTTGATCAAGACACCATCATTAATATCAGCTCTTTATGAGTATTTGAATAAATCCAAGAACTCTGATATGTGTGCACATGTGCATGTGTGTATGTGGTGTGTGTGTGTGTGTGTGTGTGTGTGTGCATGTGTATGTGTATTAGGACCTCCTGGGGAGAGAGAGTGGACACTAGAACTGGCAGCCATCACAAAAGACAACTGCTTCATCTTTATGACTTTTCAAACACAGCATGAGGCACCATTGGTCTTGTGTATGCACATGTGTGGGTGGAATGTGTTATAGGTGTGTAGTGTCTCTTTGTGTGTATCATGGAGGGGAACTGTACATGACAGTGAACTGAACTAGTCTTGCTCATTGCTTGCAGGCAATAGAGCCACTTTCTGGTTACACACTCACCCCATTTGGAATCCTATGGTTAGAACTATGGTTAGAGCCAGGGTTCTGGGCTCTTGCTTTCCTGTGTTCTCTCAACATGGCTAGTATGAAACTTTCTGCATTGCTTGAACATTCTGTGCATAATATTTTGAGCTCTTGCTCCTGCCTTGTCTCTCCCCTTGGTCAGGTACTGAGTATCCAGTCTGTCCTCTTCTGCCTTCCTAAGAATCAGCCTGCACTAGCTCAGCACACTGGTAGGTTAGGAGAACAGGAAGGAGTCCTGGTTGCAGTCAGTGGCTCCACAAGAAGCCCGCCTCAGGAAGCAGAACATGGCATATCAGGGAAGGCAGAGAACTAACTCATCATGGGCCTTGATCTAGGAGCAGTTTCAAGCAACATGGAAACCTGTGTTCAGAGCCAGCAAGAGAAGACAAATGCTGTGCATGACACTGGGAAGTTTATTGCAGAAAGGAGGGAAGATAGAGAAACTTGTGTGAGGGGTAGTCAGGTAGAGAGACTTTGCCGGGGAGATTCAGATGAATGCATCAGATAACAGCCATGTGAAGATGACACTAGGCTGAATAATGGCTTCACAATGATGTTCAGGCCTTGAGTTTTGGAGCCCATGGTACAAACTGAATTATTCCTCATAATTCAAAAGGGACTTAGTAGGTTAGATCGAGTAAAATACATTTAGATGGGAAAATTATTTTAGTGGTCTCGATGATGCTACAAGAACATTTGTAAAAGGGAAGGAAATTAGAAGAGAGGGGATGGGGAGGGAGCTGGCTTTAAAGCAGGGGAATATTCCAGTGCCAAGGAATGATGATCCATATGGAACAGAGGAGGAGAGGACTCTCTGGAGCACTCTTCTGAAGGTTGGTCACACCAACAACTTAGCTTTCTGCCAGTGAAACTCATTTCAGACTTCGGAGCTCTACAACTGTAAGATAATAACTTTCCATTATTTCAGACCACTAAGTATGTGATAATTTGATTATTGGTAAAAATGATGATGTCATGTAGGAAAAAAATAAGATGGTAGGAAGTGAAGAGGCAAGGAGAGAAGGCTGGAGGACAGAGGAGGTTCAGGATGAGGTGTACAGACAGATGTGGGTAGCAGGAGACAGAAAGGCAAATGGGGGATCTAGAGCAAGGAAAGAAGAGAGAGAGAGAGAGAGAGAGAGAGAGAGAGAGAGAGAGAGAGAGAGAGACAGAGAGACAGAGAGACAGAGAGAGACAGAGACACAGAGGCACAGAGAGAGTGTGAGCCAGGAGGCAGGAGGCAGTGAGCAAATAGGTGTGAAGAAAGATGAGCAGACAGAAAGCAAGATGATGGCAGGACAAGATGTCAGGCAGCATGTTTATAGAGTCTGTCCTTGCCCTTACCAGAATTAGTGGAGCTTCTTGAGATGTAGGTAAATCCCATTTTTGGACTTCAGCACAAGTCGTGGTAAGGGGATGGGGACCCTGGTGGGATCTGGCAGTAGCTCAAAGCGGAGCAGGGTCAGGGCCACAATCACCTTCAGCTCATTCATAGCAAATTGTTTCCCAATGCAGTTCCTGGTTCATAAAGGGACAATAAAACATATTAGCCTCTCACCTGTTTTAAGGGTTGACCTTTGAAATAGCCCAGAACATGCTCAGGGCCTGCTGCCACAGGTCCAGTCTAATGGTTGTGGTTACAGGCCGTACCTACTTTTACCCCAGGTCTTGGCTCTCCTGACTTTTGGACATAGCCTCAACATTGTTCAAGGCCACTTTGACCCTAGTTCTTTTAGAGGTATGAAATCTGTTAGGCCAGTATTTTAAGGACTAGAGGTCAAACTTGTGAATTATTTAATAAGTTAATCATTGCTTAGATTACTCCATTCAGGACCTAGCACATAGCTTCCACAGAGTGGAATTAGTAGACAAGTTCCTACAGGAAGACTGTGTTGAGGATCCTCAAGTGACTGGCCCATCTACCTCCTACTTAGGGTACCCCACCGCCTTAATCCATCAGTGTGTATAGCCTTCTAACTCTACTTCAGAAATGTCCATGATTCCTCTTCAGTTTCCTTTCCTGGAATTTTTTGGTCTCCCTGACCCTCCCTCCATACTGACCACCTATACCTCCACCAGGTAGGGCTCTGTCCAATGCCAACTGTCTCTCCAGGTTCCATATCCCCAGGGTAGTGAGCCACAGCTAAGGTCACCCCCATTGATTCTTGGGCTCTTCCTTTGTCCCAGGTCTCTGTTTCTTCCTGGAGCTTCCCCCACCTCTCCACCCCTGTCAGTTGCAAATTTGCATTCATTTTCATGGTCATCTAGCCATTTCTCCTGTCCTTCCCCACATCTGATCCCGAAACCCCTTTCCCCTTCCCACCCTCCCTCCCAGTTCCCTCCCACCATCTGCCTCTTATGACTATTTTATTCCCCCTTCTAAGTAAAATTCGAGCTCCCTCATATGGGCCTCCTTCTTGGCTTGGTCTTTACTGTTGCCTGTATGTGAGATATGTTCTTCTAGCTGGGCTGCCTTATCTGGCCTTAGTGGGAGAGGAAGTGCCTGGCCTTACAGAGACTGGAAGTGCCAGAGTTTGTGTGGGGAATACTCAGGGGGATCCCCAGCAACTCAGAGGAGAGGAGAAGGGGAAATGGGGAAGGGGGGAAGGGGGAAGGGGGGAGGAGGAAGGGGGGAGAATTGTGGGAGGGATGACTGGAAGGGAGGCAGTGAGTGGGATTTAAAGTGAATAAGTAAAAAAAAAAATTTAACCAAACCAAATCGAAACAACAAATGCCTACCTGCAGTTCTACCCTCTCTGGCTGCTGTACTGTGTCTCTTTCCTGCCAATCCCACTTCCTATTTAAGATTAAGCTGTTGAGGTGTTTGAGTATGTTTGCCCCGCCCCTCCCCACCCCCACCCCCAGGCTATTCCCGTATTCCCAAAGCTCAGATCAAGGAGCAGCTGGCTCTTATTTCTTCGAAGACGATGACTATCCCTGTTTCTCCAGGCACCCAAGGCTCCATCAATGCCATATTCAAGGACATGCCACAATCAGGGTTTGGGATGACAGCAGGAACATGAAATGTTCTGCAAACTGCTAAGTGGGCAAGTGAAAGAATGGAGGAAGAATATATTTTAACAACAGATATATTTGTCTTTGTAGGTGACAGTTTTGAACTCTTAGAGGCAGGAATGGATAGAATCATTAGTTCTATATTTTTATGTAGCATAGCACCTGACATACAGGAGTGGTTTAAAATTTATTTTACAGTTAAAATAATTATTTTTTCTTGGTTCTTAAAATATAATTCATTTGAATTTAAGGAATGAAAAAAATAGAATGAAATACAATAAAATTTTTTAAAAACTCTGACCAAAGCAAGCTGTGGGAGCCTGTGACTGAATCCCAGCACTTGGGAAGTAGAGGTAGAGAGACCATGAGCTCCAGACAAGCCTGAGACTCTGTCGTAGAACGCACCACCAGAAGCATGGTTCATTCCAACTTAAGCTGAGTTACCCAGTACTCTCCTGGCTTCTAGTGGCAGTGACATGATTTGCAATGAGTGGAGACTAGAGCATTCAATCCTGAAGAACATCAAGTGTGTGTACATAGCCTGTGTCTGGAAGAACAATTTCCTTATAGCCTGCTCTGTGAAAGCTGATTTGCCATGTCATGAATTCATGAAATACAGGCTCGGAACACCCTTGTTCTGTTCCACCTTTTAAGGTTTACAGGCAGTTAGGTCCCAAGGGTCACTATTCTTAGAAGCCATCAGAAAGTCATTGTTCAGTTTAGTAGCTATTTCAACAGTGTCTTTGATTTCACACACTAGATACTTTAAAAAACGCTATGCTGTATGTAAACCAGAGAGTGTACTTAAAAGCAGATTACTCTCCTCTTTTTTAATGCCTTTTGTCTGAAGTTAGACTACATAGCCTCTAAGTGTAAATTTGAGAAATATACATTAATTCCTTGCACAGTGATTCTAGAATAGAGAACTATCCAGGAATAGTGATGGGTCAGGTCAAGGTGTGGAAAAGACATGTCCTTTAAGAGTCCTAAAATTCGATAAGCTGAACACCTAAAGTTTTAAAATCACATAAAACAAAATCAATGTAAAGTCCTGCCCTTAAAGTGAGGAAAATATCAGAACACGCGCAAGTGCGTGGCATCCATTGACATAGAAATTTATTTGACCAATGGGTTAATGTCTTCATAGTGTGTCCTGAAATGCTACCCTCCTTTTGTGCACATCCTCAAGAAGCTCCTCCCCCTCCCATAGCCACCAATCAGGATATACCTGGAGATGACATATATACAGGAGGTAAAAAACAAGGTATGCTGCATATTCTCCACAGTATATTCCATCACCATATACACGATGTCTCACCTGGCTCCTCCTGAGAAGGGCAGGAATGAGTGGCTGTGTCGGGGAGAGTCTGGTGCAAACCTGGACGGGTCAAACACCTGCAGGGAGACAGCACCTCGGTCAGGACAGGTAGAGGTCAATTGCAACCCATAAGGGGACAATATGCCCAGAGGTGGGAGCAATAGGAGGTGTTGGTCTTGAGACGAACTCCTCTGCTCTCCTTGGGGGACTCCTACCTCTGGGTTTGGCCACACCTTCGGGTTGTGGTGGAGACCATAAATGGAGAGTGTGACCTGGACACCTGTGGGGCAGATAGGAATACGAGAGAAGATGGGTTATATCCAGGGGTGACTCCATGGTTCCTAGGACAGCAGGGGATGATATGCCTGCACAAGAGGTTTGGGTGCTATAGATCATCATGGTCAGCACATGACTTGGTAAAGAACTTGAGGCACAAGTGAGGAGTATGAAAAATGGAATTAGAGAAAGGGAAGCAAGAAAATGAACCTGAGTTTTGGGAATAAATAATATTAGAACTTAAATTTGATGAAGGATTTTACACTAAGGATGTATATTAAGTCCCCACAACAGTGAATTGATTTATTCTGGTCTTTCAGGTGAGTTACTAAAGTTTCAGAGAGGGGTTACATATCACCAAAGCAGATGGCAGTCCTAGGGTTTTGACATAATGAGCTGCGAGACAAAGGTTGCTTTCCTGACAACCTTTTTGCAGGGGTCTTGTATCTGCTGATCAGTTCATTTTTGCCATCAACCTTAGTGCTTCTCAGAGAATGAACCATGGATGACTTATTACGTGGTCTTCACTGATTTCTTTCACTTGCTTTGTCTCATAAAACACATCTCCCTAGCCCCTGTCTGATTCTTTATCTACCCTGTACATCCAGTGAGTAGTATTTCAGAGATAAAGTCATGATAACATATTCAAAGGTTTCTTTGTGAAGAATTTCTCACACACAATGTATAAATATTACCTTGTAAAGAAAATCAGCTCATTTAGCTCACAGATTTGGAGCTGAAAGTTCAAGCAGCTCTCTCCCCTTGGTTGCATCCTATCTGGTGAGGATTGGTGTGCATCTCTTAGTGGTCTCTCTCCTTCTCTTCCTAAAGCCACTATATAGAATAATGTGAGACTAACCCTACTCCAATCTATCCACTACCTGGCATCTGTACCTCTAAACCACACAGTCAAGCTCAGTTTACCATCTCAGACTGTGGTAAGTAACTCAGTCTAGAGCACATGTTTAGCAAACAGGAGGCCTTCTGTTCAATTTATAGCACCATCAAGATTAACATAAATTAACGAAAGCTTTCACCTTCTCAACCCCATTAATGTGTGACTCTGGGAACTACATAGCTGTATGAATTTGGCAGGGAACAAATACCAAGCCACAGCAAAAGGTCAGCAGAAAATAGCTGTGGGGCTCCACTTTTTTTTTAAAATTTTCTTTTTTTTTAATTTTCTATATTCTTTGTTTACATTCCAAATGATTTCCCCTTTCCAGGTTCCCCACTCCCCTTATGTCCCATAAGCCTTCTTCTTGCCACTCATTCTCCAATCACTTCCCTTCTTTTTCTCTGTCCTGGTACTTCCCTACAATGCTGGATCAAGCCTTTCCTTAGGGCCCTCTCCGTACTTCTTCACGGGAATCATTTGTTATGCTAATTGTGTCTTGGGTATTCAGAGCTTCTGGGCTAATTGATATCCACTTATCAACGATTGCATTCCATGTGCATTCTTTTGTGATTGGGTTACCTCACTTAGGATACTTTCCAGTTCCAACCATTTGCCTAAAAATTTCATGAATTCATTGTTTTTAATTGCTGAATAGTATTCCATTGTATAAATATACCACATTTTCTGTATCCATTCCTCCACTGAGGGACATCTGGGTTGTTTCCAGCTTCTGGCTATTATAAATAAGGCTGCTATGAACATAATGGAGCATGTGTCCTTATTGCATGCTGGGGAATCCTCTGGGTATATGCCCAGGGTTCCACTTCTAACATATGCTAGAGACAAAGAAGTCAGTCATCAGGGAGTGAGGAAACTCTGGTCATTATTTCTTTCACAGACATCCAGATAGACAAATTGAAGATTCCAAGGAGTTTTGCAAGAAAAAACTCACTCTATTTTGTTTAAATTTGCCTTATTTGCTCTTTTTATTTGAGAAAAACTCTCTCTCTCTCTTTCTCTCTCTCTCTCTCTCTCTCCCTCCCTCCCTCTGTTCTGTGCAGGTATAATGTAGAACTATTAGCAAAATAAGCTTTTAAAAAACCCCTATTCACTATTTGGGTTAAGAATTAGGGCTGTTAGTTGAGCATCAGGTCATTTTCTCTGCTTGATGACATAAGTTGTGTCTTTAGCAATGGGGTCTTACCACCAGGTTATTGAGAGTAACCAATAATTTGAACTCGGCAAGAGTCTAGAGTCACATTGTATTTGCTGGTCTATATATAAATAGTAGTTCTTTATAAAAATGACCACATATTATATCAAATGTAGAGGATGATAAAAAGATGTGACTATTGGGGATTGAGAGAAAGACCTAAGCTCGATCTGCAGAACCCATATAAAAAAATCTCTGTGTGGTGACCCATGCTTGTCATCCCACTGCTGGTGAGGTGGAGACAGGCAGGTTCCTACCACTGACTGGCCAGCTAGCCTAATAGGTGAGTTGTAGGCCAGTGCAAGACTCCTGGACAGTGCCTGTGGAATGACAACTAACATTGACCTCTGGTTCCCATTTGTATGTACAAACATATGCCTGTGTTTCCAGCCCCAACATGAAAACCCACATGTGACAGTGAGGACATCTGAAGAACAAGTATAGCTATGAATTATATGGTGTTGACATCTGGAATTGAGTCTGGAATATAAAAATTGAAGAATGTCACTGTTCCCAAACTAGAATGGATGCAGCATGAAGAGATCATATATTCAAATGAAGAAAGAATGTTAGCTGATAAAAGAAGAGATGCTTGCAATGTTGTGCCTGCAAAGCAGCAGAACTGGAGATCATTTAACTTTATAGAAGGTCATTTAAGCTTATTATTGTACTTTATGAGTAAGAAGCATTTATTTACTGAAAAGGAAAAGGGCACTCTGAGGGATTCAGAACTGTTGAAGGATACAGACTACTGATCATCTGAAAGGCTCGGAAAATTCATACCTTTGGGTAAAGAGCGTCCATCAGGGAAGGTGACAGGTGTGCTGAGTTCTCTGACAATGCCTGGGACAGGTGGGTAGAGCCTCAGGGCCTCCTTGATGCACATGGTGGTGTAGGGCATCTGGTCCAGGTGATCCCTGAAATAAAGTCCATCTTGAAGGTCAGGTAGACTGGAGACCAGGCTCCTCCCTATCCAAAGAATAAGGGCATTTCTACTTCTTGAACTCTTACCAGGTGATGGAGGATCCATCCCCCAGGAGGCTCTGAACTTCCTCTCTGCATCTCTGTTGGTGCTCAGGGTGTGTGGCCAGAGCATAGAAGATCCAGGAGACTCCACTGGCTGTAGTGTCATGACCCTCAAACATGAATGTATCCACCTCAGCACGTAGGTCCTTGTCAGACAGGCTGTTCCCATTCTCCATCTGAGGGAGGCAGCAGGCATCATCAGAGCTATGCTTGTTCCTTGTGTGTTCCCAGGCAGACAGGCCTTTGCTGTACATACTCACTCTGGCAAATAAGAGGATGTCCAGAAAATCCAAACGTCTCTTCTTCTTGATCTTTTCCAGCTCTCCCTCATCCCGCAGCTGATCCTTTCTCAGCTTGATCACTCCATCTAGTCCAGAACATCAATTATCACACAGACCTGAAAGCTACTGTAGCCCCATATAGCCTCATGTGTCTCCTTGCCTGAAGCTATGTGCTCTATATAGGTCAGCATGTAAGGAGTAGGCAGTGTTAGAAGACTGGTGTCACCTGATGCAGTTAAGACCTCTCTTAGCACCATGGGCAATGGAAGCTCTGCTTGAGTTGCTGGGTCAGGTTTCACTACACATAAACCAATATGATGACACTCACATAGTACCTGGCATTCTGATGTTCTAACTCATAACACTGATAGTGTAAAAGTATCTAGTATATATGTGACCCAGGTCCTATAGGGGAATGCACCGAAGGCTCTGGATCTGCCTCAGCAGTCATCAATAGCCCCTTTGAGCTGATCCTAGGAAATGAGGGAGACAGAAGGTACAAACAGAACCTGTGTGATCATGGGCAAGTTGACAAGCTTTGTTGGACAAACGGCCATTGGAAGAAAGATTGTAGATGGTATCATTCTGATGAAAGATATTCCTCACACGGAAGTGAAATAGGTTATTCAAGTCCCCAATGGCCTGGAGGTAGGTCTTGTAATTTCTGAATAAGAAGATACAGAAAAGATTAGACCATAGAGATATTTGACCCACAGATGGAATGAACTCTGGGAAATTTCTATATGGTAGGAATAGACAACATCGAAGCACAAACTAAGTCTATATTATTTTTTTAAAGCTTCAATTTTATTTTTTCGATATATTCTTTATTTACATTTCATCTAACTCTATATTATAACCCTTGTAATTTTCAAGTCAGTAGAAGGTGGCATGAGTGTCTGGGCATCCACCTCAGCTAGTGTTCAGTGGTCTATGGTTGGAGTAGGATTGGATTGGGTCATTGACCTGGGCCTGGGGTAAGACTCTTTATTGAGTATCCAAGATATCCCACTTGCATCACAGATAAGTCCATATCAGTTGGTAAGACAAAGGCCCGGAAGTTCAAGGGTTTTCACTCACCCATCCACCTGGACACTGCCCTTGTGGCTGAAGGCACACTTCATGACAGTGTCTAGGGTCATTAAGGAGATGTGTTGAAAGATCTCTATAGAGTCCTGACCAGCCAGCCGTTCCCATTTGTCCTGCGTTGGGAGAGGAACATTGATTTAATTTCTCCAGAAGACTTGTGCTCAATTGACTGAATTCTTTCCCTATATTTTAAGATATCGTGTTCTAAGTCCTTCAATTCAGATAACAGATGTTTTACAGATTGCAAAACAAATCTTTGTGAAAGGACACCTATATTCTTGTAAATTACTTCAAAATTAAATATAGAAACTCATAAGAAAGGAAACAAATTTCACATGTTTACAATTAGTTAAGACGTTTTATCTGATAAGCAATGCTGGTTTTAGGGGATAAAAAAGATGATACATCAGTGTTTGGTGAGCTGAGCTCAACCTGAGATAATGTAGGACTTCTATGTATAGAGCATAAAAACCCCAAGTAGCCAGGATGGCATTTCTAATGGGTGTCCCCAGTGACTTCAGTTGCTATGTATTCATCAAAAGCTTTCTGAGAACAATTGACACATCGTGGTGGTTTTGAATGAAAATAGCCCCCATAGGCCCAAAGAGAGCATCACTATTAGGAGGTTTGGATGAACTTGTTGGAGTAGGTGTGGACTTCCTGGAGCAAGTGGTCATTGGGGGGCAGGCTTTAAGTTCTCAGATGCTGAAGCTAGGTCCTGTGTTTCACTCTCTTCCTGCTGCTTTTCGATCTGAATTAGCACTCTCAGCCACCTCTCTAGCATCATGTATGCTTGTGTGCCACTATACTTCCCATGATGACAATGGGCTAAACCTCTAAACTGTAAGCTGGCCCCAGTTAAATGTTTTCCTTTATAAGAGTCTCTGTGGTGATGGTGTCTCTTCACAGCAATGAGACCCTAATCATGACAGAAGTTGGTACCAGGAGTAGGATATTGCTGTGATAGACCTGACCATGCTTTGTTTGGAGTAATATGAACTTTGGAACTTAGAATTATAAAAGCAGATGAACACTTTAAGTGAGGTTTAATGGGCCATATTAGTAGAAGGACAGTGGCGCTAAGCGCAATTTGAATTGTGGGGTCCTGGCTCAAGAGGTTTCATAGGAGAAGAATTTTAGTATGTAGGACTGTTGTGATATTTTGGCAAAGAATGTGGCTGCTTTTTGCCCTTGTTCAAAAAGTCTGCCTGAGGCTAAAGTGAGGAGTTTTGGATTAATTGCACTGGCAGAAGATATCTTAAAATAGCCTAGTATGGATTCCATCTTATGGTTATTAGTATTCACTCTTATGCAGATCTATAATGAAAAGGGGTAAACTGACCAAGAAAAAATATAAAATGTATACTTTGAGAAGAAAGGAAGCACCAGGAAGTAGAATGTAGTGAAGGCCTGTATTGAAGTAGATAAACAGATTAAAGAAAGCTTGATGCTAAGTGGAATAAAGGAAGTAGTAACCTCAGACCAAGCCCCTACTCAGATAAACTTTAAATTTGCAAAAAAAAAAAATTAAAAGTGAAAAGGAATTAAAGAAAAGCCTAGGGCCAGGCCTGGAGGTGCATACCTCTGAGCCAAGCATTCAGAAGGCAGAAGTTGGTAGATCTCTAAGTTTGAGGCCAGCCTGGTATACAGATTGAATTTCAGGACAGCCATGCAGGCAGTAAAGGAAACCATCAAAACCAGCTGGTGGAATGTAATTGAATGAGGGGTCCATGTCTAGGCCTAGAAAGCATCAGAACTTAGCAGTCTGGCCACATGTTTCTGGCTTTAGAGTCAAGGAAAGAAGAAAGGGATTGTGAAATTTCCCTTCATGACTAAGGAAAGCTGCTGAGGCCAGGCATATGTCTTGGGTATCCTTGCATAGAGGATTAAAGAGGCCGTTGTGTGAATCTGTGAAGCCTCAATTGCTTTAGAACCCCAAAATGTTGGAGATGCTAGAGCTGTGGGCTATCTGCTAAGCAGGGCTGCTAATGGGGAGTGGAACAAGACAACAAAACTGAAAGAAGCTGGAGATCTGAAGAGCACTTTGACATAAGACGTTGAGATGCAGAGTTTGGAGTTTGCCAGCTTGTTTTCAGTCTTGCTTTGGTTCAGTATTTCTTCACAATGCTCCCTTTTCTCCTGTTTGGAATTGAAAGGTATGCCCTGTACATGTCATGAGTATGTGATCTGCCTTTTCATTTTGATTTTATACGGGATTAAAGTTAAAGAGATTGTTTGAGTTTCTTAAAATTTGAACTTTGGATTTTGGAACAGTGCTATGATAGACTATGGGGACTTTTGAAGTTGGACTGAATGTATTTCTGCATTAGGATATGGCTACAAGTCAGGGAGTGGAATGTGGTTGGTGGTTTGAATGAAAATGACCCTAAAGGTCCATTAGGAGGTATGGCCTTGTTAGAATATGTGTGGCTTTGTTGGGGGAAGTGGTCATTGGAGGTGAGCTTTGAGAACTCAGATGCTCAAGGCACATCTAGTGTCTTACTCTCTTCCTGCTGCCTTTGGATCAGGATATAGAATTCTCAGCTATCTCTCCAGCATACCATGTGTGCCTGTGTTCTACCATGCTTCCCACTATGAGGGCAATGCACTAAACCTCTGATCTGCAAGCTAGCTCCAATTAACTAAAACAGTCGTAATCCAGAGTCCTGTTGAAAGGTGGTGGTATGCCAGGTATGGCTATGACAATGTGGATCTGGAATCCATCTCCCTGATGAGTCACTCAAGTCTGTGCAGAAACACTGAGACCCACGAGAAACACCAACCAAGTATCATCCTTGGAAGTCTCTCTGAAGTTGATGATTTGAAGAGGGAGAAGAGTACCCTGATGCTCTTTGCCTTGGGCAATGCACAAGTATGGCTATATCCTAGTATCTGGAGTATTTGTGTTTCAACTATAGTTGAAGAACCTGTATTCATAGCAGAATACATATGAGAAACTTGTTGATGTATATACTGAGTAGGTGAAGAGAGAGATTGAGAGAGAGAAGGAGAGAGGAGAATATAAGCAGGAAAAAGAAGGAGGAGGAGGAGGAGAAGGAGGAGGAGGAGAAGGAGGAGGAGGAGGAGGAGGAGGAGGAGGAGGAGGAGGAGGAGGAGGCAGCAGCAGCTCTGGAAGTTGTGATAGTAATAGTAGCAGAAGCAGCAGTTGATGTAGAAAGGACAGCAGAGCTGAGGGGAGTAGAGGAGAATAAAGTGAAATGAACTCACCAGCATCAATCGAATGGAGTCTGCCATGTTTTTCACGTACGGTTTCAGAATGTCATAATGGAAGGCTGGGGTTAGCATCCGCCGGTGCTGGAACCATGGCTGTCCATTCAGCAAGAGCAAACCATACCCTGGGACAGAGAGAGGCGTGTGCATATGTGGAGTCAAATCAGAGAGACCATTAGATAAATTGGGGCAAGGAACTATGAAGTGGAACTGCTAGAGACAACTCTGAAGAGTGGTTCAGTTCAGAATGTGAATTTCCCAGCTAGTAGCACTGGAATGCATGCTGTGATTATGCCAGCTGTGAGATAAAAAAAATGCAAAAGAGGAAGGTACATCAAACCGCTGTTCAGATGTTTGGAGAAGTGAAGGGCCAGAAGTAAAGCTTTGGGGTAGACCATGACAGTGGTAGTCTGTCACATTTCATTCTCTGTGAACCAGAGACACAGCACTTGGAAAGTCTAATTAATAGAACACATTCCCAATTTAGACATACATACCAATCCATGGAGCTAGCAATCTGTAGACACCATTAGCCTTTGGATCTGAAAGGGAAACAATGACTTAACAAGAAAAGGGATAAATAAGGCAGTCCCAAGGCAACTGTGGTTGAAGCCATGGGTTTCTGTGGTATTTTAAATGCAGTCTGTTGGCAAACAGTCTAATGTTATTGTCCATTTCTTCATATCCCCTTTAAGTTCTGTCCTAACAGTAAGGCTTAGGAAGGTAGGATTCATGTACTAGAAGCTGGACTCCTCTGTAGCTGAGATGCTGAGTTGGTGAGAAACAGTCCATGCAATCAAAGTCAAAGAATAGAACAGATGTGACTTGTGTGTGTGTGTGTGTGTGTGTGTGTGTTCCAGGCAGGTAACAATTAGAGATTTCAAGCCTGGAACCATTAATAAGACTTACCATCTTAATATTATTAAATAACAAAGAAAGATAAAAACATTAGGCTGAGGGATTTGAATTTTCAATACTGAGTGTTGGCCATGTGCTGGATTGTAGCCTTGGAGAATGGTAGAGTGTGTAGGGTCACACTCTTCTGGAATTTGACAGGGCAAGTACCAAAGAGGAAGGTGCTTATCTCTTCACAATGGCATGTTATGCTCACCTGATCGCCCCAGAATCACCTTCATGTAGTCAGGGTCATAGACAGCTAAGTGGGCTTTGCTCCCCCAGAACCAGCGAGGAAAGGCACTTGGGAAGTTCTCTACACATGACATAAATTCCTTTAGTTCTTGGTCACCTTGAAATTGCTGTTGAGGGAAAGATAAGATAGTGGGACTCTTGTTTAGTTTTTGGACTGGAGACAAGAGTGTAGCAAGCACAGGAACATAGTTCTGCATTTTTCCAAAGCTGCCAGGAAGGTGGGGCAGTTCAATGGACTATCTGTGCCATCACTCATAGCTTTGCTATACGGGGGGCTGGTCTTGAGCTGATCTTGAGAGTCCTGTTGGATGGAGTTGTGCTCCTTAGAGGAGTCACATGGTCAGATCATTATATCTGCACATAAACACCACATACCTATGCCTTCCTAAGAGCACCTATCAACAATCCTTTGTTGAATGCTTTTCTGTGATCCTCCTAATTGATTCTGTACTTTATTTCCTGGGGTGACAGTGCAGTGGGTCAGTACTGTCTCTTCCCAGTCTACAGGATGCTATACTGTCTCCTTTCTGGGTGATTTCATATACCTGTGCCTGGTTCTTGAGCTGAACCCTGTGGGACAAGAAGTGATGGTGTGCTTGAATTCAACTAGCTTACAGTGCAGGGTGTATGGAAGGAGAAAGGAGAGCTAAAGGTCCTGTGGAAATTCTAACGTGAGCACTCTCATGTGAGGGCCTTACCTAGCCTTTTCCTTTAATGTGCCCTGGCTTTGGGATTTCAGTTTGTAAATCACCCATCCTGAACATTCTCCTGGACTGGGGCAGCCACTTACTCAGCCCAGCAGTGTGAACCCTTCCTGTGCCTGGTAGCTTCTAAGATGTGCATCATTGGCACACCAAGAGCCTGTGGGGGCAAGGGTTCCGTCTCTCTGATGTCTGCATTCCCAGGCAAGCCCTGAGCTTGGAAGAGAATAGCTGTAAGTGATTAGGCAAGGAATTACTGAAAAGTTGTTTGAGAACAGCAGAGATATTAAAGGTACTCAGCCAGAAGAGGAGGAGACGAGGTAGGACCAACCAAAGCTTTCAACGTGCAAGACTATCAGTACAAAGTTGAGCAACAGTCAAACAGTTTGAATAACCCTATTGTCAGGATGTCGCGCCTCAGCCTGAGCTAAGCATCTCACAAGGCACTTGGACTCTTTAGATATCAGGCTTTGCCCTGTGAATTTGGTGACAGAGACACCCGACCTCCCTGCTCTCCCGCCCATCCTTCCCTTTCCTTCATACCTTATGCCCAAAGAACCAGTGACAGGGAGGTGATGGGAATTGCTGGAGAGCCTTGAGCAGCCATTGCCTGTGCAGGTAGAACTGGACTGCTTTGACCAGCAGCAGGAGCACACCAAGCACAGAGGCCACTTGGAGGAGGACAGAGATGCTGCCTAGGAATTGGGTGGGGCTCAGAGCAGAGACACTCATGGTGCAGCCACTTCTCAGTTGCTGCCCTCACTCTCACTAATCCTTTCTACCTCTTGCCTAAATCCTCTGCAAGGATTGCCCGCCTACCTGTGGGAGGGAGAAAGGTGAGGCTGACCAATCTTGATCTCAAAGTTCAGTTGGTTAAATAACAGGAATGATTTACCTTGAGAATCAGAGACAAGGCTTTTTTTTCCCAGCTGCCAGTGGCTAATAGCCAGACCTCCACCCACTTTCCTCTCTTTGTGTTAGTCAAGAACATTGATTTGTTTGCCTTTTATTTTCCTTTTCGATTGTATTTGCTGTCTATACTTGTGGGATACAGTGTGATATTTCAATACTTGAGTACTGTATATATAATTATAATTTCCTTAAATATTCATCCACTTATTTTTTAATCTTTTCTTGTAAAGATTTATTTAATTATTAAAAACCAAATAAGGATGTCTTATAAAAATAAATATCTTGTTGAAATTGTGTGTGATATGGGGGTCCTCACACATGGGCTCTTTCCCAAACTCCATAGCTTAAGTCTGTGGCTTTATTTGTTGCTCTTGGGAGGTCCTTGGGTTTCCGTGGCAGATCCAGCACCTACATAGTTTCTTTTGAATTGTCCATGCCAAATGGATGGTGAGCGGTTGCTAATTTAGACTGGAGAACATCGAGGCACTGCTGCCCTTCTCCGTCTCGGTTGGCAGCCTCATGGGCAGTCCATGCCTTGGGATGCTCTGGTGCTTGTTTTGCTTCTTGGGAACCAATGGGTTTCTTTCCAATCCTCAGTACCTTCTTGCGAGATTTTTTTTTTTTTTTTTTTTGGTAGGGAGCATACAGCTGAATTTCATTAAAAAAAAACAAAAACCCATTCAGCCAACCTAACTCTTTTACTTGGAGAGTTCAAGAAACTTTCCATTTTTGAAAAGTTTCTGCTGTAAACTCTAATGTTAGTCTACCAAGGCCTTGCTTGTAGCCTTCTCAGCTTTGAGTAGGCCTTTCCCAGCCTTGAAAAGGCTGAGCAGTTTCCCCAGCCTTGAGCAGGCTAAGCAGACCTTGAACATTCGCCATAGCAGGTCTTAGCAACCTAGGCAGAGACATCTGCAGTTTTAAGTTCTCACGGGAACTTTGATGCTTTGGCTGCCTGCACTGACCTTGCTGCTACAACATACTCCAGCTAAAGAAGGGGATGGGTTCTATGGTTTTTTCCTTTATAAATGCAAAGCTTATTATTAAACTTGGAGCCTTGATCAGAACCTTTGTCTTGGCTTCATTCTTCTCCCGCCTCCCAAGCTTATTTCCAGCCCCCCTTTCAGGTAAACCCAGTTTGCCTGTGGCTTCTGGACAGCTACACTTGCTTATATAGGACTTGGCATACTTCTCTTGGTTTTATAATTTCTTGTTTTAGACTTTTGAGAGCTTGAATATAGTGTGTCTTCAACAGGACCAAATCAATTGAATCTAAATGGGGCCCTTTGAATTTACTGTACTTGGGTGCCCATGTATTTCCCAATAAATACTGGAAAGCTTTCAGCTTTGATTTAATTAAATAACTTTTCTTAGTTAGTTAGGGTTTTACTGCTGTGAAAAACCACCATGACCAAGGCAACTCTTATAAGGACAACATTTAATTGGGTCTGGATTGCAGGTTTAGAGGTTCAGTCCATTATTATCAAGGCAGGAACATGGCAGCACCCAGGCAGGCATGGTACAGGAGGAGTTGAGAGTTCAACATCTTGTTCTGAAGGAAAGCAGAAGAATGGCTTCCAGGCAGCTAGGATGAGGGCCGTAAAGACCATGCCTCCAGTGACTCACTTCTTCCAACAAGGCCACACCTCCAAATAGGGCCATTTCTTGGGCCAAGCATATTCAAACTACTGCAACTTTGTTTATGTGTTTACTTATGATTTACTTGTATGCATGTGTCATATGAATGCCTTATGTCTGGAGGTCAGAGGACAATTTACAGGAGTCAATTTTCTTCTATCATAGGTTCTAGAGATGGAACTCAGGTCTTGGTCCAGATAAAACTTAGCAAGAGCCTCTAACCACCAAGCCACTTCACCAGCCCTCATGAAACAGGTTTATTTTCATTTGGTAATTCCTATAATGTGATCATTTTTCACTTATTAGTATCTTGTTGGTCTTACATACTTAGTTTTTTGCCTTTTTCCTATTTTTTTCTTTTGTCTGGCTGGGTTATCTCAAAACCCTGTCTTCAAGCTAAGGATTCTTCCTTTGGTGTGATTAAATCTGCTCCTGTGTTTCAATTGTGTCTATAGTTTATTTATTAAGTCATCTATGGCTTCTTTTTTATTATCTGTATTTCTTTTTCTGAGCTTCTCATTCAAATGATGGTTTTCATTTGTTTTGTTTTTAATGAAGTGTGTGTTCTTCCATTTTTTGTCCAGTTTTGCTTTTTTTTAAAAATATGATTTTCTTTAATGGAAACAGAATGTGAATTTAGGAGAGGAGTTTCACTATAAAGACCATCTGACAAATATACTTGAAGAGACTTAGAGACCCAGGGTCATTTCTTACTCAAAATCTTCCCCTGACTTTTAATAGCCAACATTGACAAAGTAACCATTTTTGTTTATAGTGCTCACTGAGGTTGATCTGCCCTGCCAAATCCTACCAGCTCTGTTGTTATAAGACCTGTATCTCCATGAATCCAAAGACAACCAAAGTTTTCTCTTACTTCAGTTACTAATATCTAAGGAAGCCAACTTTTTCAGGATATTAACAATTCTTAAAATTGAAACACTGCCCTCTCTGTGTGTAGTTTTACCTTAATTGATAATTCCTCAAAGAGGATATCTTTGCAAATATTGCAGAAATCAAGAAAAAATGATGAGCAAAGTTTTTGCACATGAAAATTTAATATCATCGTACCTTTTATTTTCAAGTAAGGTTTAGGATTTCTCATCCCAAGAATAGAGTATCATTTCAATGATTTTTATAGTATGAGTTAAGAACTTGATTAGATTAATATCTAACCAAATGCAGATGCATATTGAATAGCTAGTCGTTTTTATTAGATATTTTCTTTATTTACATTTCAAATGCTATCCCTTTTCCTGGTTTCCCCTCCGAAAAACCCCTATCCCATTCCCCCTCCCTCTGCTCACTAACCCACCCACTACCATTTCCCCAGCCCTGGCATTCCCCTACACTGGGGCATTGGGCCTTCTCAGGACCAAGGGCCTCTCCTCCCGTTGATGTCCAACAAGGCCATCCTCTGCTGCATATGCAGCTGGAGCCATGGCTCCCTCCATGTGTATTCTTTGGCTGGTGGTTTAGTCCATGGGAGCTCTGGGGTACTGGTTGGTTCGAGCTTTGCTTTTTTTAAAAATGGCAATCCACTGATATTTTTTCGTCTATGGCACTTACTAGAAAGATATTTTTATTATGTTTGTTGTGCCTTTATTTGGATACCTGTGTGGTTATTTCCTTGCCTTTGCTGCTTTTATAGGCTAGCTTTTCCCCCCAGCAAGGTACTTTGTCCTGGAGATGTGCCAGGGGGTTGGTAGTGTGGTTACACTGATCTTAGTTCCAGCTTTGTGGTTTCCACACAGTGTCTTCAGTTACCTGTATGTGTGTTTCAGTGGCCAAGCCCTCAGGTATGTATGGTCTTTTGCTGTTACTTTCCTTAGGAAGCTAGCCTTTTTTTGTACCAGTGAGCACAATGCATGCTGTTGTGTATGAGGATGAGGAGGTCAAATTTTAGTCTCTGTTGTTTACACCAGGCAGGGCTGAGCTGATGGACCTAGGAAAGCAATGTATGTCTGACACAGCCCAAGCAGAAAGGGTGCTAGTCAGTTTCTGAGGGCCTCTAGGGAGGAAGTCGCAGAGGAAGGCCCTCCCCCTCTTCTTCTTCTCCTCCTCTTCCTCATCTCATCCTCCTCTTTGAAACAGGGTTTTTTCTGGGTGTCCCGGGACTCTCTTTGTATACCAGGCGTGCCTTAAAGTCATGTAGATTTACCTGCCTCTGTCCCCCGAAAGCTGGGACTAAAGGCATGTGCCACTACTGCTGGGCCTCTGGAAGTTCTGATCAGCCTGGCTCTAGGAATTTGGCACTCTTTAGTTTTTACTCAGTCCTTGTACAGGATAGACCTGAGTGGAGTGGCAGGGGAATGAAAAAAATGGCAAACACAAACATTCACAGAATCAGACACACAGACAGAGCTGAGATTGAGTGGACTGGGGTCTCTGATGGAGAAGCTGAAGCTTTTCTTCCCAGGCTCACTGTGTTTATTGATACAGAGAGGCAAGGTTTTGCATACATGTTAACCATGGGGGCAGGGTTAGTTAATCACAGCAGGTGCAGTTTCTGTAGGGGAGAGTGCTTCAGGCTCTCCAGGGGAGAAGGCTATGGTGGACACGTTCTGCACACACTATCAGTATCTGCATACAGTTTTGCTCTCCCTTTAGGCCCCACGCCAGGAAAGTAAAGATGTACTGTTTCCCATGGGTTTGAGGCCAGCGTCCTTGATACGGTCACACTCATGTCTACAGAACACACTCATTCAAGAGTTCCTTTATTCAGGGTTTTTCCACTCCTCATGAGCTCATAGTCTCAGGATCATGTCTGGGCTGAAGTATACACAGTAGTCTCAGGTAGGAGACCAGATAATGTTGATTGGCTGCACATTCTATTTTCTTCTTGTTTTTTGTTTATCTTAGGAGTGCAATTATATGTTTCTTATATATATAATTGGATGTATTCTTTTTTTTAAAAAAGATTTATTTATTTATTTTATGTTTATGAGTACATAGTAGCTGTCTTCAGACACACCAGAAGAAGGCGTTGAATCCCACTGCAGATGGTTGTGGTTGCTGGGAATTGAATTCAGTACCTCTGGAAGAACAGGCAGTGTTCTTAATCACTGAGCCATCTCTCCAGCCCTGGTTATATTCTTTATTTACATTTCAAATGTAATCCCCTTGCTCAGTTTCCCTACCTCTTGCATAGCCCCTATCCCACCCTCCCTCCTCCTGCTTCTATGAAGGTGTTCCTCCACCTACCCCACTCCCTTTCCCTACACGGGGACATCTATCACACTCTATTTTCATGGGGACTTTACCCACTGAATTGATCAGCGTAGGCTGCCCAGTTATCCCTCGAGCTTCTGATAGGAGGGAAAGATCTCTCAGCTGTTTCCTATGACCTTGGTAGGCTAAGATGCTCACAACAGGCTGTATGGCTGCTTTGTGGAAATTTAGGAAGTTGATTGGTGCTGGCTGGATACATCATGGGATGCTGGGGTTAGGGTGGAGCTCGCTATAGTGTTGTGCATGAGTAGCTTGAGTGGTGGCCTGAGTTAATGCTGCAGGTATAAGATTACCTGACAGTGCTGCCAACTGGACTTGGGCTTCTCTAAGGGCAAATATTTTGGGTGCCTGTGGTTCAAATAGAAACTTCTGAGCATCAAGACATATGTGTTCCCTACAGTTGGATCTCATTTGGGGATCTGTAATGGTAGATGTTGTATGCTCTATTTCCCTCTTTACAAAGACATTCTGGGTCTCTGGTCTCCATGCAATATTTGCTATTACCTTCAAACATGATCCCAGTGGAACAAAACTTGCTTTTTCTTGGTTTTCGACCTCGTTATGGATGGAAACAGGGCAGATATGTCTAGTCAGCTATTTTGCTGGTAACACTACACTGAGCACCTGACGTGTTCCAGGAAGGGTGGTAAGGGGCGTGCGCAGCAGTAAGAAAAACAGACACAGACCTTGACTTAAAAGAACTCAGTCTAGTTTTCCAAAATGTTCAATAAATATGATTGGTTGTACCCTTGCCCTCATTTCAGTGATAAGAAACTGATAACAGAGAGTCCAAGGGATTTTGTTCAAAGGAAAACAATCATTGAGAGTCCATGGTGGTATTGGTAACCTTCCCTATTGGACTACAAGGCTGCCTCCCCCAGAATCTGCTGACATGCTCGCAAAGGCTTCTCCTCTGCCTTTTCTAACAACAAGGGATTTATTTCTCAACCCCTAGGGCCAAAGGTCTTTTCTTTCTCTCCTAAATCCTATGCTCTGTCAAAATCTAGAGCAAAGGGGAATGGAATAATTTACACTCCATCCCAATGAACTTTACCCTAGTCTCATGCCTACTTTTTCTGTCATTGTACCTTGTACTCTTCCCCTCTGACACAGGACCTTTAGACTGTGGCCTTTCCCCTCTTTACCCAAGAACCCAATTTTCATCTCTAAAATGAGGGAATGTATTGTAAATGTTTTGGAATTTAAATCTGCTTGTCAGTTACTGTTAAGAGTTCTTTAAGAATTTTATACAATGTGTTTTGATTATATTCATCCCCTTCCAGTTCCTCCTGGATCTCCACCCCATTTCCCTATAGACTCAACTGTGTGTCTTCTTCCTGTGACCTGAAACCCATCAAGTCCAGTTTGTGCTGCCCAGGTACTGCTGGGTGTGTGGCCGTTCACTGGAACATGGTCAACCTGCGAGGGGTCGATTGACCCTTTTTCTTATATCTTTGCTAGAATTTGTTGAGAGTTGTTTCTTGATCTTAGCCATTCTGTCTGGCATAAGATGAGATCTCAAAATTAGCAATGTTGAACACTCTGACAGATATTTTCTAGCTATTTCATTTTCTTCTTTTTAGAACTCTCTGCTCATATACATAGCATATTTTTTATTTTTTGAAATTATAATTTACATAATTTTCCCTTTCCTTTTCCCCTTCCCACAAATCCTCTTACTTTCAAGCTCATGGTCTCTTTTTCTGTTGTTTTTAAGTCTCTCTCTCTCTCTCTCTCTCTCTCTCTCTGTCTGTCTGTGTGTGTGTGTGTGTTCCTAAATACAGAAATACAACCTGATAAGTTTATATAATATTACTTGTATGTATGTTTTGGGAGTTTACTATTTGTTATTGGATAATCAAATGTACTCTTCCCTGGGGAAGACCATTTCCCCTGCTCTCAGTATTCCTTAGCTTCCTGTATGTCTATGTATATGGTCGAGTCCTTATGAGCTTTCCCCTCCCATGTTAGCAAGTCTTTTGGTGTCATCTTTGGAGAGAACTTATTACTTCCATTTTTCCTAAACCCATATAATTTCTAGCTGTATTCTAAATACTTAGTCTTATACCCACAGAAAAAAATCACTTCCATCCCTCATTAAATAAACAACTTCTTTCTCTTCAACCTCTTCCTCCTTCCCCTAATGACAGATTCTCTAGTCAAAACACAGAGAATAAGTGATCATGGGGTGCCCAGTTCTAGTTAGTACATCTATAACACAAGCTATATACCCAAGGCTTAGGGAACATCATAGATGTGGTGGTGAAAAGATTGTAAGAGTCAGAAGACCATGCTACCTGCTGCTAGAAAGTGTCTTTTAGACATGTAACTATGAATTCTCAACAATGTCTTTACCTAAACAAGACCTGCTTAATCAGTTAATATGCAAGCATTGATGGGGGAAATGTCACAAGAAGTCATCCCTTGGCAATAAATGAGAAGGGGAGAATTAGTTTTATTCAAGGATGATACCCTTGATAGGTCAAGTCTTCAGCCCTAAATAAATCTATACAACAAATATATAATGAAAGAATGTCTTGAATTTGAGAGGGGACATGGGAGGAGTTAGAGAGGGAGCAGGAGGCATGGAAATGGTATAAGTACAGTACACATGTATAAAATTCCCAAAAAGATGAGAAAGAGAAAACTAAGAAACCAAAACATGACTCCAAGGTGTTCTTTGCAGTCAGGCCCATGATGTGGTCACAGTGAACATTTATTGAGTGAGTAAGCTATAGGATCAAGTACTGAATGAAAAGTTTCACATACCTCCTTGCGAAATACTACACAGCATGTTTTTAAAAATATTGTATTATAGATGTTATTTAATATATATTATGTTATAATAAGTATTTGTTTTCCCAGGACCACTTCACTGGTTAGAGGTACAGCCAAGATTCTAATCCAGGCAGTCTGTTTGTGGGACTTTGTTGCTAACTGTGAATGTGAAGAAAATGGTGGCTGAGTTGATCCACTGGTGTATATGGAGGCCCATGAACTCCTCAGAATCTATTTCATGCTTCCTTTAATATTCCCACAGAGCAGAAGATGTCAGAGATGATCTGTGTCAGCACAAAGCTTTCAGGGAGATCTCGTAGGGTGTATGGTCAACCCATGACTAGATGCTGGACATATTGTCTTCTCAGTGATTCTCATGAGTGATTTGGAAGTGTTTAAGTCAAATTTACAAGAGATCAAACTGTGTAGCTATATGTAAATTATTAGCTTAACTTAAAAATTGTGCCCTGGTAGCATCGAGACTTATTAACAAATAAGCAGTTTCCCATTTCACTGCTCTTGAACGTGTGATCCTCTTTCTTCAGCCTCCTGAAAGGCTGAATCCCAAGCTTGTGTTTCTCTGCCTACCCTTGTGGTTTTCCTATTTTTTAAAAAGCAATTCATTTTTTTAGGTTAGCATAGAAAGCAGTATGCCTCAGCATGACATCTGTATACATCTGCTCCTGTACACTTTGTTCCCATTTCTCACCCTCCGCACGCCCTGCTCCTGCTCCCACTGGCTGCCTTCTCTTTCTCAGTTAGTTCCTTTCTGCTTTCTTATCACACACACACCATTACTTCTCCATTTCTTGCCTCCCTTAAGATCTTTTCCTCTTCTTTCATGATCCCCTTCTTAGTTTTGTGAGTTGTGCACAAACACACAGGGAATCACACATCATTGGGGTATGCTGGCTGACAGGCTAGTTGAAAAACATATGTTCCAGGTTTAGCAAGAGACACTGCCTCAAAGGGAGAAGACAGAGACTTATAGAGGAGGCACCAGACACCCTTCTCTGGCCTTTGTGTATGGGGCACAGGTGCACAATCCCTCCACATGTGCACACACACACACACACACACACACGCACACACACACACACACACACACACACACACACACGCACACGCACACACACACACACTGCGATATCCATGGTGCATATGTATCACCTTTTCTTCTCTGTTCATGTATAGATCAGCATCTAGGCTGGTTCCATTTCCAGCCTATTGTTTCTAATGCAGTTAGAAACATGGACACATGAGTATCAGTGTTGTATATTGGTTTAGAATCATGTTGACTTATACCCAAGAGTGGGTCGTATGGTAATCCAATTTTTAGTTCTTTTTTATTTTTATTATTTTATTATTATTTTTGGGAGAAAACTCTGTGCTGATTTCTGTAATAGCTGCCCAAGTTTACAGTCCCTTCAGTAGGGAGCAAGTGTCCCATTCTCCTCACATCTTGCTAGCGTTGATTGCTATTTCTTTTTGATGGTAGCTGTGCCAAATGTGGTGAGATGATCACAAATTAGTTTTGCATCTCAAATTTGGATTTCCTTGATGGCTAAGGTTGCTGAATGCCCTTTCACACATTTCCTAACCACTTATATCACTTCTTCAGAGGACCATCTATTCAATTCATTAGTCCATTTGTTGTTTGGGTTATTTTTTATGTGTTTAATTTTTGTAGTTGTCCTGTCTGATGCATGGTTAGCAAAGACTTTCCCATTCTGAAGGTTGTCTCATTCCCTTGGTGATTGCTTTTCTTGTGATGTTGAAGTTTTTAAAATTCATGTAATGCTGTTTGCAATTTGTGAGGTATTAGATCTATTTTGATTTAGTTTGTTTCTGTGTGTGGCAGGAGATGAGTCTAGTTCTATTGTTCTAAAAGCGTTCATGCAGTTTTTCCAAATTAGGTAGGTCAGTGTCTTAAAGATTTCATTGTAGAGGCCTTTCAATCCCTTGGGTAAGTTTTTTCCTATTTGTTTTTTAGTTTTAAATTATTTTATATTATTTTGGGTTTTTTTTGTCTAAATACACATTTCTGTGCACCATATATGCAACTGGTACCCAAGGAGGCAAGAGGAGGGCTTCAGATTCCCTTGGAATTGGAGTTATAGACAGTTGTGAGCTGCCATGTGGCTGCTGGGAATCAAACCTGGTCCTCTGGAAGGCCAGCCAGTGCTCTTAACCCCTGAAGCACCTCTCCAGCCCTCTGAGTGCCTTGTGAAACTGTTGCAAAAGCATTACTCATTACTTTATTTCTTTTTTTTTTTATCAAAGGAGTTTTTATTTATTATTTATTTTTTATTTATTTTCTATATTCTTTGTTTACATTCTAAAAGCTTTCCCCTTTCCCAGTCTCCCCTCCTCATATGTCCCATAAGTCCTCTTCTCTCCATCCATTCTCCTATCTTTCCCCCTCCCTTTTCTCTGTCCTGGTACTCCCCTACAATGCTGAATCAAGCCTTTCCAGGATTAGGGCCCTCTTCTTTCTTCTTCATGAGAATCATTTGATATGCTAATTGTATCTTCAGTATTCAAAGCTTCAGGGCTAATTAATATCCACTTATCAATGACTGCATTCCATGTGTATTCTTTTGTGATTGTGTTAGATTGTAAGATGGTACAACCACTCTGGAAATCAGTCTGGCGGTTCCTAAGAAAACTGGACATGATACTTCCGGAGGACCCTGCTATACCTCTCCTGGGCATATACCCAGAGGATTCCCCAGCATGCAATAAGGACACATGCTCCACTATGTTTGTAGTAGCCTTATTTATAATAGCCAGAAGCTGGAAAGAACCCAGATATCCCTCAGTGGAGGAATGGATAGAGAGAATGTGGTATATATACACAATGGAGTACTATTCAGCAATTAAAAACAATGAATTCATGAATTTTTTAGGCAAATAGATGGAACTGGAAAATTACTTTATTTCTTAGCAAACTTACTATATGTACATAGAAAAGCAGGTGGCTTGGTATATGATTTTTCCATCCTCATGATTTGTAGAAAGCATTTATTGGACCTAAGATTTTTTTTGTAGAGTCAATAAAGTATAAAGATTAAGATTATAAAGTATAATTGTAAGTATAATTAAAGTATAAAGTATAAGATTGTGATGTCTGCAGGTAAGGATACTTTGATCATCCTTTCCTATCCATGCTTTTCACGTTTCCTTTGTCCTGCTGTTCTGGCCAGATCTCAGGCACTTTGTTGAATGAGAGAAGAAAAGGTGAGCTCTCTTGTTTTAGATGCTAGAGGAAATGATCTCACTTTTCCTTCACTGAATATGATGCTAGCTATGCGTTTGTACACTAAGGTGGTCTTCTATTTCTAGTTCCTATGGGACTTTTGGTCATGAGGGAACATTGAACTTGGTTGAAGGCCTTTTCTGTGTCAATCAATAATATCATATGGTGTTTGTTCTTAAGTCATAAGCAGAAACACATTTATTAATTTGTGTATGTTGAGCCAATTTTGCAACTCTGGAATAAAACCAACTTTATCATGATGTAAAAGCTTCTTCAATTATTCCTGAATTTGGTTTGCAAGAATTTTTTTCTATACTCTTTGTTTACATTCCAGATGCTGTCCTCTTTTCCAGTTCCCCCCTCCCCATATGCCCCATAAGCCTTCTTCTCTCCACCCATTCCCCAATCACCCCCTCCCATTTCTCTGTCCTGGTACTCCCCAACAATGCTGGATCAAGTCTTTTCAGAACCAAGGCCCTCTCTTTCCTTCTTCTTGGGAACATTTGATATGCTAATTGTGTCTTGAGAATTCAGAGCTTCTGGGCTAATTAATATCCACTTATCAGTGACTGCATTCCATGTGTATTCTTCTGTGATTGGGTTACCTCACTTAGGATGATATTTTCCAGTTCCAACCATTTGCCTAAAAATTTCATGAATTCATTGTTTTTAATTACTGAGTAGTATTCCATTGTGTAAATATACCACATTTTCTGTATCCATTCCTCCACTGAGGGACATCTGGGTTCTTTCCAGCTTCTGGCTATTATAAATAAGGCTGCTATGTACATAGTGGAGCATGTGTCCTTATTGCATGCCAGGGAATCCTCTGGGTATATGCCCAGGAGTGGTACAGCAGGGTCCTCCGGAAGTGTCATGCCCAGTTTTCTGAGGAACCGCGAGACTGATTTCCAGAGTGATTGTACCATCTTGAAGTCCCACCAGCAATGGAGGAGTGTTCCTCTTTCTCCACATCTTTGCCAACACCTGCTGTCTCATGAGTTTTTAACCTTAGCCATTCTGACTGGTGTGAGGTGAAATCTCAGGATTGTTTTGATTTGCATTTCCCTAATGACTAATGATGTTGAACATTTCTTAAGGTGCTTCTCAGCCATCTGAATTTCTTCAGGTGAAAATTCTTTGCTTAGCTCTGTACCCCATTTTTAAATAGGGTTATTTGGTTCTCTGGGGTCTAACTTCTTGAGTTCTTTGTATATATTGGATATTAGCCCTCTGTCAGATGTAGGGTTGGTGAAGATCTTTTCCCAGTTTGTTGGTTGCTGTTTTGTCACACCAATACTCTTCAAACTATTACACAAAATATAAACAGAAGGAACACTACCCAATTCGTTCTACGAAGCCACAATTACGCTGATACCAAAACCACACAAAGATCCAACAAAGAAAGAGAACTTCAGGCCAATTTACCTTATGAATATTGATGCAAAAATACTAAATAAAATTCTTGCCAACCAAATCCAAGAACCCATCAAAATGATCATCCACCATGATCAAGTAGGCTTCATCCCAGGGATGCAGGGATGGTTCAATATACAGAAATCCATCAATGCAATTGACTACATAAACAAACTCAAAGAAAAAAAACCCACATGGTGATTTCATTAGATGTTGAAAAAGCATTTGACAAAATTCAGCATCCTTTCATGCTAAAAGTCTTGGAAAGAACAGGAATTCAAGGCCCATACCTAAACATAGTTAAAGCAATATACAGCAAACCGGTAGCCAGCATCAAAATAAATGGAGAGAAACTTGAAGCAATTCCACTAAAATCAGGGACTAGACAGGGCTGCCCCCTCCATATCTTTTCAATATAGGTTTGCAAGAATTTTATTGAGAATATTTCACTTATTTTTTGTCATAGCAAATAGTTTATAGTTTTCATTCTTTTTTTGTGTTTTCCGTCCAGTTTTGACATTAGAGTGCAGAATGAGTTTGGTGTTTTTGTTTTTAAAGAATATATGCATTAAAGAATACATGATACTCTGGTATGCTTGCGGACAGGAACCTCACATAACTGCTTCGTGAGTAGCTTTATCCAACAGCAGATGGAAACAGAGGCAGAGACTCACAATCAAACATCAAGGATCTTGAGGACTCTGGTGGAAGAGAGGGGGATAGAACTGAGCAAGCTGGAAGGGGCAGGGACACCACAAGACCTACAGAGACAAGTACCCTGGGTCCATGGAGGCTCACAGAGAGCGGTCTACCAGCCGGGGGGCAAGCAAGGTCTGAACCTAGGCCCCCTACACATTTGCAGAAAATGTGCAGCTTGGTCTTCATGTGGACTCTTAGCAAGTGGAGCTGGGCTATGAATGTTGCTTGCCATTGGATCCTTTTCCTTCTACCTGGACTGCCTGGTTCAGCCTCAGTGGAAGGGGATGTGCCTAGTTCCACTGAGACTAGCCGACTAGGCGTCCCACAGCAGGATGGTACCCAAGAGAAGGCTCCCCCTTCTCTGAGGTGAAGGGGAGGGAACAATGTGGGGAAGAGATTTATAAGGGTGGGGCTGGGAGGAAAGGAGGGAGGGCGATGTGAGATCAGGATGTAAAGTGAATTAAAAAAAATAAACTATTGAAATAATAAATATGCGACGGCATGAAAAAAAACAGAATTTTAGGCGTGGTGGCGTGCAATGCTGCAGGTTGTACTCCCAGGTCTCCTTGGGTGGTAGAGGCCGTAACTGGTGTGAGGGCTCAGCCCTTCATTTCCTGACATCAGACTGGCCAGTTTATGGACACCAGAAGATTCAATCTAAGCAAAAAGTTGCCAAAAAGCAGACTGGACAAAAGAAACAAAAAACAAAGAGCCGCAGGCTGCCAAAGCCTTAATATACACCTGCACAGTCTATAGGACACAAGGGTCAGACCCGAAGACCTTCAAGCTAAGACCAAGCACCTCAAGACCCCACTTTCTCCAGAGCTGGCTGATGTTCAGGCATGAAGTTATTTACAAGTGAATTCATGACAGAGTTGACTCTTCTACTGTCTCAGACCTTGAGTAACAAACCCGCAGCTGCTTTTTTTTTTTTATCAGACCTCTATTTAATTTATATATATATTCTTTGTTTACATTCCAAATGATTTCCCCTTTCCCAGTTCCCCCCTCCCCATATGTCCCATAAGCCTTCTTCTCTCCACCCATTCTCCAATCACCTCCCTCCTTTTTCTCTGTCCTGGTTCTCCCCTACAATTCTAGATCAAGCCTTTCTAGAATCAGAACCCTCTCCTTACTTCTTCATGGGAGTCATTTGTTATGCTAATTGTGCCTTGGGTATTCAGAGCTTCTGGGCTATTTAATATCCACTTATCAGAGATTACATTCCATGGGTATTCTTTTGTGATTGGGTTACCTCATTTAGGATGATATTTTCCAGTTCCAACCATTTGCCTAAAAATTTCATGAATTCATTGTTTTTAATTGCTGAGTAGTATTCCATTGTGTAAATATACTACATTTTCTGTATCCATTCCTCCACTGAGGGACATCTGGGTTCTTTCCAGTTTCTGGCTATTATAAATAAGGCTGCTATGAACATAGTGGAGCATGTGTCCTTATTGCATGTCATGGAATCCCCTGGGTATATGCCCAGGAGAGGTATAGCAGGGTCCTCTGGAAGTGTCATGTCCGGTTTTCTTACTAACCACCAGACTGATTTCCATAGTGACTGTACCATCTTACAATCCCACCAGCAGTGGAGGAGTGCTCCTCTTTCTTCACATCCTCGCCAACACCTGCTGTCTGCTGAGTTTTTTAAAATTTTTTAAATTTATTTTCTATATTCTTTGTTTACATTCTAAAAGCCTTCCCCTTTCCCAGTCTCCCCCCATATGTTCCATAAGTCCTCTTCTCTCCATCCATTCTCCTGTCTTTCCCTCTCCCTTTTCTCTGTCCTGGTCCTCCCCTACAATGCTGGATCAAGCCTTTCCAGGATTAGGGCCCTCTTCTTCCTTTTTCATGGGAATCATTTGATATGCTAATTGTATCTTCAGTATTCAGAGCTTCAGGGCTAATTAATATCCACTTATCAATGATTGCATTCCATGTGTATTCTTTTGTGATTGCGTTACCTCGCTTAGGATGATATTTTCCAGTTCCATCCATTTGCCTAAAAATTTCATGAATTCATTGTTTTTAATTGCTGAATAGTACTCCATTGTGTATATATACCACATTTTCTGTATCCATTCCTCCATTGAGGGATATCTGGGTTCTTTCCAGCTTCTGGCTATTAGCTATTTTGACTGGTGTGAGGTGAAATCTCAGGATTGTTTTGATTTGCATTTCCCTAATGACTAATGATGTTGGGCATTTCTTAAGGTGCTTCTCAGCCATCCGAATTTCTTCAGGCAAAAATTCTTTGTTTAGGTCTGTACCCCATTTTTTAATAGGGTTATTTGTTTCCCTAGGGTCTAACTTCTTGAGTTCTTTGTATATATTGGATATTAGCCCTCTATCGGATGTAGGGTTGGTGAAGATCTTTTCCAAATTTGTTGGTTGCCATTTTGTTCTTTTGACAGTGTCCTTTGCTTTTTAAAACCAACTGTTGGTTAGCAAAGCTAAAAAGGCTACAGAAACACTCATTTTTATGCTTTTACCTTTGGGCTTCATGCAAAGACAATTCTGTGTAAATGTACAGTTGAGTATGATTTGGAAATCTGAAAAAATTAGTCCATTCTTGTTATAATATCTTTTTTCAATTGTAATGATACTGATGTTCAAATTGCATAAAATAACTATTTACTAAAGTAGTGCTTTGATTTTACCAAAAAATTACATGCTTTCAAATTATTCTTTAATAATTCTTTTTATGGAACCCACTTTTAGTCTCCGTGTATAAATTTGGGTGATCTCTCTCTCTCTCTCTCTCTCTCTCTCTCTCTCTCTCTCTCTCTCTCTCTCCCTCCCTCCCTCCCTCCCTCCCTCCCTCCCTCCCTCCTTCCTTCCCTCTATCCCTCCCTCCCTCCCTCTCTAACCCCCCTATGTCTTATTGCATAGCCCTGGCTGGCCTTGAACTCACCGAGGTCTGCCTGCCCCTGCTTCAGTTGTTTTTATTTTGGTTAGTTTTAGTCAAAGTTTGGTATTCTTTATTTTTCTGAATAATCCACTCTGATTCTACATACCATAATTTTAACCTCATTTTCACTGACTTCTGTCCTGTTATTTATTATTTCTTGCTGGTTATTACTTGTGGATCTGAATTACTCTTGGCTTTTTAAGACTTTTAGATGTATCATTAGGCCATTTGAGATTTTTCATATATTTTAAATATAAGTACTCATAGTATAAACTTTCTCCTTAGAACTACCTTAGCCCAAAGGTTCTGGCAACTTCTTTCATTTCCTTTTCTTTTTTTCTTTAAAATTTTTTCATTGATTCTTCGTGAACTTCACGTCATGCAGCCCAGTCCCACTCATCTCCCCATCCCCTCCTATTAACCCTGTACCCCTACAACCTCCCCCCTCAAAAAACACAAATAAAAATAAACAAAACAAGACAAAAGGATAGACACCATCTCATTGTGGAAGCTGTAGCATGTCACTGTGTATCCCTCTGTCCATACATCTTCACTTGCAAATGTTCATTGCAATGAGTCATTGGTTTGGCTTGTGGTCTCTGGTTTCTGTGACACCATCAATACTGGATCTCCACCAGGACTCCTCCTCACTATCCTGCTGTTGCCCTGTGTTGCAGCTTTGGATTGGAAGCTTGCATGCACCCCAACAGTTCATAGATGATGGAGATTTTGAGCTGGGCCAACTCAAAGCTCTGGATCTGGGCCTGGTTGGCAGCTGAGCTAGTTAGCTAGCCAGTTGTCTCTTGTCTGCATGTTCAAGGGTGAGCTCTCTGGCACTCCAGCTGTGCTCCCAGTGCTGCCACGGTAGGAGGCATGCTCAGTTCTTCCACTATCATGCCCTTGTAGCCCCCACACCAAACCCATGACACCAGACTCAGCTCCACTGTGCTTTCCATTCGAGGCTCAGGGCCTACTCTCTCAAGTACTGTGACCAGTGATGAGCTGGGACAGCTCTCCTGCTCTTACAACCTCAGGGTTGGCTCTCCTAGGCCCTGGCCATCAGGGCCAGTGCCACTGTCTTGCCCAGGAAAGATGCAGGGTGTGTTCTCCTAAGTGTTACAGCCAGTGAGGAGCAGAGACATCTCTCCCTCTTTCACGACTTTGGAGCCAGCTCTCCTAACTATAGGTGGCAAGGGGCAAGGTGGAAGAGTGCATTTCTACCCCTGTGCCCAGGCCACCTCACAGCACCCTAGGGACAGGGATAGGACTTCTGTGCTTTTACCCTCAGGGCAGGCTCACACAGTACCACTACCACCAGGGCGAGCTGTACTGTGCTGTCAGCTTTCCCGACTGCAGGACATGGTGCCAAGGAGTAATGGGTACTTTCATTTGGTTATTGGAACCTTTTGACTTCTTCTCTACTATTCATTTACAAGTATGCTGTTCATTTTCTATGTATTTGTGTCATTTCTACAGTTTTTCTTGCTATTGATTTACAGATTTATTGTACTGTGATCTAAAATAAACCCCACAAGATCTTTTTTTTTTTTTTTAAAAACTATTGTATTTAGTAAGATTTGATTTTAAACCTAAAGTGTGGTCTATTTTAGATGAGTTTCCATGACCTGATAAGAAGAAATTTGTATTCTGTATCTGTTGTATAGAATGTTCTGTATGAATTCCTTAAGTCTGTTTGCTTTATGGTATATATTAACTTTGATTTCTTTATTGTTTGGATGACCTATTCAGGTAGAGAGTTGGTATTAAGATTTCTCAATAACATTGTATCAGAATTTATCTGACCTTTTATGTGCATTATTGTTTGTTTTATGAGATTTAATGCCTAAGCATTTGCTCCATGTATATTTACAATTATCTCTTTTTGGTCAATCGTTCCCTCTATTAACATTAGCGGCCTTCATTATCCCTTTTTACACTATTTGGACCAAGAGTTGGTTGCTTTACAGTGTTGGATACTAACTTTATTTATTCTCTGTTTATAATATTTTCAAGTATCTGCTACAGTACTGGCTTCATGGTCATGAACTACCTTAGTTTTTTTGTTTTTTGCTTTTTGTTGTTGTTGGTTTTTTTTACATTTTTACTTTTCCTCTCAGGTCATGAGGTCATTAATTGAATTCCTCTACTTGTTTGTATACTCTTTCAGGTCATTGATTATTTTTTCCTGAAAATGTTTGACTCATCACCCAACGTTTACCTATTTCAGTATCTGAGTTTAATGGTTGAGGAGGGGACATGTTGTTTTGCTTTTTCATATTTTGATATGATGATTTTGAAAGGTCAGTTCCTAACTCCACAGTGATCCCTCAGTGAGAATAAAACAAACTGCTTTGTCAGCAACAGCACCAAACTGAGCTTAAAAATCAGCTAAAGACAGATGACCATGAGACCTGAAGGCAGCAGTGCTATAGAATGTGCTATAAAGATAAACAGTAGTTCATGTATTAATTTATAATTACGTAAGTGTAGAAACAGTAAACCAGCAGAATAAAGGAAGGAGACAGGAGAACAGAAATAGAGGAGAGCAAAGTTAGATTAAAAAAAAAAAGGAAAAGAAGAGTAAAGAATGTAACAGAGAGAAGGAGAGAATGAGGGATTAGGAAAAAATGAGAAAGAGGGAAAAAAAGCACAAAAAAGGCTCCATAAAGAAAAATTAAAAACCCAAATTAGAATAAGTGTAAGAAGGGAAATAAAAAGAAAAACCATGAGTATTAAAAACCAAACAAAACATGAGAGGGCTAGAGAGATAGATGCACAGTTCAGAGCACCTGTTGCTCTTGCAGAGTACCCAAGGTTGATTCCCAGCACCCATACGGTGGCTCACGATTATTTATAACTCCAGTTCCTGGAGATCTGTCACCCCCTTCTTACATTCATAGGCACCAGGAATACACATGGTGCACAGACATAAATGCAGGTGAAATATTCATACATATCAAATGAAATAAATGAAACTTTAATTAAAAAAACCCAATCCAATAAGGTAAAGCCATAATACAACTAAATATAAGGGTGGGAGAAGGAAGAAAACACAGGGTTGGGGGGTGATTCAAGCATAAACATCAAATGGAAAATAAATAAAAACAATTAGACAATGAAGGAAAGGAATACTAAAATCATATTTTTATAGAAGCAAAAGCTTTCTTTCCAAGAGTTCCCAGACCATGTCCCATTAGGTGGATAATGCCATAGTTGGAGTTTGTTTCTCATGAGCACCGAGAGTACAGTAAAGAACTATGTAGGCCTGGAGGCAGCTGTGATGGTTTGGAGAGTTTGGGTGGACTGGAGATGTCTACTGGGGCCCCTGGATTTATGATGTCATATAGCTTCAGGGCTTCTCTATCTGTCTGTTTGCTTGCCTGTCTGGTTGTGTGTGTGTGTGTGTGTGTGTGTGTGTGTGTTGGGAATGACCACACCCACTATTACTGTATAAGAGCAAATCTTTGGTTTTGAATCTAATAATGTTACTTTTATGAAATTTGGTGCCTCAGTGTTTGGCAATTTATCTTAAGATGCTTTTGTCTTTCTTTTTTAAAAATTAGAATGAAGAAGTGACTTACCTCTAGTCATTCATTTTCCTGAATATTACCTTAATTTAAATTTTTTTTTGCCTTATGTGCCTGGGTATTTTTCTTCCATATATGTCTGTGTACCTCATGCATGCAGTGACAGCAGAGGCCAGAAAGGTTGCCAAATCTCCTGGATCTGGAGCTACACATGGCTGGTTATGAGATGCCGCCATTTGGGTGCTGAAAACAGAATGCAAGTCCCCTGGAGGGCAACCAATACTCTTAACTTATAAACCTATGAAAATGGTAGAACTACTGTGGAATGTGCTGTAGGAATAAACAGTATTACGTTTCTGGCCTCATTTCTCCCGCTCCCCCCCTTTTTTAAAACACAACATTCTGTTTTGGAGAATTATGGTAGAAAAAAGGTCAAGAGCCTGTGCCAGTGCCCTTAATGTAAAACCTACTTAACTCTGTGCTCATGGTTACCATAACATGGCCAAACTATAAAGAACTCAGATCAGAGAATGAAGCAGTGAGAACTAAAATTCAGCAGTAGTCCTGGATGCCAAAGCTCTTTCCACAACAGTCTCCCCTTCTGCAAGTGAAGAGTTGGAGAGGATCCAAGTAGGGAAGGAGAAAGGGTACAAGATGACCCGTTCCAGGGGACAGGATCACAGTGTCTTTGCTAAATAGTCACAGAATGACTGGACCTTTCAATCATTTACTCATTCAACAAATATTTGAAGTTGTAAAATGGTCACAAAGTGGGATAAAAGTTCAGACAGATATCCCCTTGGTCTTTGGTTTTGACAAAAGCTCAGAATTGTGGAAAGAAAGAACATATAGTGGGTTGTGCATGTTGTGTCACAGTGGAAGATAAAGTAAAAAGGTGTTAAAGAAGAGGTTTGGAGGGGTAAAGGACCCAGTTAAGGGCAAACACCCATTCATGGCCGAGTGAATGAGCTGGCTTTCTAGAAATTCTTGCTGAGATAGCTTTTGTGTGTGCTTCTCTGGGGTCTTCACAACTAGGATTGATTTAGAGAAAGAAGATAATCATGAACCAGGTGAGGACAGAGATTCCAGGGAAGGGCTTATCTCCATCCTTATCCTCTTGGTTTTTCTTCTTTTCTAAAAAATTGGTCATATTTTTTATGATTTTTTTATTCGATATAATTTATTTACATTTCAAATGATTTCCCTTTTCTAGCCCCACTAAGTCCCGTAAGCCCCCTTCTCTTCCCCTGTCCTCCCACCCACCCCTTCCCACTTCCCCGTTCCGGTTTTGCTGAATACTGTTTCACTGAGTCTTTCCAGAACCAGGGGCCACTCCTCCTTTCTTCTTGTACCTCATTTGATGTGTGGATTATGTTTTGGGTATTCCAGTTTTCTAGGTTAATATCCACTTATTAGTGAGTGCATACCATGACTCACCTTTTGAGTCTGGGTCACCTCACTTAGTATGATATTCTCTAGCTCCATCCATTTGCCTAAGAATTTCATGAATTCATTGTTTCTAATGGCTGAATAGTACTCCATTGTGTAGATATACCACATTTTTTGCATCCACTCTTCTGTTGAGGGATACCTGGGTTCTTTCCAGCATCTGGCAATTATAAATAGGGCTGCTATGAACATAGTAGAACATGTATCCTTATTACATGGTAGGGAATCCTCTGGGTATATGCCCAGGAGTGGTATAACAGGATCTTCTGGAAGTGAGGTGCCCAGTTTTCGGAGGAACCGCCAGACTGATTTCCAGAGTGGTTGTACCAATTTGCAACCCCACCAGCAGTGGAGGAGTGTTCCTCTTTCTCCACACCCTCTCCAACACCTGCTGTCTCCTGAATTTTTAATCTTAGCCATTCTGACTTGTGTAAGATGAAATCTCAGGGTTGTTTTGATTTGCATTTCCCTAATGACTAATGAAGTTGAGCATTTTTTAAGATGCTTCTCCGCCATCCGAAGTTCTTCAGGTGAGAATTCTTTGTTTAACTCTGTACCCCATTTTTTAATAGGGTTGTTTGGTTTTCTGGAGTCTAACTTCTTGAGTTCTTTATATATATTGGATATTATCCCTCTATCTGATGTAGGATTGGTGAATATCTTTTCCCAATTTGTTGGTTGCCGATTTGTCCTCTTGATGGTGTCCTTTGCCTTATAGAAACTTTGTAATTTTATGAGGTCCCATTTGTCAATTCTTGCTCTTAGAGCATACGCTATTGGTGTTCTGTTCAGAAACTTTCTCCCTGTACCGATGTCCTCAAGGGTCCTCCCCAGTTTCTTTTCTATTAGCTTCAGAGTGTCTGGCTTTATGCGGAGGTCCTTGATCCATTTGGATTTGAGCTTAGTACAAGGAGACAAGGATGGATTAATTTGCATTCTTCTGCATGCTGACCTCCAGTTGAACCAGCACCATTTGTTGAAAAGGCTATCTTTTTTCCATTGGATGTTTTCAGCCTCTTTGTTGAGGATAAAGTGGCCATAGGTATGTGGGTTCATTTCTGGATCTTCAATCCTGTTCCATTGATCCTCCTGCCTGTCACTGTACCAATACCATGCAGTTTTTAACACTATTGCTCTGTAGTATTGCTTGAGGTCAGGGATACTGATTCCCCCAGATTTTCTTTTGTTGCTGAGAATAGTTTTAGCTATCCTGGGTTTTTTGTTGTTCCAATGAATTTGATAATTGCTCTTTCTAACTCTGTGAAGAATTGAGTTGGGATTTTGATGGGTATTGCATTGAATCTGTATAGTGCTTTTGGCAAAATGGCCATTTTAACTATATTGATTCTACCGATCCATGAGCATGGGAGGTTTTCCCATTTTTTGAGGTCTTCTTCCATTTCCTTCTTCAGAGTCTTGAAGTTCTTGTCATAAAGATCTTTCACATGTTTGGTAAGAGTCACCCCAAGATACTTTATACTGTTTGTGGCTATTGTGAAGGGGGTCATTTCCCTAATTTCTTTCTCAGCCTGCTTATCCTTTGAGTATAGGAAGGCCACTGATTTGCTTGAGTTGATTTTATAACCTGCCACTTTGCTGAAGTTGTTTATCAGCTGTAGGAGCTCTCTAGTGGAGTTCTTTGGATCACTTAGGTAGACGATCATGTCGTCTGCAAATAATGATAGTTTGACTTCTTCCTTTCCAAAAATTGGTCATTTTTAAAATTTATTTTTTATTTAATTTTTTCATGCAACATATTTTGATCATATTCTTTGTCCCCCTCCCCTGCCCAGATCCTCAGGACCTTCCTACCTATCCATCTTCATGTTAATAGATAGGCCCACAACCAAAACATTCTTCCTCTGCTTAAATAGTATCTCCATGAAATCCATAAATAAATGAGATGGGTGCAAACCATTTCAGCACTTTTCAGTTGATTGGCTAGTACTTCTTCAATACCTCGAATTTCTCAACTTTTGCTTTATTCATCCTGAGTGGACATAAAATTTTTTCAGGCAAGGCAATATATGTATATATAGCACTGATTTCTTTCTTTCTTTTTCTTTTCTTTCTTTTTTTTTTTTTTTAGAATTTTTTCTATGTGAGTTCAAGAAATATGTCTTAAACTAACGAATGACTGACTAGGTGATGGGCAGTTTAGGTATTTGGGAAAGAAAGATATTATTATTCTCCTCAGTCAAGACACTGAGGCACAGAAAGAGTCTGTAACAGGCTGCGTGCATGGTGAAGCTGATCTGAGTCTTGAGCCACCTGAGTGCAGCTGCACTGTTCCACCAGCTGGCACATTTATCCCGGATCAAACTGGAGAGCGATTGTGACAAACCTCAGAGAAAATGGAAGAAACAGCTGGATCTGGAGTCCAGATGCAAGGATGACTATGTGCAGAAACTCTCAGCCATTACATTCATTTGAGCATAGCAATTAACCTTGTCATCACTTCATCCCAAAACTGTGAAAATAGTACAAGCAGCTACACCTATTAAATGTTTGATAAATTAGAATATGAATTTCTTAATATCAAGGTTATTGTCTATTCCATGACTCTCCCTCATCAATAAGGATACTGTATAACATGCAATATGTACTCAATAAATATTTGTGAGTTCAGAAAAGGAGAGTTGGTGTACACATAGATGTCACGAAAACCAGCTTCTAGGGATTTGTTTTTACTGTTTACCAAAGTTGATGTTTCAGATTAATAAACTTTGGATTCTGAGGTCAGTCTATGTCTGTCTTCTCCATTCTCCCTCCCACAAGTAGGTGGGTCTATCTTCTCATGACTTAAATGTAGGTGTTCCAAATGTTTGTGACACTAGTGATCCAGAAACCACTAACCATGGGTTTTTTTGTATTTATCCCTACAAGATACTTGGATAGTGTCTCTGGGTTCTTCCAAGGGGCCCTCCTGCTCAGTCTATTTCTGGTGTTGTTCAAGGCAGTCCAACTCTACTTACGAAGGCAGTGGCTGCTCAAGGTCCTCCAGAAGTTCCCATCCATGCCTTCCCACTGGCTTTGGGGGCACCAGCTGAAGGTAAGAAGAGAGAATATGGAGAGCATGTAATGCTGGAGCTCTGATACTTTTGCATTAGTGTACAGGGCAGTCTGCTGCAGGATAAGCAAATGTTTGCTGAAGAACAGTGGGTTTACTTCTAAGAGTGGGCTTGCCTTAATCATGTGGAGCATGATTTCTTTTTAAAAAGACCCATGTTGACAATAGCCTCAAATCTCAGGATGTAGAAGGAGATGGGAGAACGTGATGTCAGCTACAAGGAAACAACAAACAGACTGTTCTCTGCGAGAAATTCTAGAAGTGATGATTTCTATGTTGTATATCAGTTTCATCTGAAATTGAAACTGCCCATTTTGGAGATAAACATGTGATTACAATACAGGGTGTTCTAAAAAGGGGTAAAATAGTCCATCTGGAAAGAAGGCCCCTTGCAATAAAGGAAGTTCTATTGGGAGGTAAAACTGGCTAGGTTCATTAGCCTCCCCCACCCTCAAGTGTATGTAAGCAGGAATGGCTGACTGTGCTACTAGCTCTCAGTATAATATAATTTGGTAAGGATCTGTCTGAAGAGACACTTAGTGAGGGGTCACCCACAGTCACATTTAAGAAGACCTAAATTCTATAGAACGCAAAGGCTCTTACCCCAGTAGCTTCCCTAAGCAGCCTTAGCTTCATCTCACAAGATTCCAGCATCTGGTCAGGGCAAGTTCTTGGACACAGTAATGGTACAGATGGAAGGAAAAAAAAGACAGATCATCAAACCAACCCAAATTCTACATTTCCCTGAATATTTCAGAGCTATGCCCCCATGGTGGTCCTGCATCTTCCATACCACACAAAGGATTTGATGTCAAAGTGCATTTTCATGAATTTTTCTTTTTCTTTGATCTGTTCCCAAAGGACAAGGAGCTCCAGCAGATTCTTATATGGGTAGAGAAGTTCCCAAGTGCCTGCTTACAATGGCTCTCGGGGAGCAATACACGAGTTCTGCTCTATGACCCTGACTATGTGAAGGTGATTCTGGGGAGATCAGGTGAGAGTCCAAACTCATTACAGCTGTAGCGTATCTGTCACCTAACATTCATGTCCAAAGTCTGTTTAATTTTAGAAAAGAGTGACACTTTAGTCATTAATGTTTAAATAATACCTACTTTTCTCTCTGTCCAGAGACCAACATGTGGCTAACAAATACATAGTTCTCATCACTTAAATTAGCTGCACAAGGCTTAATTTTTCTCTTTCTTTCCTTTTCTTTTCTTCTTTTTCTTTTAAAACAAATCGAGCTGATGTGTTTTACCAGTTTCCCAAACATCATAATAGCAGAGACTTTCAGCTGCTGGTACAATGAAGTGTGCCTTCCTAAGTCCAGCTAACTGGCAACACAGAGACAGAAAGGAATAGGAGGCAGTGTGATTGGGAAGGCAGCAACTTGAAATGCACCAAGACCTAAGGACGTGGCTGCTGACATGGCTCAGCTCGTATTAGGCTTTGCTGCCCAAGTACGATGATGTAATTTTGAGTCCTGAAACCCAAACTGAGAGTGGGAGGAATGAACCAACTCCACAAACTTATCTTCTGAACTCCACACACACTGCAAATAGTAAATAATTTTTACAATTCTGAAAAACTAAAGAAAAGCTTACAGTTTGAACACCATCCCCCATCTGATTCTCAAGCTCTGTCTTACATTTCAGATCCAAAGGCTTCTGGAATTTACCAATTCATTGCTCCCTGGATTGGTAAGTATATTAAAATAAGGAGTGTGCTTTCTTCACTGCTCTTTGATTAATGGAGAACAACAAGGGACTAGCTACAGTAGCACGATCCATTCCTAAATCAAGTTTTATTTCTCATCTTCCCATCAGTCCTTAGTCCTATTTAATGCTGGTTGTGAGTACACGATACCTTGTTTCTGCCATATTATTTCTTCAGATATTCATTGCCAGATATTTATATATGTCCCTCTTGACCTGATCCCAACATATTTTTATCCTTAATTTCACTTCTGTCTTAGTCACAACAGATTTATCACACCAATTGGAGGTCTCACTTTCTATGTCTTTGTCTAAAAAAAAAAAACTCACTATTACTGAACTTTTATTTCCCCCATCTTATCCCAGTGAATGTAATCAAATGACCCTTTGATTTCACCTCTGTTAGACACATTCACATATCAGTCTCTGGCACAGGCAATGGTTTGCTCCTGTTGAATGGGAAGAAGTGGTTCCAGCATCGGCGGATGTTGACTCCAGCTTTCCATTATGACATCCTCAAACCCTATGTGAAAATCATGGCGGACTCTGTCAATATAATGCTAGTGAGTTGTTCTGTCCCTTTCTCATTTTATTACACCCAATCAATACCCACAATGACTCCACGCTTAAACACATTTGAGACAATCACATAGACTAATAACTCTTGTAAGTCTTCCACAAATGCATTAGGCCAGTTCCCGATCAGCAGGATGGAGCCACACACTTCAGAGAGAACTGTAGTAAGCATAGGACTAAGTGTTTACCATAGTGGACAAGACACCATACAGTATAAACTCCCTGGTTTTGGCTGGACTGGACAGAGGCAGCTTCAAGGTGTTAGACAAAAATGTTTTGGACCTCAGGGTTTCTGTGTGATCTTAAGTGACTCATGTGAAAGTAGACAACAGGTCCACATCATCATGCTATTACCTGATAAATCATTATCTCATATTAGGCCCTAGTTTCTGGCATCATCATATGAAAGGTAAAACATAATTAAAATAACCAATAGCATGCTTGAGGCATGCTCACCCAGGTCCACAGCCTTTCTTTTCCTTTACACATTTATGCCTTTCTATATTTGTATTTATATCCATTTTTCCAAAGTATAGGTAACTCTCAAAAAATCAAAGGGACCATTTTTATAACCTGAAAGATTATACTTGTTTCTAAAACCAAATAAGCAATAATTGAACACCATGAGAAAATATGATGTTTTGTTAGTTTGGAAGAAGCAGAAATCAGATTATAAACTTCATGATTTTTATTTGCTGGAAGCAAACAAACTGAATAAAGAGAGACCCCAGACTGATTATCTATAGATAAAGAGAAAAGTATTAGTCTAAACACATTGTCTCTTTTTACCACAGGACAAATGGGAGAAACTTGACGGCCAGGATTGCCCTCTGGAGATATTCCATTGTGTCTCCTTGATGACACTGGACACTATTATGAAGTGTGCTTTCAGCTACCAGGGCAGTGTCCAGTTGGATGAGTGAGTGACAACCCTTTGCTTGTCGAGTCTGTGGTCTTATCAGTCTATTTAGTAAGTTAGGATTCAAGTTCAGTCAGTTAGAGTTTAGTAAGAAGAATGTCGGGCAGCTAAGACAGTTCCTTCCACAAAATGTAAGCTTCTCACCCAGCCCCAGGCCAAGCTCTAATTTCAAACCAGCACCAACACTGTGGAACTCTGGAAAGTGTAGAAACTCAGTTGATCATCCATTATCTAAAGTTCCACGGTCAAAAGATCTTGAAGATGTATATGCCTTGGTATTGTGTGCCCCATGGTCGAAAGAATGACTCTAGAGAGCCCACTTTATTATTGGGTCACACACTCTAATCACCAATACATTGTATCTCCTGTCCTCAGAAAATCCAAGTCCTACACTAAGGCTGTGGAGGAGCTAAACAACCTGACGTTTTTTCGTGTGAGGAGTGCATTTTATGAGAACAACTTCATCTACAATATGTCCTCTGAGGGCCGTTTGTCCCACCGTGCCTGCCAGATTGCTCATGAACACACAGGTTCTGTCTTCTCCACTCCTGCCTTCCTTCCTCTATTAGGCTCATCCCAAAGACATGATCATATATCTCAGACATAGTGAGTTTACCAGAAGCCTCTGCAGGGCTCAAGGCACTCACGTCCATTACTAAGATATAAGTTTTGGGAGCTAGAATGTTAGCATACAAAGCACATCATAAGAATTACCACCAGCTTTACTACATTGGTGATATATCCAACAGCCTTCAACATGGCTTTGTGGTCCATGATCCTGAGTGAAGGCTTGAAGTATATGAGATTGTGTAGACTTCAAGTCATGTCTAAATTCGCACCTGCACATCCATCTGGGGCTCCACGGGACACGCAGATTAGGTTCAGGGACCGAGTGCATTACAGTAGTTCTGGGTTCTGTCTGACTAGTGCTGTCATGGAATAGATGGAGTGATCAAGAGGAGGAAGGCTCAGCTGATGAATGAGGAAGAGCTGCAGAAGGCCAGAAAGAAGAGGCGCTTGGATTTCTTGGACATCCTCTTGTTTTCCAAAGTGAGTGGGGTACAAGGTTGAGATTTGTCTCAGAAGCATAGATGAGATACAAACTCTGTTCTCTCACCTGTGTATTAATTTAGATGGAGAATGGGAACAGCTTGTCTGATGAGGACCTGCGTGCAGAGGTGGACACATTCATGTTTGAGGGCCATGACACTACAGCCAGTGGAATCTCCTGGATTTTCTATGCTCTGGCCACCCACCCTGAGCACCAACAGAGATGTAGAGAGGAGGTGCAGAGCATCTTGGGTGATGGAACCTCTGTCATATGGTGAGAACAACTCACCTGTCTTCTTATAGAAGAGACCTGGTTTTCCCAGCTTTATGTGACCCGTCAGAATGGGCTTCATTTCAGGGAGCACCTGGACCAGATGCCCTACACCACCATGTGCATCAAAGAGGCCTTGAGGATCTACCCACCTGTACCATCTGTGAGTCGAGAGCTCAGCTCACCCGTCACCTTCCCAGATGGACGCTCCTTACCCAAAGGTAACAAAATCCACTCACCTACATGCTCACAAGCATTTCCGTTGTCCCAGCAAACTGGATCCTTACATTGAAGTTGAGATGAGGGTACAAACTTGAGACTGAGAAAGTCTCCTGCAAGAAATTCCACATTCTAGTTAAATGTCATTCTTAGCCTTGAAATTGCAGTCACTTAAAATACTTATGGTTGAAAAAGAATGACACCAGTCTTGCAGCAATAGCATTTTGATTATGAGAAATGCAAATGAAAAGGATACAGGAATCGTATGTGTGGGCACAAGGTCTTCCAGTTTCTCGGGAATCTTTGAGGTGGTGAAATAGGAGAGTTGCTAAGTTCTGACTTCCTTGTCATCATAGAAAAACACATGTTAGTGAACCCATCCTTGGATATGACACTGCCTTTGCCACACCCAATCAGTGTAAACATAAGGAAGATGAGCTTCATTGATAATTTAGTATTTCATGTGAAAAATGGGCATAAAATAGTGCCTTTGGAGGGTGTTGGAGGGAGAATTGTGTCTTGTTACCTAGTGTATGTTCTTCAATGGTGGGTGTAAGACATTTGATGAATATGTGTTGTCATTGTACTTATTAGAAGCAGAATACTCCCAAAACTTCATTGATGTCTGTCATCGCCAGGTTTATGGCTTTCTAATGTATGCGTCACTAAACTCCCTATCCCCCAAAGGATCATTAGCTCTACATGATGACTCTTTATATACAGGCTGTATGTATATGCCATTGGGTATGGGTCTAGAGCCCCATTTCTTTAGCTTAATGTTTCACTCCATGTCTTCTCTCCTCCCTCCACAGGTATCACAACCACAATTTCCATTTATGGTCTTCATCATAACCCAAGTTTCTGGCCAAATCCAAAGGTATGAAATCCCGGAGAAGAGAGGAGAGTCACTCACTTGCAACTTTCAACATTCTGTATCCTTTTGCGTTGGAAGTGGGCTTGACTCCATTGACCTGGCCCTGTGTTCTCTCTGCAGGTTTTTGACCCCTCTAGATTTGCACCAGATTCTCCTCGGCACAGCCATGCTTATCTGCCATTCTCAGGAGGAGCAAGGTGATGATGGGAAAGGATCAGAGGGAAATTTATTTATATTTATTTATGCCCCTATGTGGTCTACTTGTATGTATTTTTGTCGGTCTATGTGGGTAGATTGTGTCATGTACATGCATTTATGCCAAAAGGAAAGATGGCAGCAAATCAGTAGAACACAGATTTTTTTTTAACCCACTGTCCTGTGGCTACTGAAACAGCTGTATAAAAATAAGTATATTTTTGGTATTTTAACAAATTCTGAACTTCATATTTCAGAATTATATTCCTATGAAAATATTAAATTGAGAAATTTTAGTTTTCAAAAGTCTTAAAGGATGAATTTTTCTTTCTTAAAATTCTCATTATATCCTCATAGGTTTTTTTATTTATTCAACAATTGGATGCTTCTATAAATCTTTAAAATATGTGTGTCTATAAATATACATGTAATAAACACATATTAAGTATTATAATGGTATATATTTCAAAATCTAAAAACTGTGTGGGCTCCCCTGTTAAAGTCATGTATGTAAGAGTTCACAGCTTGCTGTAGGTTTGACTTCTGGCCTCACAACAATTTTTCTGCATAGACAAATACTTATACCTTGTATATACTTTCCCATTTTGTAAAGCTATGCATGCAGGAAGGGACTTCAGTGAACAGGCCTGGACTACCTATTCTGTGGTGCCAAAACCAGGAATGTAAACCTTAAACAACTTCTGAGGAAAGCCCTCTGTTTAGTGTTGATGTCCGCCATTGCTCGCACATGCAATGACAGACAGCTGAGCGGTACAAGCAGCTGAAAGGCTGCTGTAAAAATCCACAGAGTCCACAGGGTGAGTCCTGTAGATCACACATTCCCACTAAAACTTCTTCTTTTTTTTTTTAAGATTTATTTATTTATTATATATAACACACTGTAGCTGTCTTCAGACACCAGAAGAGGGTGTCAGATCTCATTACAGATGGTTGTGAGCCACCATGTGGTTGCTGGGATTTGCACTCAGGACCTTTGGAAGAGCATTCAGTGCTCTTAACCACTGAGCCATCTCTCCAGCCCCCCACTAAAACTTCTTAAGGTTTGGATACAATAGTCATCAGAGTTAACCTGTCTCTTGGGATCACATAGGGGAGAAAATTAAGTTTCTTCTGATTTACCAGTTCTATGAAACTTAAAGCACTTAATCAGCTCCCACAGGACAGGCTTTCTATGTGGCATTTCACTAGAAAACATATGATAAATTTTATCTTATAATTAAGAATTTCATCTTAACTAGGTAAAAGCATTCTGCAGCCACTGGAGGAGAGGATCGTTGCAGGTAGCTAAGTTCCTAGCTTAAATATCTTTATCCTCTATGCATAGTGTTTTATTTTTAGAATTCAACTCACTTAATTCAAATGAAAAAAATATTTGAAAAATGTATTTTTTCTGCCATGTTCCTTGCTGAGACAGGAATGCAGAAGTGTAGAATTCTGACCCACCCCAGTTTAGCAACAAGACCAGAAGAGAATGAAGTGAGACACCTATTTTTTTAATATTTAAATATCTTTTTTCGATGTATTTTTATTTTATTCGATATATTTTTTATTTACATTTCAAATGATTTCCCCTTTTCTGGTCCCTCACTCCCTGAAAGTCCCATAAGCTCCCTTCCCTCCCCCTGTTCTCCCACCCACCCCTTTCCACTTCCCTCTTCTGGTTTTGCCTTATACTGCTACACTGAGTCTTTCCAGAACCAGGGGCCACTCCTCCGTTCTTCTTGTACCTCATTTGATGTGTGGATTATGTTTTGGGTATTCCAGTTTTCCAGGCTAATATCCACTTATTAGTGAGTGCATACCATGATTGATCTTTTGAGACTGGGTTACCTCACTTAGTATGATGTTCTCCAGCTCCATCCATTTGCCTAAGAATTTCATGAATTCATTGTTTCTATTCTTGATGCAGCCTCCATCCCTTCTTTCTGCCTTACACTTACGTGTCCCTCACCGACAGCTTATGAAAAGTTACACATCCCTTGCTGTCCTATAACCTGAAGTGTGGTGGGACCTTGAGTAAAGCACCCATGCTACCTAAGAGTCCAGGAGGAGAAGAACACCGGCACAGGACAGAGAGATGGTAGTCTTAGCTTATTCCTTTGGGTGTGGTAGTGAGGGTGAAGAGAAGCAATATTGGTAACTTCAGCAGCATGAGCTGAAATAGGAAGCTATACAGATAAAAAGTGATGACACAACAAGCCTACACTAAGAATGTTTATATTTGGGGCATCTGGAGCTATTCCTACCTGATGTGCACAGGAGGAAGAATGTGGAGAGAATGGCCGTGTAAGACCAAATGAAAAATTGAAAATGCAAATAAGGACTTTTCTGTAATATGATTAGATGGGTACAGATGATGGTAGTTGGGGGATGGAGGGATGAGGGATTGGAGCCTGAAAGTTGAGAAGGAGGAAGATGGAGGAACAGCTTGAGGATCCCCAATCAAATGCATTCACCACAAGCTTCTACCACCAAGGTTTGACTCTCATTCTAGGATCAATACATTTTTATACATAGATGATAATCCCCAGGATGGTGACCTACCCCTCCTCATATTGTCCTGTATTCACAGTGGAGATCCAGAAACTGATAGGGGAGAGAATTGGCAAACTAGTGATTACATCATTAAATAACTCATGCGCTTGGACTGTGACCACAGAGGTGGCACTGTTCAAGTGACATTCTGTACACTCAAGCACAGTGTGTGTGTGTGTGTGTGTGTGTGTGTGTGTGAGAGAGAGAGAGAGAGAGAGAGAGAGAGAGAGAGAGAGAGAGAGAGAGAGTCCTAGAGGGGTGTGAGAATTTATCATAGGTCAGGAGCCTATGCATAAAGACAAGGGATTGAGGTGGCCATGTGACCTATAAGGAAAGTGATCTCAAAGCAAGGGAATGATTTAGTTGTGTGGCCTATAAAGAAAATGATGAGGCTGATACCATGATGTGGAACCTTGGTGCCCTTCAGGACTGAGGCTAAAGGAACAATACTCCCTGTGCCCAGAACAGGTCTCAGGCCACAGCTGACTTCATGTGTTGTTCCTTGGTTCAGGAACTGCATTGGGAAACAGTTTGCTATGAACGAGATGAAGGTGGCCGTGGCCCTGACCCTGCTCCGCTTTGAGCTGCTGCCAGATCCCACCAGGATCCCGGTCCCCATGGCAAGACTTGTGTTGAAGTCCAAGAATGGGATCCACTTGCGCCTCAAGAAGCTAGGATGATTCTGGTGGAGTCAGGACAGCTCCAGAGGTCTGCTGCCTGCAATACCTGCTTTTGTCCCTGGCTCATCTGCACTCACTTTGCTTTCTCGTTGATTCCCGTCCTTCTGATTTCTGCAGTGTGTCCCATCATCTCATCTTTCTGCCCTCACTTCTGTAGCTTTTCCTCCAGATTCCTTCCCAGCTTGTACATGTGCCTGTTTTCCATCTGTCTTTATCTCTGACCAGCCACTGAACCTGCAGGCATCAGCCTGTTCTCCAGCCTGTTCACCCCTCATAAGCATTGCACCGACAGAAGATCTATTTTCGAGGGAGACCCTTGTACACTTCTCTCCCTTCAGTTATTAGACTCTTGGAACAATAGACATCATGAATTAAAATGTTCTTAGAAATCACATGCTGGGAGAAAATTAGCACTAAAATCTCACACCGGCCAAAGGACAAAACTCAACTCAAGAGATTTTTAGATATTTCTGTTTGTCTCATGGTGAGATTAATGTTTACAGATTTTTGTTCTATGCCTCATCTTTTCTATGAAGAAGTAATACTGATACAGAAAGGTAGAGAGAAATGAATACTTTTTGCTACTTTGGGCTAAACTTTAATAAATCCATTTTACTTCATCAATTTCTGCTTCCTATTTTCATTTAAGATACAGGAAAACTACTCAGCATGAAGCTAAGCTCCCTGAAGCAGTTTTGGGAAGCCAGGGAAGCATGTTGCTATCTGGTCCCCACTGTTAGAATGTGGTAGAATTCTCAGCTCCTGAGAGGTTGTTCTTTGCTTTTTGACTCCTGGGCTGGTTGTATATAAATGTAGGTCGGTGATTTTGTGAAGCTAAGAAGTTTTATGATTTTAACCTGGTCTTATTTGTTTAGAGTACTCTGATTATTCAGTTTATTGATTTGGAGAATTCCTGTTAAACTCTCATGATATGGATTCTTTTGTGACAATGGCATGAACTATAAAGAAGGGTGTTTGCCATCCATGTACAAAACACAAGGGCACCCAAGTTTCTATATAACTACTACAGCTAAAAGCCATATTGACCCTCACATAGTGATAGTAAATGACTTCAATACACCACTCTTACCAGTAGACATGTTATGCAGACAAAAACTAAACTAAAATTCTGGACCTAATGATATCATAAACCAAACATATTTAAGAGATATTTTGAGAACATTTTACTCAAATATGAAAAGAATATCTTTATCTCAGAACCTCATGGAACGTTCTCCAAATTAATCACACACTCAGACACACAGTATGTCTCAACAGATAAAATAAAGTTAAAATTATACTTTCTGTTCTATCTGATAACCATGTGTTAAAGGTGGATATCAACAATAGAAACAAATAAACATAACTAGAAAGCCTAAAAACTCATGGAAGCTGAACAACACACTACTGAATGAAAAATGGGTCAAGACAGAATCAAGAAGAAATATAAAAACTTTTTTTAATTGATTGAAAATAAAAATACAATGGATTATAATGAAGGCAGTTATAAGAGGCCAATTTATACCACTAAGTACCTACATTAAAACATTGGTAAGATCTGATATTAGTCACTTAACAGCACACATAAAAGCACTAAAACAAAAAGAAAAATAATGCCCCAAAAGAATAGATGGCAAGAAATAATCAAACACAGGGCTGAAATAAAATGCAAAAACCAAACAAACAAACAACAACAACAAACCCCCCAAATAGTTGGTTCTCTGAGAAAATCGATACTCAAATTAACTAAATGGAGGGGTGAGGGGATGATACAAATGAGCAAAGTTAGAGATAAGAAAGGGAGACACAACTACAGATACTGAGGAAATCAGGAAAACCATTAAAACATACTTTAAAAATCTATATTCTGGGCTGGAGAGATGCTCAGTGGTTAAGAGCACTGACTGCTCTTCCGAAGGTCCTGAGTTCAAATCCCAGCAACCACATGGTGGCTCACAACCATTCATAATGAGATCTGATTCATTATAAGGGTGTCTGAAGACAGCTACAGTGTACTTACATAAAATAAATAAATAAATCTTTTTTTAAACCCTATATTCTACCAGATTGGAAAATGTAAAAGAAATTGATAAATTTCTCGATATATAATACTTCCCAAAGTTAAATCAAAAACAAACAAATTAAGTAGAAAAGAGGAAACTCAGAGTACTTTCATTCAAAACAAGGCAAGGTTGTCCACTTTCTCCAAACTTATTCAAAAAACGTACTTAAAGTCAAGCAATATGATGACTGAAGGAGATCAAAGGGACACAATTGAAAAGGTCAAAATATTTTTATTTGCAGATGACATGATAATCTGTTAGTGACCTTAAATATTTCACTGGGCAACTTGTCCAGCTGATAAACACTTTCAGAAAAGTAGTAGGCTATAAAACTAACTCACAAAAATCAGTGACCTCCCTATACACATAGGAGTGAGAAAAAAAAACTGGGAAATACCAACTTTAACTATAGTCTCAAAAATCATAAAATACCTCGTGGTAACTATAACCATGGAAGTTATGATAAAACTTTAAGACACTCAATATTTTGAAGGAAATATCAGAAGATGAAAAGATCTCCCATGGATGTGGTTAGGACTAGAATAGTAAAAATGGTCATCCTACCAAAAGTAATTTATAGATTCAATGCAATCCTCATCAAAATTCCAACACAATTCTTTACATTGCTCGGAAGGACAGTAATCAGTCTCATTTGGAAGCACCCCCCCCCACACACACATCAAAACAAAACCAACCAAAGGGGAAATAAAATAGTTATGAATGGATAGATGGGGAAAGGAACTGGAGAATCAAACAAGTTGGGGTATCCCTACTTGTTTGAGAGAGAGAGAGAGAGAGAGAGAGAGAGAGAGAGAGAGAGAGAGAGAGAATGAATATGGGGAAAGACTAACACAGTAGAACTTTCCTAAAACATATACATGTATGAATGCAATCTGAACACAATTGTCAAATAATGAGAGACAGAGATCCAACTGGATATCTTTCATTACCAAATTGTACTGACCGGCCATATGAACAGTCCTCTGAAGGAGATGTGAGGATGATTATAGGAAAGAGAGAAAATAGATGCAAGAGACAGACAATGGAAGGGCTGCAAAACTAGACCACACCAGCCTTGCAAGTATCTGTCAAAGCCTTCTTATACTATACAGTACCATGACGCACAAAGCTACAAGCTAACGGAAACAATTTTGCTAAAATATGCACATTTGTTCTCACCCAAAAGATTCCCTATTACTTCCACCAAGGTCAATAGAATCTTTAGCTCCTTGCCTTGAGTCTCATGTACACCTCCTTTTATTGTTCCACATGTCAGCAGGCCAGGAAATTTGTCAACAGACCCTGACCTGCCTTGACTCTGCCTGTCATCAGACTTTTTTTCCTCTTTTCTTCTCTGCTTCAGTGAAGTGGCAAACAACTCCTAACACCAAATGATGCCTCCAGTGCCAGGAATGGATTGCATATAATTGAGTTGTTGGCCAAAGTTGCTCCATGAGAAACCCCAAACAACTCAGGCTATTGACAAATCTACTGATCTCTGCAAATACATAGTCAGGCCCTACTGCTGAAGACAAAGTCTATACAATTTATTTAACATAACAAAGTTGAGCTCATGCCTATCTAGAGACTTTTCTCCTTTGGATTAATGTTCATGGTACTGGAAGGTAGGTATTCTGTGCTCTACTGAAGGAGAAAGGTAAACACCAACCTACTTTCAAACTCGTCACGTTACAAAGATGACCTGCTTGCAAGATATTCGAGTGTGATAGTAGTACAAAGCTTGTGGCAGTAATTAACCAATATCTGATTGGATTTAAGGCCTATATCATGAGATATAACACATTTCCAACAATTCTCAGGTAGCCAAGAACCTAAGACAAGATGGACCCAGGGGAAAACAAAATATTACTGTTCTATTACAGGGATATGGCCATAAAACAACTCCTGCTGACATTCTTCTAGACTCATAAATTGGGGCCTTGCTCAGATATCATCAGAGAGGCTTCCTTTTATAGTGGGAAAAATACAGAGACCCCCAGCTAGACAGTGTGCAGAGTGTTAGACCTTGGAGCACTTACTTTTAAATGATGTCTTCATCAAATCCTTCCCCTCAGGGCTCTTGAAGTCCTGAAGAAGAGAAGATGGAAAGATCATAAAATCCAAAGGGAGATATTGAACACCAAGAAACAAGATACCCTAAACAAAGCAGGACTGACATACATGTGAACTCACAGAGACTGTGGCAGCATGCACATTCTGCCTCAGATGGAGTCCAAGAGATGAGAGGGGAAGTGGGCACAGCCCCATTCCTAACCCAGAAGCTATCTGCAATTGAAAACTTCTCACAAAATTAGTTCTCTTCAATAGAGTCTTACCGGAGATACAAACCATGCTTATGGGCAAGCCCCAACCCAGCAGTAGCTGGCTAACAGAAAACAAACTCAATGGCATCTTTGGAAGTTCTTTGTCTCATAATGTTTGTTGGGACATTTCTTTTCATCTTACAGCTATTACCATAATATGGCTTCTGGTTCTGTGTTTTTATGGGATTCCTACGTGTATGAGGGTGTGTGTTTCTGTATTTATATGTGTTTCTCATGCTTTTCCTTTGACTCTTTTTCTTGTTTGTTTCATCCTAATCCAGTTTGTTTGTTTTTGATTATGTTATTTGATTTTTATTCTTTAGATGCCTGTTTGTTTTCTAATGAGAGACAGAAGGAGTGTGGATTTTGTTGGGAGAGGAGATGGAGAGGACCTCAGAGGTTTAGAGGAAAAGAAAGCATAATCAGAATGTATTGTATGAAAAAAACTATTTTTAATAAAATAAAGAAGGAACATGGAGAAGAGGAGAAAGATGGAAACAGAGAAGATGAAGGGGAGGAAGAGGAAAATGAGGAGGAGGGGAAGGAGTGTTTTGAAGGCTCAATTAAGCCATTTGCCAAATAGTTTGACTGTGTGATTATTGTCTGTGTTTTCTGGTGATGACTTGAACAAACACCTATTCACACTGGATAGGACACTGACAACAGTTAGAAAGGATTCCAGTCAAGTTCAGCCAAGCAAAGCAGTGAGTTTACAAAAATATAACAAGGGATGATTTACTGGGCATGGGTGAGCCAAAGTTAGTTGCATCACCAAAAAGTCCACTCTGATTGGGTGATGACTAATGAAAGCTGTAGCTTTGGAACTTAACTTTTAAGCAGGTCAGTTGGTCTGTTTCTTCCTCCTCCTAACATTACCACTACCCGAGCCAAGCATATTCAAATCACCACATTCCACTCCCTGGCCTTCATAGGCTTGTCCTAACACATGAGTCTATGGGTGCCATACTTAAACATCTTGTTCCAGCTTGTACAGTCTTGGGGAAGGCCCTTGTGAACCACTGCAAATTTCAGGATCTTCCTGTAACTTCTATGTTGTGTTTATTTTTTGCTATAAAGAATGTCTTAGTTAGGGTTTCCATTGCTGTGAAAAGACACCATGACCAAGGCAACTCTTATAAGGGATAACATTTAGTTGGGGCTGTCTTACAGGTTTAGAGGTTCAGTCCATTATTATCATAGCAGGAAGGCAGCATCCAGGCAGGCAGGAGAAGAAGCTGAGAGTTCTACATCTTCATCCATATGAAACCAGGAGCAGATTGGCTCCCAAGTGGCAAGGAGGAGAGTCTCAAAGCCCACTCCCACAGTGACACCTCCTCTAACAAGGTCACCCCTACTGAACAAGACCATACCTCCTAATAGTGCCACTCCCTGGGCCAAGTATATCCCAACCACCACAATGAAGTATTTCCATTCAGGAGAAATAATTATCCAATATGCTACTCTTTCCTCTGGCTCTTAAATTTTTTCCATTAATTCTTGCTCAATATTTTCTGAGCCTAAGAGTGTATAATATAGATACTTAATTCCTTCTTTCTCACTTATGGCTGATTATTAAGCCACATTGCTGTTGCAACATTTAGTCTCAGGTCCTTGAGGCTATACTTCCTATTACAGGAAAAACAGTTACCCTATGTGGAATCTGACAATAGCAGTAACCTATGAGGATAGGTGCAAATATTAGAAGACAATTTGACAGGAGCAAAATAACAGCAGTGGCCTCCTCTGTTGGGACTTCATTCTTCTCAAAGTGCCAGATGTCAGTGTGGCAACACTTCTTTCCTAGCATCCTCTGACTCATTCCAACACTATGAAAATCAGCCAGAAGAGAGCTCAGTCCCAGCCTTAGTTTTCCATATTCCGTGGCCAAAGCGCCGTGTTTGCAGCAATAAGGACTTTTCATCTAGTTCTGACAGGCTTTTGAGGATGCTTTGAGACAAACACAGATGGACTTGAAGTAGGAAGGCTTAATCCCCCTCTCCAGAGTTAATTTCTTGGTGAATTCAAACAGTATGTGACAGTTCATCAACATAATGTATCTGCAGAAGGTATTTGCTCCTCTGTGATATGGAGGAAGATATCAAATAGTTATTTTATCTAAAGAATCAGAGGAGACAAGAAGGAACCCAGTGGTGTATGCTCGATAGGTTTGTGTTGAGTCCCATGATGATAGGCTGGACCCGTAACATTTGTCCTCTTTCTAACCTGCTTAGTTTCATCCAGTTGAAACACATGGAGTAGGAGAGCCTTTTGTAATTTGCCACATATAACTTATAGTTTAATCTGTGCAATCTAGACATTAGTAAACACAAAAACAAAAAGAAAACAAAGTTTGAGGGAGATGGCCTTGGAATGCTCTTTTTCTTTAGCCTGTCTATGTTATAGTAACCATGAAGTAAAAAGATGTGGGGGATCTCTTTGTGCACTGTGTAAAGGTTGTCTTTGTATTATTCAAATGTTTATTTGCTATTCTGGAAGAGAGCTGAATACTGTCCAGACTTTGGTATTGTTATTTTTAATGAATCATCACCTGCCTCGGTACTTTGTAAATAGATATGTCCATCACCTTCTTATTGCTTTAATAAATATCTGATGACCAATGGCTTAGGCAGGAGAAGAAATAGGCTCAGTGGGAAGAATCAGCCACAGGAGGATTGAGCCAGCAGACACAGAGGTGGATGGGGATGAACATGAGCAGAAAGGTAGATGGGATCACTTGGTGGGATGTTGGCAGAATTAGTGAGGTTAGACCAGCTGGGGGTGGGGGTAGCCCAAGTTAAAGCTTAAGCTTTAAAAATATACAAGAGCCTCTGTGCTAAGTGGCTCCGGGAAAGTCCAGCAATAAAACCAAACAACAATAGCAACAAAATTAAGAGCATCCAGGGAGCAAAATGAAAAACAGAAAAGTGTGGAGCAAAGAAATCTTGCTGTGTGTTTGTGTGTGTGCGCGTGCATTTTATCTTAGAGAGAAGAGGCCTGAAAATTTAGATAGAACAAAAACAAGCATCAAGGCCCATGGAACCTGCAACAATCTCCACCCTCCACCCAAGCACGCTGATCCCATCTCAGCCGTCACAACTGTCCTCACTGGACACATCTAGTCTGGCAACTGGCATCCTATCATTTGGGTCCTAGGAATTTGTTCTTTTCCAAGACTGCTTGCTGTCAATTCACATGCACTTTCCTGGGTCTGGCTATCTTAAAGATATAAGTGCCCCCTAGTGGCTGATCAGTGTTGGAGACACACCCAAGTCTCCTAACTCAAATAGCTCAGCTAGTGAGCAGCATGTTGGAAAATTTTGAGTCTACAAAAATAGCCATCATTCCAACCTTAAAATACTTTATTTCCAAAATACATTATTCACCTTGTAAATTATTAGTGGTAGATAATCTGTGTGATATATATTGCTGCTCTCGAGCATTCTTTTTATTGAACACTTGGACCAGAAGGATAATGAAGTGGTTTCCCTCTTACATCATATTACACATTTAAATATGCTTAAAATGTATTTGTATTTATTGCTATGTAATTGGTTCATAATTGTAATCATTTGGCTTGAAAATCATTATGCTAGTTTAGATGGGGGAAATATAGTAATTTCTGTGTGAACTTCTGTCTAGTGAAACTTTTAAGAATTGGAAATTGCATGAAATTCTTAGGCAAATGGATGGAGCTGGAGAACATCATACTAAGTGAGGTAACCCAGACTCAAAAGATGAATCATGGTATGCACTCACTAATGAGTGGATATTAACCTAGAAAACTGGAATACCCAAAACATAATCCACACATCAAATGAGGTACACGAAGAACGGAGGAGTGGCCCCTTGTTCTGGAAAGACTCAGTGAAGCAGCAGTATAGAGCAAAATCAGAACAGGGAAGTGGGAAGGGTTGGGTGGGAAAACAGGGGGAGGGAAGGGGACTGATGGGACTTTCAGGGAGTGGAGGTTCAGAAAAGGGGGGATCATTTGAAATGTAAATAAATATATCAATAAATTTAAAAAAAGAATTGGAAATTGCTTCTTTAAAAATATTTATTTTGCTAATGAAATATAGCAATTCATCTTTATTACCAATCTTATCCTCTGTGTTATTTTTTATATCTTCTGTATTCTACCTTTTTATAACATATAATTTTTATTGATTTATGTGGATATTTCACATAATTCACCTGATCAAATTCACTTTCAATCCCTCCCAGGTCCAACCCAGAACCTTTGTGACCCTCCATCCAAAGTCTAAATCATAAAACTTAACCACTAAAACATTCAAAACTAATAATACTAGGTTAAGCTCTGAAACACCCTTTTACTTCACCAGTCCACCACCCAACACGCAAGGGTCAGAGAAGTAGGGAATAGCTCCAGGCAGCTGGGCATTTTCTTGCATCAAATTGTGGGTAGTTTCCTGATGTGACAAGTTTACCCAATAGCTGGCTTAACAAGACTGTTTTTGGAGCTTCCTGTATCTTAACAGAAACTAAGAAATACATAATACCCATACAGATAAGGAAGTTAGGAAGGTGCCTTGGGAGATTTTCAAGGAAAGGGAGAAAGTAGTGGTGTAAAGGGTTAAAGAGGGGTTAGTGGGGCAAGAAGGGTTAATTTCAGTGCAATGGGAGGACAGGGAAAAGCAGAGGACATAGGGAGGAATAAGTAAGTTGACCATGCTCCATTGACAGACCACACACCCAGAATATACAGATAGTGCAAACTGAACTTGAGGGCTAAAGAGCAAGAAGCCATAAATTGACTGGGTAGAGAAGGTTGGATGAATTTGGGATGAATTGGGAGGACTTGATGGAGGAGGTGGAGACAAACGTTGTATGGAATTATCAAAGAGCTGATAAAATTTATTTCAAATGCTAAAATATAACCTAAGCTAAGTAAGAGAAAAAGTAAGTAGAAAAGGAAAAAAAAATCTCGGAGGATCTTTTTCAGATAGGTGTTCACTGGCTCTCTAATTTCAATAGAAAACTTCTGCTTCACAATGGTGAGCAGCTTGTGGTCCGTGAGTGGGGAGGGAGGGTGGATTGCTGTCTTCTTGCACATCTGCCAGAACTGCCAGTTACTGCGGTGCAATGCCAGTGCCCCTCAGTTATGATTTGGAGATGAAAGAATCACAAGCAAAGAAATTACAACAGAATTCAGAGAAAGCTACTGGAGCTAAAATGAAACTTTAGTAAGCTTTAGATGTACTAGCACCTTATAAGATGAGTTGTATTTTCTAATATCAGCTAGAAAAATACAATAAAACCATAAAATGCTTCTGTTTTAAAAGTGGAAAGAAAAATGGTAATGGAAAATGAATTTATTTAGAGTTAGGTCAAAACAAGATAAATGCTACTGGTTTCCCTCCATCTTTTTCCCCCAAGGGAAATTTCATAGAAAAAAATTGAAGCAAACTCCGGTAAATCTGCATATGTCAATTTAACCACAAAATAAGTTATCCTTACTTTGTGAAATCACCTCTCATGAGTCAAGTTCTTCTTCTGGCTGGCACTAAGAATATTAGCCTTGTTTTACTACCGGTGTAGGATTTCCAGGAACATTTTAACTCCTTTGGGCCCACTGATTCAATAGTCTGAAAATCACAAGGAGGGCTGCAGGTGTCTCCCTCTAGTATCTATGCATCCATGGGGCAATGGTTATAAAAGACAAACATCCTGGAGGACAGGCATTAGGTTCAGGGGTTATATGGCCAGAGATAGCCCGATGGAACACAGGAACACACATACAAGCTGGGAAGGAATCTGGAGGAGAGTTAGAGAAAGAAGAACAAAAGAGAAGGGGCAGGAGGTTATTACAGACAGCGTAAGAGAAGCGGGACAGGGGTCAGAGAGAAAGCAAAATAAGCTTAGACAAGTCAGGAACAAAAGCAGGTGGCAAGCAGAAAGTACTTCACTTCAGGCAGCAGGCTTCTGGAGCTGTCCATTTGTCCACCAGTGTTAGTTTAGCTTCTTGAGGTGCAGGTAGATCCCGTTCTTAGACTTTAGCACAGTTCTTGACACAAGGACTGGGACCCTGGTGGGATGTGGCAGCAGCTCAAATCGGAGTAGGGTCAGGGCCATGGCCACCTTCAGCTCATTCATGGCGAACTGTTTCCTGATACAGTTTCTAGGACAGGCAGACACAGCAAAGTGAGGTTTGGCCTCAGACCCACTCTTAGTTCATCAGGCATTGGCCAACAAGCCCCATCCAGAGTGGGGCAGAGGGTCTTGCTTCATGGTCCCAGCCTAATCATTTTCCTAATAGGTCTCATGCTCACACTGATCCTTTGTCTTGGTTCATGAATTCCTGATTTTTGACAAAGCTATTCACTCTTCCAGGACTAGCTCTGACCCTAGCTCTGCTCTCAGACACATGGGATGTCATTTGCATAGTGTCAGCACTGTGGGGCATAGAGAACAGGAATCTTTTAATGACTTAGTGGCTAGCCAATTTCTTCCACTAACCATTTCTGGATCTCCAGCCTGGATTCCCCCATTCCAGACAATTTAAGTAGGGGTGGGTCACATTCCTGGGAATTATTCTCTCTCTATAAAAAATACAAATGATTTAAGGATGAAAGTTAAATATTAGTGAAGAGGTACAAACATCATCTTGGTGTTCTTCATTCAGAGAATGGCAAGGACTTCCCTCCAGTCTTTTAAACTAGCAGCATCTACAGCCGTGTAACACCACTCCAGAAAGGTAGTCTTCCACCATCCTGTTGCTGCCCTATGTTTTTTAATGTAATAATTTTATTTTTTTTTAAAGCTGGTTAAGATGAAATTCTTAGCCCTGGATAAACGTTATCCTAAAAGTACTCCTTCCAGTGAAATGCCATGCATCAACCTACTCTATGGAAGCTGATTCTGCTTCTGAATTGCTGTATTGGAAGAACACACTTTGTACTCATTAATTGTGAGGTTTTGGCCAGGATGAGTCCTATAGTCTGTGAATTTTCACAGCAGGCCTTGGGTCACTCAGCAGTTTGCCACTGTACCTGCTTGCTCCATGCAGAGGGACTTCTTCAGGAGCAGTTGTTTGCTAAGTCTCTTCCCTCATACATCATTTTTCAAACAGGAAAATTGTACACAAATTCCCAAAATTTTCATACTCAATGAAATTTTGATGAAGCTAAAAGTCACAAATATGAGAGATGATTGTCCCTGCTGTCCAACCTACAATGATCTGTGAACTTTCACTGATATGACTTTAGCAGAAGGACCAGCAAAGTATATGGATTTTCAATATATTAAAATACAGCATATTACCTAACATATCACATTGCAATATTAAATACATATATATATATACATATGTATATATATATATATACGCACTCATAAGTTCATTGTAGTATGTAGTTGTTAAATTAATTGAAAAGATATGGTGGGCTATAATGAGAATTTGGGGAAAGGAGTGCTTCCAATCAAGATTTCTGACAATTAAAAAGAATGCTTCAGGGTTAATTCATGTGAAATTCTGAAAATGTAATATTTAATAATTGGGGAAATAAGAAAATATACTAATTTTTGACACAGATTTTTCAGTGGCCACTGAGAAGTGGGTCAAAATCTCTGAGCTGCGTATTAAAATGCCTGGAACAAACAGGCATACTCCATGTAAACACAAAAGTCAACGGTCATGTAAATAGGCATCAGAGAGCCCCAAGTGATCAGAAATATCAAATACTGACAGATGCCAGTCATGTCCCCTAACCCAGTCTCTTTACCTTGCTCCTGCTGAGAAGGATAGGAAGGCATGGGTATGCCGGGGGAGTGGGGGCGTCTGGTGCAAATCTAGAAGGGTCAAACACCTGCAGAGAGAGGAGAAGGAGGACCAGGATGAATGAGTCAAACCTGTTTCCAATACATAAAGGGGTAGAATTCCTAGATTAGAAAGTGGGAGACCTCTTATGGGACTGCAAACCCCTTCAGTTCCCTGGTTCCTTTCTCTAGCTCCTCCATGGAACAACAATATGAACCACCTAATACCCCCAGAGCTCCCAGTGACTAAACTACTAATCAAAGAGAAAAATGGAGGGGCCCATGGCTGCAGCTACATATGGCCTTTTCAGAGGATGGCCTTTTCAGACATCAATGAGAGGCCCTTGGTCCTGTGAAAGCTCGATGCCTCCGTGTAGGGGAATGCCAGGTCAGGAAAGTGGGAGTGGGTGGGTTGGTGAGTGGGGGAGAGAGGATGGGATAGGGGGGTTTTGGAGGGGAAATAAGGAAAGGGGATAACATTTGAAATGTAAATAAAGCAAATATCTAATAAAAAAACAAAAAAGTGGGAGATCTTTTCTCTTCTTAAGGTTTTCATACCTCTGGGTTTGGCCACACTCTTGGGTTATGGTGAAGGCCATAAAAAGAAAGAGTAACCAAGAAACCTGTGGGGGAAGAAAGGACATAAATAGGAGGGTAATTATGTCAAAGATGTAGGGACATGAGGGAGACACATACACAAATGGTTTGCATACTTGAGTCATCACTGAGCAAATTGATCTCATTGGGGATGGAGAGCTGAGTAAAGAATCCATTAGAAATGGCAATGACACATCAATTATGAATCGAGAGTGTCTTGCTTATGATAAGCTTATAAACGAAAATCCATCTTCAATCTTCCATCACTTTTTGTGACTATATGTTAGCTCACATAACACTCAGACAAGGAAGACACTATTTTATATTCATTTTCAGAGTCTCAATGAAGCTAGTTATCTTTCTTATGTTCACACAGCTTGAATATGTCAGAGGTAAGATCATACCTAGCAGTGAATTAGTTAATTTGTGTTTCACTTCCATAACAGGAAACTCAGATCTTACCATTCCTAGCTCTCTTCCTCCATCATATTAGAGGTTTTGGAGGGACTGGGATATGCTTAGCACATAGCATGGCATTCTCTTACCTCCCTTATTTGCATTCACTCACAGACAGAAACTTCATCTCCGCGAGGGTTTATCTCAGTCCTTTCTTTTTTTTTTCTGTCTTATTTTTTTTATTTGATATATTTTTATTTACATTTCAAATGATTTCCCCTTTTCTGGCTTCTGACTTCTGGAAAGTCCCATAAGCCCTCTTCCCTCCCCCTATTCCCTCATCCACCCCTTCCCACTTCCCTGTTCTGGTATCCCCCTATACTGCTACACTGAGTCTTTCCATAACCAGGGGCCACTCCTCTATTCTTCTTGGACATTATTTGATGTATGGATTATGTTTTGAGTATTCCAGTTTTCCAGGCTAATATCCACTTATTAGTGAGTGCATACCATGATTGATCTTTTGAGACTGGGTTACCTCACTTAGTATGATATTCTCCAGCTCCATCCAATTGTCTAAGAATTTCATGAATTCATTGTTTCTAATGGCTGAATAGTACTCCATTGTGCATATATACCACTTTTTTTGTATCCATTCCTCCATTGAGGGACACCTGGGTTCTTTCCAGCTTCTGGCTATTATAAATAGGGCTGCTATGAACATAGTGGAGCATATATCCTTATTACATGCCAGGGAATCCTCTGGGTATATGCCCAGGAGTGGTATAGCAAGATCCACCAGACGTGATGTGCCCAGTTTTCTGAGGAACCACCAGACTGATTTCCAGAGTGGTTGTACCATCTTGCAATCCCACCAGCAGTGGAGGAGTGTTCTTCTTTCTCCACATCCTCGCCAACGCCTGCTGTCTCCTGTGTTTTTTTTTTAAACTTTTTTTATTCGATATAATTTATTTACATTTCAAATGATTTCCCCTTTTCTAGCCCCCCCACTCCCCAAAAGTCCCGTAAGCCCCCTTCTCTTCCCCTGTCCTCCCTCCCACCCCTTCCCACTTCCCCTTCTGGTTTTGCCGAATACTGTTTCACTGAGTCTTTCCAGAACCAGGGGCCACTCCTCCTTTCTTCTTGTATCTCATTTGATGTGTGGATTATGTTTTGGGTATTCCAGTTTTCTAGGTTAATAACCACTTATTAGTGAGTGCATACCATGATTCACCTTTTGAGTCTGGGTTACCTCACTTAGTATGATGTTCTCTAGCTCCATCCATTTGCCTAAGAATTTCATGAATTCATTGTTTCTAATGGCTGAATAGTACTCCATTGTGTAGATATACCACATTTTTTGCATCCACTCTTCTGTTGAGGGATACCTGGGTTCTTTCCAGCATCTGGCAATTATAAATAGGGCTGCTATGAACATAGTAGAGCATGTATCCTTATTACATGGTGGGGAATCCTCTGGATATATGCCCAGGAGTGGTATAGCAGGATCTTCTGGAAGTGAGGTGCCCAGTTTTCGGAGGAACCGCCAGACTGCTTTCCAGAGTGGTTGTACCAATTTGCAACCCCACCAGCAGTGGAGGAGTGTTCCTCTTTCTCCACACCCTCTCCAACACCTGCTGTCTCCTGAATTTTTAATCTTAGCCATTCTGACTGGTGTAAGATGAAATCTTAGGGTTGTTTTGATTTGCATTTCCCTAATGACTAATGAAGTTGAGCATTTTTTAAGATACTTCTCCGCCATCCGAAGTTCTTCAGGTGAGAATTCTTTGTTTAACTCTGTACCCCATTTTTTAATAGGGTTGTTTGGTTTTCTGGATTCTAACTTCTTGAGTTCTTTATATATATTGGATATTAGCCCTCTATCTGATGTAGGATTGGTGAAGATCTTTTCCCAATTTGTTGGTTGCCGATCTGTCCTCTTGATGGTGTCCTTTGCCTTACAGAAACTCTGTAACCTTATGAGGTCCCATTTATCAATTCTTGCTCTTAGAGCATACGCTATTGGTGTTCTGTTCAGAAACTTTCTCCCTGTACCGATGTCCTCAAGGGTCTTCCCCAGTTTCTTTTCTAGTAGCTTCAGAGTGTCTGGCTTTATGTGGAGGTCCTTGATCCATTTGGATTTGAGCTTAGTACAAGGAGACAAGGATGGATCAATTCGCATTCTTCTGCATGCTGACCTCCAGTTGAACCAGCACCATTTGTTGAAAAGGCTATCTTTTTTCCATTGGATGTTTTCAGCCTCTTTGTCGAGGATCAAGTGGCCATAGGTGTGTGGGTTCATTTCTGGATCTTCAATCCTGTTCCATTGATCCTCCTGCCTGTCACTGTACCAATACCATGCAGTTTTTAACACTATTGCTCTGTAGTATTGCTTGAGGTCAGGGATACTGATTCCCCCAGATTTTCTTTTGTTGCTGAGAATAGTTTTAGCTATTCTGGGTTTTTTGTTGTTCCAGATGAATTTGATAATTGCTCTTTCTAACTCTGTGAAGAATTGAGTTGGGATTTTGATGGGTATTGCATTGAATCTGTATATTGCTTTTGGCAAAATGGCCATTTTAACTATATTGATTCTACCGATCCATGAGCATGGGAAGTTTTCCCATTTTTTGAGGTCTTCTTCCATTTCCTTCTTCAGAGTCTTGAAGTTCTTGTCATACAGTTCTTTCACATGTTTGGTAAGAGTCACCCCAAGATACTTTATAGTTTTTAATCTTAGCCATTCTGACTGGTGTAAGGTGAAATCTCAGGGTTGTTTTGATTTGCATTTCCCTAATGGCTAATGATGTTGAGCATTTTTAAAGATGCTTCTCAGCCATCCGAAGTTCTTCAGGTGAAAATTCTTTGTTTAGCTCTGTTCCCCATTTTTAATAGGGTTATTTGGTTTTCTGGGGTCTAACTTCTTGAGTTTTTTGTATATATTGGATATTAGCCCTCTGTCAGATGTAGGGTTGGTGAAGATCTTTTCCCAATTTGTTGGTTGCCGATTGTCCTTTTGATGGTGTCCTTTGCCTTACAGAAACTTTGTAATTTTATGAGGTCCCATTTGTCAATTTTTGATCTTAGAGCATAAGCTATTGGTGTTCTGTTCAGGAACTTTCCCCCTGTGCCGATGTCCTCAAGGGTCTTCCCCAGTTTTTTCTATTAGCTTCAGAGTGTCTGGCTTTATGTGGAGGTCCTTGATCCATTTGGAGTTGAGCTTAGTACAAGGAGATAAGGATGGATCAATTCGAATTCTTCTGCATGCTGACCTCCAGTTGAACCAGCACCATTTATTGAAAAGGCTATCTTTTTTTCACTGGATGTTTTCAGCCCCTTTGTTGAGGATCAAGTGGCCATAGGTGTGTGGGTTCATTTCTGGACCTTCAAGAACAGGAATTCAAGGCCCATACCTAAACATAGTAAAAGCAATATACAGCAAACCGGTTGCCAGCATCAAACTAAATGGAGAGAAACTTGAAGCAATCCCACTAAAATCAGGGACTAGACAAGGCTGCCCCCTCTCTCCTTATCTTTTCAATATTGTACTCGAAGTACTAGCTAAGGCAATTAGACAACATAAGGAGGTCAAAGGGATACAAATTGGAAAGGAAGAAGTCAAACTATCACTATTTGCAGATGATATGATAGTCTACCTATGTGACCCAAAAAACTCCACCAGAGAACTCCTACAGCTGATAAACAACTTCAGCAAAGTGGCAGGTTATAAAATTAACTCAAGCAAACCAGTAGCCTTCCTATACTCAAAGGATAAGCAGGCTGAGAACGAAATTAGGGAAATGACACCCTTCACAATAGCCACAAACAATATAAAGTTCCTTGGTGTGACTCTGACCAAACAAGTGAAAGATCTGTATGACAAGAACTTCAAGTTTCTGAAGAAAGAAATGGAAGAAGACCTCAGAAAATGGAAAAATCTCCCATGCTCATAGATTGGCAGGATTAATATAGTTAAAATGACCATTTTGCCAAAAGCAATATGCAGATTCAACGCAATACCCATCAAAATCCCAACTCAGTTCTTCATAGAGTTAGAAAGAGCAATTCTCAAATTCATCTGGAATAACAAAAAACCCAGGATAGCTAAAACTATTCTCAGCAACAAAAGAAATTCTGGGGGAATCAGTATCCCTGACCTCAAGCAATACTATAGAGCAATAGTGTTAAAAACTGCATGGTATTGGTACAGTCTCAGTTCTTTTCAACTCACTATTTTTACTTTTTAAGTCATGGAAAATTCGGGGCTGAGAATGAGATTTAACTAGAGGGTAGCATTTATTCTCAAAACATTGCTAAAAAAAAGTATTATTAGTATCAGGAAGTTTATAGCATTATTCTAACTTCAAAGGAAAGATCCAACATACCAAGAAGTGAGAGAGATATAGTAAGGCTGAGAGCAACAGAAACATGTGAGTATTAGGATCAGGATTAAAAGCCTCATGCCATATTATGTAGGCCATGTTTCTATGCAGATTCACAGCCCACAGAAAGCACGGTTAACATGGTCCCATGGGTCTCACACAGAATTACCAGTGTAATGACATGGGTAATCCCTGTAAAGCACTTCATGCTAATCCAATAGCTCACTAAATTATACAAAAGTAGCAGGTCCTACAGAGGAGCCTGGTGGACTGAGCCTAAGAGACATGATCATATATTTGGGATGAGCACGATAAAGGAAGAGAGACTAGAGGCGTGGCAGGACAGACCCTGTGTGTTGATGAGCACTCTGACAGGCACAGCTGAATGAGCAGCCATTGGAGGACAGACTGTAGATGACGTTATTCTGCTGAAAGCTGTTCCTCACTCTCAAGTAGATCAGACGAGTCAGATCTTCAACAGCCTTGATGTAGGATTTGGAATTTCTGCAGCTAAAAATATTGGTGACAATGATATACAGACATAGCAAATTATCTGTAGATATTCCCTCATGTTCCAACTGAGGTACATAACTGAGGTACACCACACTTCTGTCTTAGAGCAATTTTGATCCTTAAGCTTTTAAAGATGGGTGACCAGCCAGGCTTCTGCACTTGCTGTGGCTCTCATGGGTTCTTAGTCTGGACTGCATCTGGTTTGTAGTATACTAAGGTCAGAGCTTGGCCAGAACCTTGCTTTTTGGTGGCTATAAGCATCTGGCCTGCTCCATACCTTGCCTTCAAGTAAGTTCACGATTGGTGACATCAAGAATGCTGCAACTCAATAATTGTTACTCATTCCTCCAACTGGACACTACCCTGGTAACTGAAGGCACACTTCATGATTGTGTCCATGGTCATCAAGGAGATGTCTTGATAGATCTCTAGAGGGCAGTCCTGGCCCACAAGCTGCTCCTATTTGTCCTGTAGTAAGAACAGAGAATTACCTGATTTTCTTCTGTGGTAAAGAGTGCGATCTTTCTCTGACACTGCTGATGATGTGACCAGAGTCTCCTACCTTGGAGATCAGGAAAAAAAAAGAGCATGAAGCAAAATTTTATAATCTGTTATCTGTTTATCACAAAAAATTTAAGAAAATCGAATATGTGTTTTCATTGTGTCAGATCATGTTTTTCACTTTTTTTGGAAATAATTATGACTTTTCGGTCGATGAAAAAGACCTGGGTGACCCCTTAGTTTTCTGATAGGTCCACTAGACTCATAGACTCAGAAGAAACACACGCATGAAAATATGTGAAAATGGAAGGAAGACTGCTGGCCTCCATGAACATGCTTTGTCAGGACTACCACAGACTTTAATTTTTTCCTCACTTGTCAAAACTGTACTGAGCACTGTGAAGTCACAAATCAGAGTCCAGTGGAGGGGGATGGTGCATGACTCACTCACGATAGCCAGTACAAAGCATGATTTTGTGGCATCCTTAGATGTCCCTTCTTACAATGAAGCTAACATTGCTCAGGTCACCATGGAACTTATAGCCATGCTGTCTGCTGGGACTCCACTGTGATGGAAACTTTTGCTTATAATAACTGTGGTGCTCTCTGCCTTGGAAAATGAGTCCAGTATGGCTTGATCCTGCTTATGGTGGTCTGTCTGTTTATCCAGCTTGGGGAAACTCACTAATGCAGTAGCTGCATGGGTGCTATTCCATGCGACAGCACATAATAGGTTTGGTTGGGACAATGAGTGTTGAGTCGTACACACCTTGAGGGAGGAAGAGATGAATAGAAGATGAAATGGTGAGGAATGGAGGAGGTGATAGCTATCTAGCTAGATGATAGATGGGTGGATGGATGGATGGATGGATAGATAGACAGACAGACAGACAGATAGGTGATAAGTGGATCGACAGATAGAGAGATACTCACTAGCATCACATGGACAGAATCCACCATGATTCCCACATAAGGCTTAAGGATGTAATAGTAAAAGGCTGGAGTTAACATTCATGGGTGCTGGAACCACTTTTTCCCATTCAACAGGAGCAAACCATAGCCTGGGCCAGAGATTGAATGAATACATATTTATTGAAGAAAGAGAGACCCAGAGACCCTTTGGACAATTTGGAAGGAACTATGGTATGAAATATGCAAAGCAGCTCTGAGGAAGGCAGAGTTTCTTAGACAATGGCATAAATAACACAGTGCATCTCAGAAATGGAGAACTTCCAGCTGGGCTGGTATGATTGCTGTGGTTACAACAGCTGTGGGATGAGGGTTGAAGGAAAAGACGTGAAGAGCAGAAGTTCCATTTGGAAGTTCAGAGGAATACATGCCAACAGCTGAGGTTCAGGCAGGCTCAGCACTGGGTAGGAGAGAGTCGGCCTGGAAGAAGGGAGATAAGGCCTGATTTAAGGAGAGGTCATAGCACAGGCCACAAGTGCCTGGTACCCTATGATTCAGAGGCAACAGTTGGGAAAGCTAAGTGGGTAGTGTTCTTAGTCCCAGTTTAAGCATACATACCAATCCAGAGAGCAAAGAAAACTGTAAAAGAAGAAATGTGTGAACAGCTTCCTGGAGATCAAGTAAAATAACCCAAATAAGCTGTTTTCCAGACTGTGGCCTGTCATAAACACTTGATGACTTTCAGTGGCCATTTTATACCCCTGCCTCTCTTCCTTTTCTATTACAGTTCTCACAGTTGGGCTTAAAAGACAGGCTCCATTGTACCAGCTGCTGAGTGTTTTGATCACTGTGATGTTCACGAAGAAACACAAGTCATGTGTTCAAAGCCAAAGAGTAAGAAAGCCTTTATGGTTCTTCTGTAGTTAGTTGTGGCTTCATAATTCTAGGACCCCAGAAAATCAACAGTTGTGGCTTTAACAGCTAAGTCATTGTGCGCATGTGTCTTATACCAAGGAGAATGAGTAATAGTGCTTAAAAATAGATGGATGAAGTGCTATTGCTTTCTAGAATGTCACAGGCCCAGGTTAGGTACTCTGGTTGTGAAACCTCTGTACTGAACTACAATGTTGTCAAACTCTTACCTGATCGCCCCAGTGCCACCTTTATGTAGTCAGGGTCATAGATCACCACATGTTCATGGTTTGCCCAGAGCCACCTTACACAGGAGGTTGGGAATTTTTCTACCCATAAACGTGTCTGCTGGAGGTCCCGGTCCTTTGGGAACAGACACAAAAAGAGAAGTACTGTTTAAAATAATCACGCTGCCCCACTGGGTGCTCCGAAAAGCCATCTTTGCATTGTTCCCGGGTCGTGCTCTGCCCTCACTGCAGCCACCTTCGCCGCCCACCGCCTCCGCCAACACAGAATTCACTGCAGCTTTCTCGCCTGAGGCAGAGAATGGAAAGAGATGCACCAGCCAATGGGAACGCTCAAAATGAGGAAAATGGGGAGCAGGAGATGGCAATGATATAGATGAAGAGGAGGAAGGTGGGGAGGAAGAGGAGGAGGAGGAAGAATGTGACGGTGAGGAAGAGGCTGGAGATGAAGATGAGGAAGCTAAGGCTCCTACGGGCACGCGGGTAGCTGAGGATGACAAGGATGATGATGTTGACACCAAGAAGCAGAAGACTGACGAGGATGACTAGACAGCAGAAGGAAAAGCTAACCTTACCCACCGTGACCTCTTCACCCTCTACTTCCTGTCTCAGAATTTAAACATGGTCCTCTTCGAGTAGAGAAGCAGGCTCCACCCACCCGCCCACAGTGGGCAGTGTCACCCACAGATGACATGACGTGCACTCTCCACCGACCCACAAAAACCACAACATGAATTGGCAACACGGGAGGGAAAAAGAACCAGAACTTCCCAGGCCCTGGGTTTTTTTTCTTAAAAATACTTCAAAAGGAAAATTAGTTTGTATTTTAATTTACATTTTATATTTTTGTACATATTGTTAGGGGTCAGCCATTTTAAACGATAACCGGTGACCACACCAGCCTTCAGAGCGTTTTCTGTCCTACTTCAGACTTCACTTGTGGTGTGACCATGTTCATTATAATCTCAAAGGAGAAAAAAACTTGTAAAAAATAAAAACAAAAACAACAAGAAGAAAACAATCTTATTCTGAGCATTCCAGTAACTTTTTCCCCTGTATGTACCTAGCTGTACTATAAGTAGTTGGTTAAAAAGGCCAAAGTTAATTTTTTTCCTTTTTTTTGTCTATGAAGTTGCTGTTTGTTTGTTTTTATTTTGCCTATTTGATGTATGTGTGAACCAATATCCAACAATAAACTGGAATTAAAAAAATAAATACATAAAAATAAAATAACCATGCAGCTATTACTTTGTATGGAAGGAGAAAGGGAGGACCTACACAGGGACAATTTTGAATTTTTCAGAAGAAGACATGGTTTGGGCCAGCTTGATGACCTAGTTGCCTTATCACCCGGACCCTTGCTGTGTCTGGGAATTGTCTTCATTTGATGCTATAGCCTTGGACAGAGCTCTCCTCCTCAGAGGAGATAATTGGAGTAAGAGCTTCATCCCTTGCTGAGATCTCCACATACTCTTTTTATTCTTAAGTCTGGTCAGTGCACAAATCTTGCTGGTGCCTCTCCATACAGACACTTAGCAAACAGCATTGTCTATCAGAGCTAGAGAGGCAAGGCGACGGCGACACCCAACCCCACCCTTTGGGGAGCTCCTTGTGACCGTTTTTCATAATTCCATATGTAGATGCCAGGCTCTGTGCTGTCCCTGGAGTAAAGGGAACATGCTAGGAGCTTATGGTACTGGGCATACACAAAGCACAGCATTAAATCGATCCTGGTTGATAGGGTCCCCCCATGAAGGCCCTCCCTCTCACTGGTATGTTGAACTGTCCCTTCAAGTCATCACTTCTAGAGCTCATCTTAGACTTCAGAAAATATATCCATCTGTGTCCTGTACCTGACATCATCCCTCCATATGCCCTAGCATATTTGAGATCTGTGTATTGGCAAGAGATAAGCCCCCAGCAAGAAACTGTGCACTAATCTCCGAGGGGGTAAGCTGTATAGTCCTCATAGATCACATGGTCATCATATAACAGGTTGTGTCTTCTTACCTTTAGGGTGTTCCAAAACAGCCAGTGAGAGGGTGGGTATGGGAACTGCTGGAGGGACTTGATGAGCCATTGTCTGTGCAGGTAGTATTGGGTTGCTTTGAACAGCAGCAGCAGTAGGCCAAGCAAAGAGATCACTTGGAGGAGTCCAGAGATACCAAACACATTTGTGTTATGGCTGAGCTCAAAGATACCCATAATAAAATGGCCTGCAGATCACTGACTGTTGCTGAATTCCTTGAACACCCACATTTAAGTACTACATAGTTTGTTTTACCTCCCTGTGGGAGGGGCGGGGGAAGAAGAATTTGCCTCAGGGTTCAGAGGTGAGTGATTAAGCAGAAAGGTCTACTTTGGCAGATAGTGAATTCAAAGCCATTAGATTTGATCACGGGGCTCATCAGACCATATTTTCCTACAGTGTCATGGTTATGAGCAGGTACCTTGCAGTACCTATCTGTGTATCTGTGAGTTCTCTCTCTGAGTTTCTGGGCTTCAGAAATGATCAACTTCCAGTGATGAGACATCTCTTTTCAACCATGTTAGCTTGGTCCTCATAGTTAAGGTGGGGATTTCTGCTAAGGTGCGTATGCTGCCCAATCAGTATACTCTAAAGTGGCTGTGTCCACATCTCTCTGTATCTTTTAAGTCCCACAGTAACCAGGTTCGTTCCTTACCACCCCGCAGTTCAAGATTTGCTTTTCTTCTTCCTCTCAACATACTTTATTGCTTATTTCTTTATTTACTTATTTATTTATCAGTTATATGTATAATCATGAGTATGTGTATGAGTAGGCATGCTCATGTGAGTGCTGATACCCAGGGAGGTCAACAATGTCAGATCCTCTGGTGCTAGAGTTATGAGTCCTCTGTAAGAGCAGTAAGACTCTTAACTACAAAACCAATGGTTCTTGTCTCTCAGATTTGAGGAATAAAATGTATAGGCCATAGAGGATGAACTTTAGAGCTTTTGTAAGATATTTAATTATTTTTTTCATTTTTACTGAGTTTAAAGGAGAGGAAGGGAGAGAGACAGAGATAGAGGAGAGACAGAGAGACAAAGAGAGAAATAGCAGCTTCCATATAGAAGGAGGGTTATCATCAAGCTGTAATCTCAGGGAACTTTTAAAAAAGAATTTATGGAAAAAAAAAAACCAATGAGGTGTGGGAACGAGGCTGAGATCAACAGTTCCTGTTACATAATCAGCCTCAGGCAGATAATAAAAGTAGATAATAAAAGAAAAAGAGCCAAAGCTCTCTGATGTTCCTAGCCTCCAGAAGATTCATATGCTAATTTTACTAATGCCTAATAGATGTAGTCGTTTGTTTGTTGCAATGACTTCAGGGGTGAAAATGAGTAAGTTGGTATGTCCAGATGAGAGCCTGAGTTTTCATTGGACTCATATGTATGTATGTATGTATGTATGTATGTATGTATGTATGTATGTTATATATATATATATGTATATGTATATGTATATGTATATGTATATGTATATGTATACGTATACGTATACGTATATGTATATGTATATAATATTTTCCCTGGGTCTGATGCCAACTACTTTCTACCATGACCCATGGCTTCTGGAGAATAGGTGAGTCAACTCAGAAGGTTCAAGGTCCAGGTGAGCCTCAGTATACATTAGTTATCAATTTACCCTCTCTATGCCTCAGTGACTTCTTTAACTGGGAGAGATCTTTAACTGTACATTTCCCAAAAGTCCATCATGAGCTCAGTCATTAATTAATCCCAAAAGTACTTCTTGAGCTCAAAGTTGGTACATTTTGAAAATGATGCCTGTTAAGGATGTCTTGGAAGAATTAACTGTCCAGTCAGGATGAGTAAAGAAAAAACAAGTTACTGAAAGGTCACTGGTTCACCAACCAGCCGGTGCTAAGATGGGTCCCAGCAGTTTATGGGAATCATACCTAAGAAGATAAGAGGTGAGGATGGATTTGTCCCTGGGATCCTTACCTCTACTTTACAAAAAGAGAGGCTGTTTTCCTCCAGAGAATTTCTAATTTTCAGACAGGAAGACATAAAACACATTTGAGGAAGAATTCTTCAGAAGGAAGCTAGTTCCTCCACTCCTAACCTGAGTCTCCCACATCTCAGTATTATCTCCAGCATCCTCCTTCTTCACTGTCTACTGCAGCTGTGATAGGTTAATCATCATATAACCCCCCTTTTTCTTTCTTCTCTGAATCCTGAGTTCTGACAAAACCAAGAACAGAAAGAATATGTAGCTGTTTACAGTCTGGACCTCCAATCTCTCCCCTGCTCTGTGGTTGTTTTCTATTGACAAATGGGTAATAAAATGTGATGCACACATAATGAAATCTTATTCAGTTGTGAAGAAAAATGAAATTTGCAAGAAATGTTAGTACTTAAAAGTAGCTGTACTGAGGAGTAAACAAGGCCCAGAAGAACAAATGTCTCTGGACTTTCATGTGTAGATTGTAGCAGCACCTCTTTAGGTCTCACTTGCTTAATGAAGGGTATTTTTTGGAAGCCAGGAAAGTAGGCAGGGAGAATTGGGGGATTTGTTCAGGGAGCAGGGATAACCAAACATAAGTAAAATAAAAGTAACCAGGGAGAATACTGTGGGCCGTAAGGCTCAAGTGAGGAGAAGGTAGGAGGAATGGGAAAATGAACGTGAGGGAAGAGAGGGAGGATGACAGGGATGAGGGGGAATGAACAAGTGGCCAGGTCAGGCTCATCAGGAGGAGGCAGGTATGGGAACTGACTCAATAATGAGTAGGCGTCAGCAGTAGATGCAAGCTGTCAGTTCAGGCACTCTTTCCATGCCCTGAAGAGTCTCATCATGCTTCCTTATTCTCCTTCCTTCTTCCTTCTCATTCTTTTCCCTTCTCCACTCTCAACCAGAGAGCCCGAACCCAGTCGTTTATTGACTAAAGGTTCACCGTCGGGGATTCTATCATTATTGATAATATTTTTAGAAGTTTTAAAATTTATGTAAATTCTACAAATCCTGGATCATTAGTTCCAACCTCTGTTTCCTTAAAACAGAAACTAAACACAAAGCAAAAGTACATTTCTTTGTAGGTTAACAGCCTGTTCTTCATGGGTAGCTGGATACAACTCTTATGGTTTCCTGTTACAGCATGCAGCAGGCCTTAGTAACTACTTTCATATAAGAACAGAAAGGTAAAAGAGTACTTAGGCTGAAATGATTTCTTACAAAGTTTTAAAATTTATGCAAGTAAAGCAGCTAGCTCTCTCTAATATCTCTCTAGGCATTATCATCATTTATAGTTGGTATACATAGGTATATATAGTATATAATTGGTATATATTATTGTACACTGTGTTTTATATATAATAAATATAATATATAATATATTATACAAGTTATAATATATTACATATTCCAATTATTGGCATCAATTTACCTGTTGATAAATATTTTCTTTTAAATTTTACCTTATGTCCATTGCAAATAATGCTGCAACAAATATTAATTTTCAAGTCTTTAGCACCAGTTTTTAGTTCTTTTTAGTAATTATATGGGAGTTAACTAACTGCCAAATGTACTATAGATTTTAGAGAAACTACTCTCTTGGATTCCAAGTGGCAGTACCAATTTAGCGTTACCTGTTACAAAAAAGAGCTTCAACGTAGCCACATTCTAATATTTTTTTATTTTCCACAAGTACATTATGACTGTCACTACATTATCTACTGCACTTTTGATTCTCACTTCCTGATGCATAAATCCAGTGCAGCATATGCTCTGGTCATAGCCACACTTTATATGATGAAGTTTCTTCTGCTAAAGTTTCATGCCAATGCTGCATAGGTTATACGATTTTATTATTGAGCATAGGACTTTTCTATATGTCCTCATTTTTTGTGATGAGCATATCCTCTGCCTTGATATGGGCTATTTAACTCTCCAGCCTACTTTTAGTTGTTCTCTGTATCTAACATAGGGCCACCATATACAAAGTAAGCATTGTTTTCTCTCTCTTGCTCAATGTCTCCATTTCCTGGGTCAATGTCAGGTCACTTACTGTCCTGGTCAACCCAGGTTTGAATACTGACACTTGCTCTTGTGTGGTTCAGCTCCTCTTTTCACTCACAGGTCTAGGTCATAATGAGGGTGAGACGCCTTTGCTGTCCTCTGAGCATGGCCACTGTGAACATTATATAATGCCGAAATAACTGCCAATATTCTGTCCATTCTCAACTCACTTTCCTGCCACAATATTCAGGACAAGGACTAATGCCCAACCTGCTCTTTTCTATCCTTCTCAGAACATAACTGAAAACTTGGAGAAATGCCCTGCCTAAAGGTAGTACAAGTGGGTGAAACCCACTTGGGAAAGCAGAAAATGACATCATATTTCATGCAGAGGGCCTCCAAGAGTTCTGTCTATGGCATTCAGGGTTCCGACTTATAAGTAATTTGGAAAAACAAGAAATTTGTGTTTACAAGAAACAAGGGAAGCAAGTTCAAAGTTAAGTAAGGTGTTAAAAGAAAAGACAATATCCCAGGGAACCTGTTGCAAATGCATGGGTATGTGTGTAGGAAACACTCCTGAGGGTCATGAGCCACAACATTCAGGTGGTAATTAGCTATAGGCAGGATTGATTAGGTCCTCTCTCTTTCAAGGTTGTCAGAGAGAGGTGTGGCAGGGAGTTAACAGGGAGTCCTGTGTAGGAGGATCTACTTGGGATCTCCCAGTAGAAAGGCCTATTGCCCGCCCTTCTGAGCATCTGCATTCACCAAGCCTTCTGAAGGGCTGTCAACACCACTGTGAGGTCAGTGAGCACATGACATGGCTAAGATACACGGTCTCCTTAGTATTGTGAAGAGCAAGGTTCCTGAGGCTCATCTGACTGGTCAAACATGAAGCCTTTCTTGTTCATCTCAAAAGTGGCTCTGACTTGATGCACTTCTGAAGAATCAGATGTGAGTGATATTAATCCTTTAGTAGCCTGGGGGCCTGATTATTTTTCCATAAGAAGTGCATTTCTTTCTCTGAGCTCTAAGGCCAGAGTCTATTGTCTAACAGTCTGTTGTGTGAGTGTAGTTATCAAATGTCACATTCGTGAGGCTCCTGGAGCAGGTAAGATCCAATGGTCTGTCTGGAGGTGATCTGTAATACAGAGAGCACGTGTCCTTTTTGTTCCTAGCCTCCTAAAGTTTCTCTTCCCATTAGTATCTCTCTATTCCCTCCCTCTCCTTCAAAGAGTAGAGGAACCATGTGCCACCTTATGAACTTTATTGTGGGGCAGATGGCAAGACTCTTAAAACATAAGTTGGTAGGTAGAGAATTTGAAGAGGAGATTTATATGGATAGCTGAGGTGACAGTCAGGGAAGGACTGTGTTAGGTTGGTTGAAAAAAGGCTCTTCCAAATATGCATGTCCTAATCTTGATAGAACTAAGAGCAGGGCCAGTATTACCACTTCAGGCACAAAGTAAGCATATACATTGGAAAGATGGAGAAATGATCTGGAGACAGAAGAAGAGATTCTAAATGACGGTGTTGGATTTTAACTCTTACGACGGCTCTTGAAACCTAAGAATGCAGCTATAGGTAATGGAAAAGGTAAAAAGAGGTGTAGCGATAGCCTGGGAGTAACGGCACTGCAATGAGCTCAGCTTCATTTGGGTGAAATCATGAAAACCAACAGATATTTAGAACCATAAGGGCACATACTTCTCTTGTAATTAATTATGACATCAGTATAAAGCTCAATTTAAGGACAGACAAGCAGTAGAAGAGAAGGAAATACACAGAAGAGAAGGCAGGGTGCAAGTTAGGGAGATCATTAAGGCCAAAGGTCAAACATGCAGGTAGGGACCCCAGAAGAAGTTGAGCAGGACTGATCAAGTCTGACAAGGAGATGGGAAGCACAGCAGAAGGTGGGGGAGGTGAAGAAGGTGAGAAGAACAAGCTGTGAGCAGATGGACTGGGGACAAAAGCGAGTGACAGAAAGACAGGATAGCAGGCAGCCTTCCATTCGAGCTGACTTGTCCTGTGAAGATTATTGGAGCTTTTTGAGATGCAAGTGGATTCCATTCTTGGACTTCAACACAAGTCTTGGTATGGGGACCGGGATCCTGGTGGGATCTGGCAGCAGCTCAAAGCGGAGCAGAGTCAGGGCCACAGCCACCTTCATCTCGTTCATGGCAAATTGTTTCCCAATGCAGTTCCTGGGTTAGAAAGGTACAATAAAATAAATGGCCTTGGTTTCTATTGTGAGCTGTGTAGGCATTGCCTCTGTGCCCTAGCATAGAACTGGACACCTAGAGCACTCTTTTGTAGGACTCAGCCTGCCCCTTTCCTTACAAGTCACATATGTGACCTCTACATTGGGGCATAATTCTTTCTGTCTTGTTTTTTCTTTGTAAATTTTATTTTGGGGATTATAATATAATTACAACCTTTCTCCCTTCCCTATCCTCTCTCCAAACTCTTTCATATAACCACCTAACCCACTGCAACCCTCCCTGTTCCCTCACAGTCCCTCTCTCCATCCCCCTTCCCCATCTCCTCTGAGAGGTTTGAGCTCTCTCTCCTAGTACCCCCCCCCCCCCCCCCCCCCCGGCCAAACAAGTCTCTGTAGGATTAGGATTAGGCATATCCTCTCCCACTGAGGCCAGACAAGGTATCCCAATGAGGGGAAACATATTTCACAGTCAGGCAACAGCTTTAGGAATAGCCCCTGCTCAGTTGTTATGGGACCCACATGAAGACAGAGCTGCACATCTGCCTCGTGTGTGTGTGTGTGTGTGTGTGTGTGTGTGTGTGTGTGTGATTCCAGCCTATGTATGCTTTTTGGTTGGTGGTTCAGTTTCTGAGAGCTCCTGGGGGTCTAGGTTAGTTTACAGAGATCCTCCTATAGTCCCTATGGCCTTCGCAGCCCTCAATCAAGCTCCACCCAGTGTTTGATTATGAGTCTCTGCATCTGTTTCAGTAAGCTGCTGGGTGGAACCTCTCAGAGGACAGTCATGTTAGGCTCCTGTCATGACTGTCCTTTCTTGCTGTCTTAATCCTTTACAAATACCCCTCTTTTCTGAAACTGGCTCTAATCCTGTTTTGTGAGGCAAGGAATCAGCCAGTTAAGACCAGCCCTATTACTCACTGATAAGTGGATATTAGCCTAGAAGCTTTGAATACCCAAGACACAATTCACATATCAAATGATGCCCAAGAAGAAGGAAGGAGTGGCCTGTGGTCCTGGAAAGGCTCAGGGCAGCAGTGTAGGTGAATACCAGGACAGGGAAGTGGGAAGGGGTAGATTGAGGAACAGGGGGAGGGAAGAGGGCTTATGGGACTTTCAGGGAGGGGGGATCCAGGAAAGGGGAAATCATTTGAAATGTAAGTAAAGAATATATCGAATAAAAAAAAATTAAGGAAAAAAAAAAAAGACCAGCCCTCTTAGTATCAGTCTTTGAAGCTAGTTGATTCTCCATATTAAGAGTTTCTGATCCACCAGTTGGGATTTTATTGGTCAGGGCAACATGGAGAAGGATAGATCACACTCTTAGGAGTCCATGTCTTCCGGGGGAGGGGGAGCAAAATCAATATGGTTCTAACATAGGACTCAGATGCCAATGGAGAAATTCCTGGAGAATATACCGGGTTGGGGATCCTCGAGCTTCTGCAATCTGCCTCCCACTCAGTGGCAAGACTCCAGTTCCTTCTCAATCCACAAGCACCCATAGGCTTTTAATTTTATTCCAGGACCGTCCCTGTATGCTGCCCTCAGTTTTCTGTCTGGATTTTACTGGTTCCCCCAATTCCCTCTCTTCATATTGACTCTCCTATTCTCCCAAACTAATAGGACAGTGTCTGATAGTTTAGCTGCAGCCACACCCCTGTAAGCTATTGCCTCCTCACCTTCTACCTTTCTAGCCTCTACTTATCTCAGCAAATGTTGAGGCCAAGGAGAAACTCTCCACCCTCTCTCTCTCTCTCTCTGTCTCTCTCTCTCTCTCTGCCCCTCTTTCCATCTTTGTCTCTCTCCCCCATTGTCCTTTCTCTGTCTCTGTTTCTCTGTCACTGTCTCCCTCCTCCACTTGCTCAAGGCTCAGAATAATGAGCAACTAGTCCTCAAGTCTGCCAAGGTCTGCCATTGGTGTGCTTCATTGGAGGCCACAGCTCAGTCCAGGGCTTAAGACAGTGCCAGGAATGTTTATCATTCTATTAACTTCTCAGTGAGTAAAGGAAAGTATCAAAGAAGAAAGAAGTGATGTCTGTTTGACACAGGTATGGTTGATTCTGTAGACCAGCTTTCTGTTCTTGTTGCTGAACTGGAGGCAGGACCCTATGTCTCTGCACTTTTGTCACAGCATAAGACTTGGTCCAGAGAAAAAATAACTTTAATAAATACTTTTGTGTGTGGATTTTACTAATTTTTAAAAAATGCATTAAAGTACACAGAGGGTAAAATTTTTATGGTGATTGAACTACCTGATTCTCGTTTGCCAATGATCTCATCGTGAGTTCTAACTGAGCCCTAAGAGAAAGTGTTCACCCCTAGGTAAACCTATCCTAGATAAACAATATGCTTAGTGCCTGTTCTGTGATAATTGATTAGGCATGGTAGAAGTACAGAATTGTGGACAGAGGAAGCCTTCTTTCTCTTCATTACTTCCTTGGCAGTTCACATTGCACATGATGACTGAGTCCTCCAGCCTTTACACATTCCATAGCAGCTCTCTGCACTGTAATATCCTAAATCAACAGCTGTCTTAGAAATGTTTGTTAGTATACATTCTAGTACATGTTATAGATAGCTCATGTCCAATGTACTCTCCTCATTTTTCAAAACCGTTAAGTGGATCACAGCTCTGTAATGTAAACTTCTCTCCTTATTTTGTTCTCTGGGAAACTAGACATCTTAATATGCAGTAGAAATTTTGTTGGGGTAGAAATAAAAACTGTATAGAAGACTCATTGGTGTCCACCCTACCACAGTGGGCTTTCAACTTTTCCATACACGACTTCGACACAATTCTAATAACACAAAAATGTTTTTATAGTCATCATTGTGACTGATTGATGAATTAAACAGAAGTGGTAGGATGGGTTGAGAGTGATGGAGACATACATTCATCCTTTAAGATGAGGGAAACAAGTTCCTGAGAGCCAATTTACATAAGAAAACCTAAGTATGAAGATTCATATTCTAGAAATGAATGAAAATGTCAACATACCCTAAAGTTGGAAACACACACTGATGCAAACTTACATGACCTTTGGGAAGAATAGTCTGCCAACCCCCCCCCCCCCCAGTTGCACCCTTAAATACCAACTCTTTTGGGGGACACAGAAAATGTCTCCCACATATAAATATCTGAAGATGTTACATAGGAACTTAGGGAATCACAGATACTAGATATGTACCCAGAGACTACCCTTTCCTCTGTTCATTACACACAATGGACACCTCACCTGGCTCCTCCTGAGAAGGGCAGGAAAGAGTGGCTGTGTCGGGGAGACTCTGGTGCAAATCGAGAAGGGTCAAATACCTGCAGTGTGAATACCAGATTCAGGGCGGGTGGGAGTCAAACTCCTGCTTCCCACTCATGAAGGGACCAAAGCTCCAGGGGTGAGAGTGGGAGGAAGTGTTGGTCTTGAGCTATCTTCCCCTGACTTTCTCCCATTGCCCACCATACCTCTGGATTTGGCCACACAGTTGGGTTGTGATGAAGGCCATAAAAGGAGAGCATGACTGGGATACCTGTGGGGTGAATGGTATAAAGAATGACTGGTTATGCCATTGGGTAAGGCACTAGCTCCCATATTCAGCAGAGTATATGCACACATAAATGGTGTACATGCTGGAACCATCATTTTTATCACAGACAAGTAGGGTGAGCTTGGTAAAGCACTGAGTGTGAGTTACTTGCCTAAAATCATGAGCACAAATAGGAGAACAAGAAAGCATTTGAGAATCACTATTATGTTAAATAAATGATAACTCTTTTTTTCATCTAATGCCTTTGTGAGCCTTTGCCATATTCAGCATTCACAGGCAGCTTCCAAAAGCAACTATTTTATATCCAGTTTTGGATGAGATTCTGGAGCCTCAGCAGGACTGATTATCTTTTCTTGCTCTAACAGCTTCGCTGTGGCACAAGGAGAAATCATGCCCAATGATGAATGATTATGTGGGTATTTTTTCAACCATGATATGGAACTAAGATCTGGTCATCAGCTCAACTCTCCCATCAACTTGAGAGATCCTCAGACAGTGGAATGTGTTTCATCCATGACATGGGAGTCCCTGAACTTTCTCATTTGCCTTCACCCATAGAAAGAAATGTATCTCCCAACACTTATTTTTTGCATCAAGTAATAATTTAGCAACTAATGCCTAAAGGCTGGAGTTTAATATAGAAGTTGGCATTTATTTCCTGAGATTTTTCTGAAGCCTAACTGTATACAAAGCACTTCGCACACTACATTCTAACTTAAAGTAAAAATCCTTTCATCACAACTGATAAGGCATGGGAAATCCATTAGATGTTTCAGGAGTTCAAAACTGCTGAAGAACGGTGGAATTCCTGTTCTTCTTAGCTCATGCTGAGTTGGTCTGGGGAGTCCATACCTTTGGGTAAAGAGCGTCCATCTGGGAAAGTGACAGGCGTGCTGAGCTCTCTGCTCACACCTGGTACAGGTGGGTAGATCCTCAGGGCCTCCTTGATGCACATGGTGGTATAGGGCATCTTGTCTAGGTGGTCCCTGAAATGAGACCCATCTAAAAGTCACACAGACCTGGGACAAAAAGGACCTTCCCAATACCAGAAGACAGAAATCTCATCTATCTTGAGCTCTCACTCACCAAGTGATAGAAGCTCCATCTCCTAGGAGACTCTGGATCTCCTTCCTGCATCTCTGTTGGTGTTCAGGATTTGTGGCCAAAGCATAGAAGATCCAGGAGATACCGCTAGCTGTGGTGTCATGGCCCTCAAACATGAAGGTATCCACTTCAGCACGCAGGTCCTTATCAGATAAACTGCTTCCATTTTTGATCTGGATAAGGCCACAAATGAGAGAGTAATGTTTGTTTCTTACTCTGTGATTCTAGGTCAACTCTCAAGTCTCTCATCTGGTTTCATACACTCACTTGGGAAAATAGCAGGATGTCCAGGAAATCTAATCGCCTTTTCTTCTTAACCTTTTCCAGCTCTCCCTCATCCTGAAGTTGAGCCCTCCTTGATTTGATCACTTGGTCTGTACAAGGATAGTAGTTACCAGGTAGAGATGAAAGCACAACTCTTAAGAGGCCCATATGCTCTCTTTCCCAACCTCTACTCCCCCTAGAGGCCAGGATGCATATAGTCAAGGGTTGGGTAAGATGTGAGGTCAGCATACCTGACAGAAATCAGGCTACTCCTAGGGATAACAACTGGAGAAGATCGTTTTGGATCCTGCTGGGATGATTTCATTTAATACCACCAATGTGATGCCCCAGGTAACCACTACATATCATCCAGTATCCTACATCTTAACTTCCTTGTACTAGGAAAGTACCCAACATGAATTCATCTTACATCCTTCAGAGGACCAAAGGACCTGGCTCTGCAGAGATTATGGTTGGCCTCTTTAGTCTGACCCTGGTAAAAGAGGGGAGAGAAAAGAAACAGACAGAACCTGTGTGATCATGGGCAAGTCGGCAGGCACTGTTGGCCCTGCGGCCATTAGAGGACACATTGTAGATGATGTCATTCTGGTGAAAGATGTTCAATAAACGGAGAAAAAAGAGATTGTTCAGGTCCTCAACTGCCTGAATGTAGGGCTTGTATTTTCTGTGAACACAGCAGAACAGAACATTGATAAGGAGATATGACCCAGAGACCAAGTGGTAATTCCCTTAGTTTGAGCAGGGATAATACTAGGATGTATGCTGTTTCTGTCTTATAACCCCTGTAATCACCATGATTTTAGAAGATGGCATGGCCACTCAGGCTTCCACTTGTCTGGAAATCTGTGGTGTATCTGAGGCAGGGTAGAGAATCTTGTGTTTGGTTGATATTAGTATATAAGCTGTTTCATCTGCTTCTCATATGAGACCATATTAGTTGGCAAGACCAAAGACTCTGTAGTTCATGGATATTACTCACCTGTCCAACTGGACACTGCCCTCGTGGCTGAAGGCACACTTCATGATGGTGTCCAAGGTCATCAAGGTTATGTGTTGGAAGATGTCCAGGGTGGAATCCTGGCCAATAATCTGTTCCCATTTATCCTGTAATAGAAGTAGAGAACTGACTCCAAGTCTCCCATAAGGCTGCTGCTAACTAGAACATTTCCTTCATATCTAGATATGATTTTATGACTCCCTATATCAGATGTTGTGATGGCTGATTTTCATTGTCAACTTAGTTAAATTAAGAAACACCAGAGGGACTCCCTGTGAACACAGGATGTTCTGACCAGGGAAGAAGGTAGGCTAATTGCATATGTTTACTCTCCTCTGCAGATCTTCAGTTCTTCTTCCTTTCCTCTAAGTCTAATGCCCTAATCTCATGCCCAGATCCTTACAGAATTCTACTGTTCCCACTCTGTTTCTGCCCACATCCTGGTGGAACATCCTGCTTTCCTTCATCTTGTAAAGCCCTTCAAGCCCATCTCTATTCCTAAGTCTCAGGTCCCAATACTCAGAAACAGGTTTTACCTGGAACCCCCAGTCTCCATACCTATCAGGACCCCAAAAGATTTTCTAATAGGCAAAACACAGCCACAACATTCTCCTAAAATCCAGAGAGGAAACAGAAACTGGAGAACAAAATACCTGTTTAAACAAAGACAAGACCAGTTACCATTACCTAGAATTATAATCTTCCCAATGTCAGATGCCTAGCTTCCAGCATAAAACCACCAACAATAACAGCCAGGACAATATGTTCTTCAACTTTACCAAGCTGGTCCTGAGTATTCCAATATAGTTAAAGTTCAAGTAAAAGACCTTAAAATACACTTTATGAATACAATAGAGGTCCTTAAAGAGGAAACAAATAAACCCCTTAAAGAAATCTATGAAAGCACAGCAATAAGTGGAAGAAAATGAACAAAAACACTCAAGTCCTGAAAGTGAAAATAGAATTAATAAAGAAAACTAAGGGAAATCTGTAAATAAAAAAATTTAGGAATTCCAACAGGAAACAGGGAGGCAAGACTCACCAACAGAATACAAGAAATGGCAAAGAGAATCTCAGACACTAAAGACACAATAGAAGAAATGGATACATCAGTCACAGAAAATGTTAAATCTAAAACATTCCCAGAACAAAACATCCAAGGATTCTATGATACCATGAACAGACCAAATCTAAGAATAATAGGAACAGAGGTAGGCGAAAAAACTCAGGTCAAAATCAGACAGTATTTTCAACAAAACTATAGAAGAAAACTTCTCTAACCTAAAGATGAAGATGCCTATCAAAATATAAAAAGCATATAGAAACCTCAAATACACTGAACCAGAAAAGAAAGTCCCCTCAGTACAATATCAAAACACTGAATGTACAGAACAAAGAAAAATATTAACAGCTACAAGAGGGAAAGACCAAGTAACATATGAAGTGTTAGAGTTGCTCTTGATTTCTCAGTGGAAACTCTAAAAGCCAGAAGGGCCTGAATAAATGTTTTGGGAACTATAAAAGACCAAAAATGTCAGACCAGACTACTATACCCAGCAAAAATTTCAATGATCATAGATGAAAAAAGTAAGACATTCCATGGTAAAAACAAATTTAAATAATATCTTTCTACAAATCCAGTCCTACAGAAGGTACCAGAAGGTAAACTCCAAACTAAGAGGTTAACTACATCGAACAAAAATACAGGGAATAAATAATCTCAAACCAACAAAGTCTAAAAAGGGGAAACATGTTCTCTCTCTTTCTCTCTCTCTCTCTCTCTCTCTCTCTCTCTCTCTCTCTCTCTCTCACACACACACACACACACACACACAAACATACACACACACACACACACACACACACCACCACCACCACCACCACCACCATCACCACCACCACACTACCACCAGCAAAAGCAATAACAACAAAATTATAGGAATCAAAAATCATTGGTCATTGATATTTCTCAACATTAACTATCTGAATTCCCAAATAAAAAGACTGAGAGAGTGAATGTGGAAACAGGAACTATACTTCTGCTGTATCCAAGAAACAAATATTAATATCATCTCAGGGTAAATGGCTGGGAAAAAGTTACCCAATGCACCTAAGAAACAAGACAGTGTGGCTATTTTTATATCTGACAAAATAAGCATCAAACAAAAGGTAATTAGAAGAGCTAGGGAAGGATACTATGTACTCATCAAAGGAAACTATCAAGATGACATTATAATTCTTAACATCTATGCCCCAAGCACAAGAGGGCTCACTTTTTTAAGAAAAAATTACTACAGCTTAAATTACATATTGATACTACCACACTGATAGTGGAAGACTTTAATACTCTACCTTCATCAATCATCCACACAAAAACTAAACAGAGAAATGGTGGCACTGATGTTATAAACCAAACAGACCTAACATAGTTACAGAACATTTGTCTAAAGCCAAAAGAATAGACCTTCCTCTTAACACCTCATAGAACTTTCTTCAAAATTGGCCACATGCTCAGAAACAAAACAAGTCCCAAAAGATAATAAGAAAATTTAAATGATACCCTGAATCCTGTCTGATCACCACAGGCTAAAGCTGCATATCAGCAACAGGAGAAACACAGAAAACTTACCAACTCATAGAAACCGGATAATCCACTGGATGACAAAAAATGACAGAAATTAAGAAAGAAATCAAAGCCTATCTAGAGCTGAAGGAAAATGAACACCCAATAGACCCAAATGTATGGGACACAATAAAGCAGTGCTAAGGGAGTAAGTTTACAGTAAAAAATTGGAAAGATCTCATAGTGGCAACTTAAAACACATTAGAAAATTTTAGGACGAAAAGAAGAAATGACACCCAAAGCAGTAGGCAGTAAGAAATATACTCAGAGCTGAATTCAATAAAGTAGAAACAAACAAACAAAAAGATACAGAGGATCAAAAAAAAAAAGAGCTGGTTCTTTGAGAAAATCAATAAGATTGACAAATCTTTATCCAAATTAACTAAGAAGGCAGAGGAAGAGAGAGAGAGAGAGAGAGAGAGAGAGAGAGAGAGAGAGAGAGAGAGAGAGAGAGAGAGAGAGAGAGAGAGAGAGAGAGAATGAAAATGACTGAAAATAGCAATGTAAAGGTGGACATAACAACAAACATCAAGGAATCCCAGAGAATCCTAAGGACATACTTTTTTTTAAAAAAAAAAAAAACCTGGGTTCCACCAGATTGGAAAAATCTAAAAGAAATGGATATCTTTCTCAGTACTTACTACTTACCAAAGTTAAATCAAGGCCAGATAAGCAATTTAAAAAGAACTACAACCCTTACTAAAACAGAAGTCATTACAAATCTCCCTAAAAAACAAACAAACAAATTCCCAGGGCTAGGTTTAGCACAGAATTCTATCAGAATTTCAAAGAAGAATTAATGCCAATATTCCTCAAATTATGCCACAAAATAGAAAGAGAAGGAATTTTTGTTGAATTCATTTTATGAGGCCACAATTATTTTCTCTGATTCCCAAATCACATAATGACCCAAGAAGGAAAGGGAATTACAGACCAATTTCCCTTATAGGTGAAAAATACCCAATAAAGTTTGACTGAATCCAAGCATATACAAAAAAAAAAGAAGAAGAAGAAGAAGAAGAAGAAGAAGAAGAAGAAGAAGAAGAAGAAGAAGAAGAAGAAGAAGAAGAAGAAGAAGAAGATTTCACAACGATCATAATCATCTAATTAGATACAGAACGGGCCATTGACAAAATTCAACACCCCTTCATAATAAAAGTCTTGAAGAGATTAGGGATATACAAGGAACATGCCTCAACATAATAAAGGCAGTTTACAGTAAACCCATAGCCAATGTCAACTTAAGTGGAGAGAACCTCAAAACAATTCCACTTAAATTAGGATCAAGATCATGTTGTCCACTCTCTTCATGATTATCAATATAGTACCTAAAGTCTTAGCCAGGGCAATAAGAGAACTAAAGTATATCAAGGGGATTCAAATAGGAAGGGAAGAAGTCAAAGTATCTTTATTAAGATAGTATTCATAAGTGACTCAAAAACTTCCACCAGAAACTCCTACAGCACTTTTAGTAAAGAAGTAGGATACAAAATCAACTCACAAAAATCAGTAGTCCTGCTGAATACATGTGACAGACAATCTGAGGAAGAAATCTTGGAAGCAACACTGTGACCTCAAATAATAAAAAATATCTTGAAGTATCTCTAACCAAGAAGGACTTGCATGATACAAGCTTTACCCTGCTGCAGAAGATACTATTGTTGTAAACATGGCAGAAGGAAAGGAACATGATTTATGTATTGGAGTCCTGAAGATATCTACAGAAGATTTTGAGAAAGTCAACAAAGGAATTAGCATTGAAAATATCCATTATTTAAATGAAGTGCTATGGCATATGAAGATATATAAATGTAATGTAATTAGGACACATGTTCCACCATGTTCATAGCAGCCTTCTTTATAATAGCCAGAAGCTGGAAAGAACCCAGATGTCCTTCTACAGAGGAACGGATACAGAAAATGTGGTATATTTACACAATGGAGTACTACTCAGCTATTAAAAATGATGACTTCATGAAATTCTTAGGCAAATGGAAGGAACTAGAAAATATCATTCTGAGTGAGGCAACCCAATCACAAGAGAATACACATGGTATGCACTCATCTATAAGTGAATATTAGCCTAAAAGCTCTGAATACCTAAGATACAATTCACAGACCACGTGAAGCTCAAGAAGAAGGAAGACCAATTTGAAGATGCTTCAGTTCTTCTTAGAAGCGGGAACAAAATACTCATGGGAAGAAATACAAAGTGTGGAGCAGAGACTTAAGGAAAGGCCATCCAGAGACTGCCCCACCTGGGGATTCATCCCATGACAGACAACAAACCCAGACACTATTTTAGATGCTTGCTGACAGGAGCCTGACATGACTGTTTCCTGAGAGGCTCTGCCAAAACCTGGCAAATAAAGAGGCAGATGCTCAGATGCTAGCAGCCAACCATTGGACTGAGCACGGGGTCCCCAGTGGAGGAGTTAGAGAAAGGATTGAAGGAGCTGAAGGGGTTTGCAATCTCATAGGAGGAACAACAATATCTACCAACTAGATCCCCGCCTTCCAGAGCTCCCATGGACCAAGCCATCAACCAAAGAGTACACATGGCTCCAGCTGCATATGTAGCAGAGGATTGCTTTGTCAGGCATCAATGGGAGGAGAGGTCCTTGGTCCCTTGAAGGCTTGATAGATGCCCCAGAGTAAGGGAGTGGGGTGGGTTGAGGAACACCCTCATAGAAGCAGGGGTAGGAAAGATGGGATAGTGGGTTTCCGGGATGGGAAAAAACTGGAAAGAGAATAATATTTGAAATGTAAATGAAGAAAATATCCAATAAAGAAAAAGAAAAGAACAAGACAAAACAAACTCTCACCCTTTTAGGAAACCCTTTTAGGAGCATGCTAGGTTGAACTCTTTGAGCAACAATGACATTGTCACTGCCCAGGGGACTAAAGTGGACAAGGACTTCCCTGTGGGAAAAAAAAGAAAATATCCACTATTTAAATGAAGTGCTATGGCATATAAAGATATATAATGAGCCTCAAAAGGAATGTGCTTGGGCTAAATATGGATATTGTGTTATATCTGTGTTTGTGTCTGTATGTGGCAGTGTGAAAACGATGCCTCTGCTGAATAAATTCATCAGATGCTAAAACAAATAAACATTGCTTTGAATAATAAAATATAATAATAAATAAATACACTTTTGTCTTCCCCCCAAATCAAACAAGCAAGAAAGAAGAAAGAAAGAAAGAAAGAAAGAAAGAAAGAAAGAAAGAAAGAAAGAAAGAAAGAAAGAAAGAAAGAAAGAAAAGACTGACCAAGGGCATTACTGAGGCACACCTTTGAGTGTCTCTGTGTAGGCATTAGTAGAATCAACTTAGGGAGTAAGAACTTCTGTGAATGGGAACACAACAACTCCATGAGCTAGAGTTCTAGACTAAATAGAAAGGGAAAAGGAAAAAGTCAAGAAGTGTTGGGCTACCTCTTTCTCTCTTCCTGGTTGGGATCATGAAACAATTGCTCATCTCATGCTTTCTCCACCTCAATGGACTGTATTCCTCAGAACTATGAGCCAAAACAAACCCTTCCTCCCTTTGGAACTTCTTCTCAGGTCTAAAATCACACCAACAACAGAAGTGACTAATATAGACATCTTCTAGAAAATTAAGTGTAAATAAATATCTCATACCCATTTCTCTGAAAAAAATTAAAATTAAACTTATCTTTATTTTGAATTTTGTAAACCAGTTACAACTTTTTAGTTGATGAAGACAAAATGATGGAACTCTTCATATTTCTGCTAGATGAATGAAACTTGAAGGAACTAATGGAAACAAAACTATGAGAACCAAATAGAAAGCCCATGGGCCTGCCCATGTGTTTCTTTTATTTTTATTTTTATTTTTATTTTTATTTTTATTTTTTGTCTTTTTTTATTCGATGTTTTTTATTTACATTTCAAATTATTTCCCCTTTTCTAGATCCCCACTCCCCGAAAGTCCCATCAGCCCCCTTCTCTCCCCGTTTTCCCACCCAACCCTTTCCACTTCCCTGTTCTGGTTTTGCCCTATACTGCTTCACTGAGTGTTTCCAGAACAAGGGGCCACTCCTCCGTTCTTCTTGTACCTCATTGATGTGTGGATTATGTTTTGGGTATTCCAGTTTTCTAGGTTAATAACCACTTATTAGTGAGTGCATACCATGATTCATCTTTTGAGTCTGGGTTACCTCACTTAGTATGATGTTCTCCAGCTCCATCCATTTGTCTAAGAATTTCATGAATTCATTGTTTCTAATGGCTGAATAGTACTCCATTGTGTATATATACCACATTTTTTGCATCCACTCTTCTGTTGAGGAATACCTGGGTTCTTTCCAGCTTCTGGCAATTATAAATAGGGCTGCTATGAACATAGCGGAACATGTATCCTTATTACATACTGGGGAATCTTCTGGGTATATGCCCAGGAGTGGTATAGCAGGATCTTCTGGAAGTGAGGTGCCCAAATGGAAAAACCTCCCATGCTCATGGATCGGCAGGATTAATATAGTTAAAATGGCCATTTTGCGAGCGTTGGCGGCGGCGGCGGCGGCAGTACAGCAGTGGCTGGTCCAGCTGAAGGGCCATCAGCAGTGGATCCAAGGCGACACAGGGTCCAGTTAGGCCCTGCGCCCATGACCACTGACCTTCACTGACCAGCCGGGCTGCAAACAGCTGCGGTTTTGCAGCGCCTTTCGCTGCACGGAAGCCACTTCAGAACTCGGCCTCTCCATCTTGATTTCGAAATCCAGTGACATCGGACAGTCTGAGATCAGCCTGGGCAGCAGCACCACATCACCAGGTCCGGGCGGCCAGCTGGGAGAAGTCAGTGTGCTCCAGTGAATCCAGCGGGCCCCAGCGGGAGCCTTCAGGTGCCTGCTTCGGGATTTGAACAGCCTGGGCAGCAGCACCCTGTCTACAGGCAGTGCAGGGGGTAAGCTGTGCACCAGAGGCCAACTGGGAAGGGGCAGCTTGCACTGGTGAGTCCAGCACTGACAAAACCAAGTAACACCAGTGAGAACTAGATGGCCAAAGGCAAACGCAGGAACGTCACTAACAGAAATCAAGGCAATATGGCAACATCTGAACCCAACTCTCCTCTACCAGCATGTCCTGGATACCCCAACACACCAGTAAAACAAGATTTGGATTTAAAATCACTGGTCATGATGCTGGTACAGGAACACATGAAGGACATACTTAAAGAAATTCAGGAGAAAATGGATCAAAAGTTAGAAGCCCTTGCAAGGGAACCACAAAAATCATTGAAAGAAATCCAGGAGAATACAAAAGCCAACAATGAGGAAACACAAAAAAAAGCTTAAAGAAATACAGGAGAACTTTGGTCAACAGGCTGAGGTCATGAAAGAGGAAACACAAAAATCTCTTAAAGAATTACAGGAAAGCACAAACAAGCAAGTGAAGGAGCTAAGCAAAACCATCCAGGATCTAAAATCAGAAGTAGAAACAACTAAGAAAACTCAAAGGGAGACAGCTTTGGAGATAGAAAGCCTTGGGAAGAAATCAGGGGACAGAGATGCAAATATCAACAACAGAATACAAGAGATAGAAGAAAGAATCTCAGATGCTGAAGATTCCATAGAAACCATGGACTCAACAGTTAAAGAAAATGCAAAATGCAAAAAGCTTGTAACCCAAAATATCCAGGAAATCCAGGACACAATGAGAAGACCAAACCTAAGGATTATAGGCAAAAATGAGAGTGAAGATTTACAACTTAAAGGGCCAGCAAATATCTTCAATAAAATTATGGAAGAAAACTTCCCTAACCTAAAGAGAGAGATGCCCATGAATATACAAGAAGCCTACAGAACTCCAAACAGACTGGACCAGAACAGAAATACTTCCTGTCACATAATAATCAAAACACCAAATGTTCTAAACAAAGAAAGAATATTAAAGGCAGTAAGAGAAAAAGGCCAAGTAACATATAAAGGAAGACCTATCAGAATCACAGCAGACTTTTCACCTGAGACTATGAAGGCTAGAAGGTCCTGGGCAGATCTCATGCAGACTCTAAGAGAACACAAATGCCAACCAAAACTACTATATCCAGCAAAACTCTCAATCACCATAGATGGAGAACCTAAGATATTTCATGACAAAACCAAGTTTACCCAATATCTATCCACAAACCCAGCCCTACAAAGGATAATAGGAGGACAACACCAATACAAGGAGGGAAACTTCACCCTGGAAAAAGCAAGATAGTAACCTTTCATCAAACCCAAAAGAAGTTAAGCCATCAAATTTAAAAAAATAACGTCAAAAATGATAGGAAGTAACAATCACTATTCCTTAATATCTCTTAACATCAATGGACTTAATGCCCCAATAAAAAGACACAGACTAACTGACTGGATACGTAAACAGGACCCTACATTTTGCTGCTTACAGGAAACACACCTCAGGGTCAAAGACAAACACTACCTTAGAGTAAAAGGCTGGAAGACAATTTTACAAGCAAATGGTCTCAGGAAACAAGCTGGATATCAGATAAAATTGACTTTCAACCCAAAGTCATCAAAAGAGACTCTGAGGGACACTTCTTGCTGGTCAAAGGAAAAATACAACAAAAAGAACTCTCAATCCTGAACATCTATGCCCCAAATGCACGGGCACCCTCTTTCGTAAAAGAAACTTTATTAAAGCTCAAAGCACACATTGCACCTAACACAATAATTGTGGGTGACTTCAACACTGCACTTTCCTCAATGGACCGATCAGGAAAACAGAAACTAAACAGGGACACAATGAAACTAATTGAAGCTTTGGACCAATTAGATTTAACAGATATATATAGAACATTCTATCCTAAAACAAAAGAATATACCTTTTTCTTAGCACCTCATGGTACCTTCTCCAAAATCGACCATATAATTGGTCACAAGACAGACCTCAACAAATATAAGAAGATCGAACTAAACCCATGCCTCCTATCTGATCACTATGGAGTAAAAGTGGTCTTCAATAGCAACAGAAACAACAGAAAACCCACATACACGTGGAAACTGAACAATACTCTACTCAATGATACCTTGGTCAAGGAAGAAATAAAGAAAGAAATTAAAGACTTTTTAGAACACAATGAAAATGAAGACACAACATACCCAAATCTATGGGACACAATGAAAGCAGTGCTAAGAGGAAAACTCATAGCCCTGAGTGCCTCCAAAAAGAAAATGGAGAGAGCATACATTACCAGCTTAATGACACACCTGAAAGCCCTGGAACAAAAAGAAACTATTTCACCCAGGAGGAGTAGAAGGCAGGAAATCATCAAACTCAGGGCCGAAATCAATCAAGTAGAAACAAAGAGAACCATACAAAAAAATCAACAAAACCAGGAGCTGGTTCTTTGAGAAAATCAACAAGATAGATAAACCCTTAGCCAGACTGATCAAAGGGCACAGAGAAAGTATCCATATTAACAAACTTAGAAATGAAAAGGGAGATATAACAACGGAAACTGAGGAAATCCAAAAAATCATCAGATCCTACTACAAGAGACTGTACACAACACAACTGGAGAATCTGGAGGAAATGGACAATTTCCTTGACAGATACCAAATACCAAAATTAAATCAGGACCAACTAGACCATCTAAACAGTCCCATAATGCCTAACGAAATAGAAGGAGTCATAGAAAGTCTTCCAACCAAAAAAAGCACAGGACCAGATGGTTTCAGTGCAGAATTCTATCAGACCTTCAAAGAAGAGTTAACACCAATACTCCTCAAACTATTCCACAAAATAGAAACAGAAGGAACACTACCCAATTCCTTCTACGAAGCCACAATTACACTGATACCAAAGCCACACAAAGATCCAACAAAGAAAGAGAACTTCAGACCAATTTCCCTTATGAACATCGATGCAAAAATACTCAATAAAATTCTTGCCAACCGAATCCAAGAACACATCAAAACGATCATCCACCATGATCAAGTAGGCTTTATCCCGGGAATGCAGGGTTGGTTCAATATACGGAAATCCATCAATACAATCCACTACATAAACAAACTCAAAGAACAAAACCACATGGTCATTTCATTGGATGCTGAAAAAGCATTTGACAAAATTCAGCATCCTTTCATGCTTAAAGTCTTGGACAGAACAGGAATTCAAGGCCCATACCTAAACATAGTAAAAGCAATATACAGCAAACCGGTAGCCAGCATCAAACTAAATGGAGAGAAACTTGAAGCAATCCCACTGAAATCAGGGACCAGACAAGGCTGCCCCCTTTCTCCTTATCTTTTCAATACTGTACTTGAGGTACTAGCTCGGGCAATTCGACAACATAAGGAGGTCAAAGGGATACAAATTGGAAAGGAAGAAGTCAAACTATCATTATTTGCAGACGACATGATCGTCTACCTAAGTGACCCAAAGAACTCCACTAGAGAGCTCCTAGAGCTGATAAACAACTTCAGCAAAGTGGCAGGTTATAAAATCAACTCCAGCAAATCAGTGGCCTTCCTATACTCAAAGGATAAGCAGGCTGAGAAAAAATTAGGGAAATGACCCCCTTCACAATAGCCACAAACAGTATAAAGTATCTTGGGGTGACTCTTACCAAACATGTGAAAGATCTTTATGACAAGAACTTCAAGACTCTGAAGAAGGAAATGGAAGAAGACCTCAAAAAATGGGAAAACCTCCCATGCTCATGGATCAGTAGAATCAATATAGTGAAAATGGCCATTTTGCCAAAAGCAATATACAGATTCAATGCAATACCCATCAAAATCCCAACTCAATTCTTCACAGAGTTAGAAAGAGCAATTATCAAATTCATCTGGAACAACAAAAAACCCAGGATAGCTAAAACTATTCTCAGCAGCAAAAGAAAATCTGGGGGAATCAGTATCCCTGACCTCAAGCAATACTACAGAGCAATAGTATTAAAAACTGCATGGTATTGGTACAGTGACAGGCAGGAGGATCAATGGAACAGGATTGAAGATCCAGAAATGAACCCACACACCTATGGCCACTTGATCCTCGACAAAGAGGCTGAAAACATCCAATGGAAAAAAGATAGCCTTTTCAACAAATGGTGCTGGTTCAACTGGAGGTCAGCATGCAGAAGAATGGGAATTGATCCATCCTTGTCTCCTTGTACTAAGCTCAAATCCAAATGGATCAAGGACCTCCACATAAAGCCAGACACTCTGAAGCTACTAGAAAAGAAACTGGGGAAGACCCTTGAGGACATCGGTACAGGGAGAAAGTTCCTGAACAGAACACCAATAGCTTATGCTCTAAGAGCAAGAATTGACAAATGGGACCTCATAAAATTACAAAGTTTCTGTAAGGCAAAGGACACCATCAAGAGGACAAATCGGCAACCAACAAATTGGGAAAAGATCTTCACCAATCCTACATCAGATAGAGGGCTAATATCCAATATATATAAAGAACTCAAAAAGTTAGACTCCAGAAAACCGAACAACCCTATTAAAAAATGGGGTACAGAGTTAAACAAGGAATTCTCACCTGAAGAAATTCGGATGGCAGAGAAGCATCTTAAAAAATGCTCAACTTCATTAATCATTAGGGAAATGCAAATCAAAACAACCCTAAGATTTCATCTTACACCAGTTAGAATGGCTAAGATTAAAAATTCAGGAGACAGCAGGTGTTGGAGAGGATGTGGAGAAAGAGGAACACTCCTCCACTGCTGGTGGGGTTGCAAATTGGTACAACCACTCTGGAAAGCAGTCTGGCAGTTCCTCTGAAAACTGGGCACCTCACTTCCAGAAGATCCTGCTATACCACTCCTGGGCATATACCCAGAGGATTCCCCACCATGTAATAAGGATACATGCTCTACTATGTTCATAGCAGCCCTATTTATAATTGCCAGATGCTGGAAAGAACCCAGGTATCCCTCAACAGAAGAGTGGATGCAAAAAATGTGGTATATCTACACAATGGAGTACTATTCAGCCATTAGAAACAATGAATTCATGAAATTCTTAGGCAAATGGATGGAGCTAGAGAACATCATACTAAGTGAGGTAACCCAGACTCAAAAGGTGAATCATGGTATGCACTCACTAATAAGTGGTTATTAACCTAGAAAACTGGAATACCCCAAACATAATCCACACATCAAATGAGGTACAAGAAGAAAGGAGGAGTGGCCCCTGGTTCTGGAAAGACTCAGTGAAACAGTATTCAGCAAAACCAGAACGGGGAAGTGGGAGGACAGGGGAAGAGAAGGGGACTTACGGGACTTTCGGGGAGTCGGGAGCTAGAAAAGGGGAAATCATTTGAAATGTAAATAAATTATATCGAATAAAAAAATGGCCATTTTGCTAAAAGCAATATACAGATTCAACGCAATACCCATCAAAATCCTAACTCAATTCTTCACAGAGTTAGAAAGAGCAATCCTCAAATTCATCTGGAATAACAAAAAACCCAGGATAGCTAAAACTATTCTCAACAATAAAAGAAATTCTGGGGCTATCAGTATCCCCGACCTCAAGCAATACTACAGAGCAATAGTGTTAAAAACTGCATGGTATTGGTACAGTGACAGGCAGGCGGATCAATGGAATAGGATTGAAGATCCAGAAATGAACCCACACACCTATGGCCACTTGATCCTCGACAAAGGGGCTGAAAACATCCAATGCAAACAAGATAGCCTTTTCAACAAATGTTGCTGGTTCAACTGGAGGTCAGCATGCAGAAGAATGGGAATTGATGCATCCTTGTCTCCTTGTACTAAGCTCAACTCCAAATGGATCAAGGACCTCCACATAAAGCCAGACACTCTGAAGCTACTAGAAAAGAAACTGGCGAAGACCCTTGAGGACATCGGTACGGGGGAAAGTTCCTGAACAGAACACCAATAGCTTATGCTCTAAGATCAAGAATTGACAAATGGGACCTCATAAAATTACAAAGTTTCTGTACGGCAAAGGACACCATCAAAAGGGTAAATCGGCAACCAACAAATTGGGAAAAGATTTTCACCAACCCTACATCAGATAGAGGGCTAATATCCAATATATATAAAGAACTCAAGAAGTTAGACTCCAGAAAACCAAATAACCCTATTAAAAAATGGAGTACAGAGTTAAACAAAGAATTTTCACCTGAAGAACTTCGGATGGCAGAGAAGCATCTTAAAAAATGCTCAACTTCATTAGTCATTAGGGAAATGCAAATCAAAACAACCCTGAGATTTCACCTTACACCAGTCAGAATGGCTAAGATTAAAAATTCAGGAGACAGCAGATGTTGGTGAGGATGTGGAGAAAGAGGAACACTCCTCCACTGCTGGTGGGGTTGCAAATTGGTACAGCCACTCTGGAAATCAGTCTGGCAGTTCCTCTGAAAACTGCCCATGTGTTTCTAATGGGAACAATTTTGGTCTTTAACTCTTTCTCATTCATCAAAAGTTTAATGAACACTATAAAGTCAGAAATTAAAGTCATAAGGGGTGTGGTGGTACATCCCATTTGGCTGTGAGAATGTGGCCCTGGTGTGCATTTCACTGTATGTGTCTTTTATTTCTATGTAGAAGCTCTAGGCCCCAGGACAAAGTGACATTTTGGGGAGTAGCCCTGATCACTGAAGCTGCCATACCCAGGACATACCAGGAGGAGGGACAGCTAACATTGGTGTCTGTCAGAATTCACCATTCATCAAGCATGCTGTTTGACCTGGCCATGTACCCACTATGATTTCTCTCCTCTCCTCTCCTCTTCCCTCCCCTCTCCTCCCTTCCCCTCCCCTTCCCTCTCCTCTGCCCTTCCCTCTTTCCCTCCCTCCCCATACTTGGTCTTCTCTGTGGCATTGAGTTTTGAGGAACCTATTTCACATTATGAATTGCTATTCCATGTGACTGTATCTGATGGTTTTTATTGTAAAGAGGAGAATCTGAGTTTGTGTTGTGAGTGGGTTGAATGCATGAGACTGGAAAACAGATAGGTGGAGAGAGAGGGACACACACACACACACACACACACACACACACACACACACACACAAGACTCACCAGCATTACACGAACAGAGTCTGCCATGGTTCCCACATAAGGCTTCAGAGTGTCATAGTGGAAAGCTGGGGTCAACATTCGTCGGTGCTGGAACCATGTCTGTCCATTCAGCAGAAGCAAACCATACCCTGTAGAGAGACGGCTGTGTGAAATGAGCGTATGAACAATGGGATTAGAAGACTGGGGGAAGTTTGGAGAGACAAACATTGGAGATCTTGAAGGAATAGGAAGACAAATAAGGGTGGAAAAAGACAAGTATTTTTCAATATGTTTTCCCCAGTTGAACTGGTACATAGGATGTGATCATGAGAGCTACAGGAAAAAGATTCAAAATAGTGAGAAAAGGACGTACATGTCAGGCTAAGAATGTTTGTAAGTAGGAGATACAGAAACACGTGGAGGAGGTTAATGTCTGGTTAGAAGAGAAACTAGGTTAAATTCAACATTACATCTTGAAGATTATGGTTTATCTCTCATTGTTCAATGAGAATGTTTGTCAACATTCTTGACAAACTCAAGTGGAGAGTGACCACAATTGACACTTATATGGCCATACATACCAATCCAGGGAGCTAGAAATCTGTAGGAACCATTAGCTTTCGGGTCTGAAAAAAAGTGAGGCATTAATTAGAAACAAAGATGGCTGCAGAAACATCAGAGAGAGAGAGATGAAACCTTGATCACTGCCCCTTGGCAGTTTGCCTCATGCTATCTCCCATTGTCTTCCATTCCCTTCTATCCATCTTACCATACTACTCTTTTTTGTACTAGGTACAAACAAGTATTGAGTATATATTGTTGGGCATATTCTAGGAAAAATGAAAGGCACTGTTTTGGCATTAGTAACTGAACCACCACTTCTTCCTGTAACTTCATGGACCCCGGCATAAACCCAGAATTAAAGATCCACAGCGGTGGGTGATGGAGTTTCACTCTCACCTGATCTCCCCAGAATCAGCTTCATGTAGTCAGGGTCATATACTTGCAGGCGCACCTTGCTCCCCCAGAGCCAATGTGGACAGGCACTTGGGAAATTCTTTATCCGTGTTAGAATATCTTGAAGTTGCTGGTCCATTGGGATCTGATATCAGTAGAAAAATGAATTACTGACTATACTTCATGCCACGTGTGGTGACTTACGTTTGTAATTCTAACAACACTTGGGAGGCCGAAGCCTGAAGATCTCTAATGGTACAAGGCCAATATAGGCTACATAGTGAGTTCAAGGTCAGTCTGGGCTACCTTGCAAGACATTGTCACATAACAAAACAAAACAAAACAAAAACCAACCAAACAAAACCTCCAGAGTAAAATTTGAAAAAATCTTTTGTCCTAGTTATTGGTTCTAAATAAAGGGCAGAACAACCACAGGGATATAGTGAAGATGACTTAACAGAACCTAGGACTGGAGCAGAGCTTGATGGCCTATCTGTGGTGTCATCCAGACCTTTGCTCTCCTTTAGGAACTGATAGGAGCCAGACACTATGGTCCTGTTAGATGAAGCTGTATTCCCCAGAATCTGGCCCCAGAACCTCAGCTCTGGCTCAAGTTCCATATACTCTTATCTCCTCTTAAATGTGGTCAATATTTAACCCTTGTCATATGCTTCTCCCTGCAGCCTTTGACCTAGTTCTGTCTCATCCCCTCAAAGGTGACAGTTTAAGCCCTCCCCAGCCCCTAGGCTGCTTTTTCCTCTCATTTCTGGAGACTGAACAATTGTCTCAGGATCTTGGTTGGGCACTGAGGTATACAGTGCTCTTAGCAACATGGAGAAAACACTACAGGGTATGTAGGAGGAAGGTCCATAAATAAACGGACTTTGAATAACAGTGCATCTCTAGCAATGAACCCTTATATCTCTCTGACCCTCAGGATTTCAACCTATAAATCATTTACTGAGGCAGCTTTTTTCAGTCTTAGGTAAACATGTAGGGTCAGTCGCTTTACCCAATAGTAAAGTGAGTCCCTTTAGGACAACAGGCACCTCCTGTGATTCCTGCCTGTTGTTACCATACACACAGGACAGATTCTTCCATACTTGTAGCCATGTTCTCAGACAAGCTCTGTGCTGGGGGGGGGGAAGGTTGACAGAGAAATGGGGGCAGGCAACCACTGAGAAGCCCAGCTTATTTAGAACAGGCGAGGCTCAGGTAGGATCAACCACAAGCTCCCAAGTCTGGGGCTCTTAGAACAGATGACAGAAGCAGCAAAGCTATCAATATCAAGACCAGACTCTTTTGAGCTGTGAGTCCCTGTTGCTGGAATGAGCCTAGCCTGAGATGTATCCCACCCTGAACCGGCTGTCCCATGAAGAACCTGTGCTTGTTTTATAACAAGCTCTGTTCTATAAGTTTGACACTTATTCTCTGAGAACCTCATCTTCCCTGCTCTCCCACCCACCCTTCTCTTTCCTTCCTACCTTGTGCCCAAAGAACCAGTGAGAAGGTGGGGATGGAAACTGCTGGGTAGCTCTCAGTAGCCATTGCCTGTGCAGGTAGAACTGGGCTGTCTTGAAGAGCAGCAGAAGCAGGCTGAGTGCAGAGGCTACTTGGAGGAACTCATAGATGCTTCCTGGGAATCTGGTAGAGCTCAGAGCAGAGCCACTCATGATACAACAGCTTCTGGATCACCAACTGTCCTTCACTCTCACTGAACACCCTCATGTCTACGAACCCCAGGGAGATTGCCACACCTACTTGTGGGAGGGAGATGGGTGTGTGCAGAGCTTAATTTCAAGACCAGGGCTGATAAACCTGAATAGCCTCCTTTGGGAAGCATTGAAATGAAAGGCATATCAGTTAACAGTAGTAAGTGTCACTTTATTCACACAGCACACAAGCATTTGTGAAAGAGCTACAAAAAGAGCAGGCAGAAGATGAATTCAAGGAATTCATGGTTTAGTTTATCAAAAGTTCGTTAGCAGTGAATTTTGTACTATTTGTAGGATTTTAGGGATGGAAAATTTTGACAAACAAGTAAATTGAAGGTTTAGGTGAAAAAAAAACTCATTGAAAGCATGTGGTAGGACTTCCTACAGGAAGTCCAAGCTGTTTCTACCAGGACCTCTGACATACTTCCCTGGTCTTGTTGCATTCACCGTCCAATTATGACTTACAGTGATTGTGCTGGTGGAAGGTGCATTGAACTTGGATTCAGGAAGGTTAAAACTGAGGTCAGCTTCACTACAAATGCAGCCAGCACCTTTACTTCCTGAGCTCAGTGCCTTCTTTTGTAATTCAAAATCTTAATCCCTTTCTAAATATCTACTAAGATACTCTGTGTTTTTTTTTCCCACTGCTAAACAAATTCCACGAATATTTATTGAACTAACAGTCCTGTCATCAATGGCAGAAAACAGTAGTGGTGCAATAAAATTTACTAAGGTTGTGTTGGAGGAATGAAACGTTGTATTAGTTATTTTCTGCTGCTGTGATAAAATATAGTGACTACGACAGCTTATAGAAAGAGAATTCATTTGCACTTATGGTTCCAGAGAGATTCATGTCTATATTGGCAGGGAAGCATGATGGTTAGAGCAAGAATCTCAGAATTCATATCTTCAACTACAAGCATAATGCACACACACACACAGAGACAGAGAGAGAGACAGAGAGAGAGAGAGAGACAGAGAGAGAGTTATTTAGCTCTCTCTAAATAGAGAGATCAAGAGAGAGAGAGAGACAGACAGACAGAGACAGAGATAGAGACAGAGACTGGAAGTGGGGTGAAGCTCTGAATCCTCAAATCCCACTGTAAGTGATGCATTTCCCCCAGAAAGGCTTCATTGCCTCCCCAAACAGTACCACCAAGCACAAGCAGCTTTTTCAAAATTCTGAGCCTATGGAGAACACTTATTTAAACCACCACGAGTGTCTAACATAGCAGGGAAGAACTAAAACGTATGCTAGACTGTTAACACGGTTTTTTAAGGTCAAACAGGAAAATTCAAAGCAAAAGACACTTCAGGCAAAGTCCTACGCAAGCCACCTCTCTTGAGGGTGTCATTTGCCTGCTTTGTCACCCTCCCAAATGCTGTTTTCCAACACACATTCCTCATTGCTTACATCTGATAGTTGTTTTCTCTCTTCTCTGAATTCTGAACTCTGTCAGAACCCATGCAGTTATGCATACCTTAATTCACTCAATATCCCTGATTCTGAGATCATTTCTCATCTTGAGTTCTTCAAATTCAGTCTCATAATTGCTAACGTGAGCTGAACATATTTTGTTTAAAGTAACCATAAGCACTTGTTTTCTCTCTTAACTACCCTACAAAACAACCTTTAAAAAAAATTAAACATCTCAATCTGAAGTAGAAAACCTAGGATGATTCAGATAGTAAGATTTGCAGCCAGGCATTCTGGGTTAAAAAAAATGGAATTAATGTTAGCCATTAATGTGTAAAAAACAAGGACTAGGCTGAGAAATTGTCCTAGCAGCTCTGATTTTAACCGGATCATTCTATGTCAGTTATACTTTTTCGGTGTTTCAAGTGGCAAGAAGACATGGCACACTATATGCCCTACACATTGGTACAGAAGCTGCTCTTTCACTCTCCAGAAAAGCTTCTATGAGAAGATATATGGCAAGCCTTATGGCTGTATATATGTAGTCAGTGAAGCCAATGTTCATGGAGTATCCTGGAGGACTTTAGGGAACCTTATAACAACATGATAAAAACAGAGTATAGGGGATGGAGAGATGTCTCAATGGTTAAGAGCACTGACTACTCTGCCAGAGGACCTGAGTTTGACTCTCAGTACTCCCATGGCAGTCCATTACCATCTGCAACTTCAATTCTAAGTGATTTGATGATCTCTTCTGGAACAGACACACATGCAGCCAAAATATTCATGCTCATAAAATAAAAAATTAAAGTGGAATGTAGAATTGTGTATAGACTATGAACATACATATTGTTAAAATTGTAACTACATATCATATGTCCTTATATTTTCTGTAGAATGGTGTCAGGTCTGTGGCTTCTATGATGACTAATAAATACTGACTAATTTGGAGAATGATGGAAATGAAATGTATAAAGCTTAAGGCTGAACATGTCTGAGTTCAGTTTCAGATATTACAGTTTGAAAGGAAATACATGTGCTTCTTGATTTATTTTATTTGCCAAAGACAAAGGTAGGGTCAGCCTGTTCCCATGGCAGCAATTGAGGGTTTTTTCCTGTAGGTGGATCAATGTGTTCTTTATTTTTGAGTTTGGAAAAATTGAATTTGATCCCAGTGCAATTTTATATTACTCATTTGGATTTATGTCTCTCCAAAAGCCAAATATCTCAGATTAACCTTTTATTTTAAAATTTTTAGCTATGTTTTGATTTTTGTTATTCCAAAATGAACAAGTCACAGGTAGAAACTACATAGACAGTGAACCTAATATAATTAAGTACCTGAGAAAGTATTAATAGCATTAACAGAAATGCCTACAAGAAATTGAACAGCTTATGTGCCAAATTAAAGAAAAAATCTATGCACAATAATATTTTGGCATTTTAAGGGGAGAACTAGTCTCCAAGGAGTGTTCTGACTCCTGGGCTGGGAGGTGAGATCACCATTTTCTCTCCAGTCACTGTCTAAGGCAGGATCAGCTAGGATCACACAGGGCGCAGGAGCAGTGGAGCAGCTAGGACAGGGATCTTCTGGGCACCATCTGCACTTGGGAGCTAAGGTTGTTCTATAGCCCCCTGTGCATGGGTCCCACCAGGAGGGAGCTGGACTCCCAGGATTGCTGACACAGGCTTGCAGGCTGATAGGAGAGAGAAGCTCCAGCCAGAGACAGCAAGACCAACAAACACCAAAGATAACCAAACGGTGAAAGACAAGTGCAAGAATCTTACCAACAGAAACCAAGGCTACATGGCATCATCAGAAACCAGTTTTCCCACCACATCGGAAAAGTTGGATACCCCCAACACACCGGAAAAGCAAGATCTGGATTTAAAATCACATCTCATGATGCCAATTGAGGACTTCAAGAAGAACATAAATAACTCCCTTAAAGAAATACAGAACACAGGTAAAGAGGTAGAAACCCTTCAAGAGTAAACACAAAAATCCCTTAAAGAATTACAGGAAAACATAACCAAACAGGTGAAGGAATTGAACAAAACCATCCAGAATCTAAAAATGGAAGTAGAAACAATAATGAAATAACAAAGGGAGATAACTTTGGAGATAGAAAGCCTTGGAAAGAAGGCGGGAGGCATAGATGCAAGCATCACCAACAGAATACAAGAGATAGAAGAGAGAAAGTACCATAGAAAACATTGACACAACAGTGATCATACCTGTTTTATGTGGAAGTCCTTGATCCACTTGGATTTAAGTTTCATACAAGGAGATAAGAATGTATAGATTTTCATTCTTCTACATGATAACCACCAGTTGAGCCAGCACCATTTGTTGAAAATGTTGTTTTTCCCCCCACTGGATGGTTTTAGCCCCTTTGTCATACATCAAATGACTATAGGTGTGTGGGTTTATATCTGGGTCTTCAATTCTATTTCATTGATCTACCTGCCTGTCACTGTACCAACACCATGGAGTTTTTATCATGATTGCTCTATCCAACAGCTTGAAGTCAGGGATGGTTATTTTCCCAGAAGTTCTTTTATTGTTGAGAATAGTTTTAGCTATCCTTGGTTTTTTGTTATTTCAGATGAATTTGCAAATTGCTCTTTCTAACTCTATGAACAATTGAGTTGGAATTTTTTTTATTGAAATCCATTATTTTAATTTTTTTATTTATTGATATATTTATTTACATTTCAAATGATTTCCCCTTTTCTGGACCCCCACTCCCCGAAAGTCCCATCAGTCCCCTTCCCTCCCCCTGTTTTCCCACCCAACCCTTCCCACTTCCCTGTTCTGATTTTGTTCTATACTTCTTCACTTAGTCTTTCCAGAACAAGGGGCCACTCCTCCGTTTTTCTTGTACCTCATTTGATGTGTGGATTATGTTTTGGGTATTCCAGTTTTCTAGGTTAATAACCACTTATTAGTGAGTGCATACCATGATTTATCTTTTGAGTCTGGGTTACCTCACTTAGTATGATGTTCTCCAGCTCCATCCATTTGCCTAAGAATTTCATGAATTCATTGTTTCTTTTTTTTCTATTTTTTTTAATTTATTGATATATTTATTTACATTTCAAATGATTTCCCCTTTTCTGGACCCCCACTCCCTGAAAGTCCCATCAGTCCCCTTCCCTCCCCCTGTTTTCCCACCCAACCCTTCCCACTTCCCTGTTCTGATTGTGCTCTATACTGCTTCACTGAGTCTTTTCAGAACAAGTGGCCACTCCTCCGTTCTTCTTGTACCTCATTTGATGTGTGGATTATGTTTTGGGTATTCCAGTTTTCTAGGTTAATATCCACTTATTAGTGAGTGCATACCATGATTCATCTTTTGAGTCTGGGTTACCTCACTTAGTATGATATTCTCCAGCTCCATTCATTTGCCTAAGAATTTCATGAATTCATTGTTTCTAATGGATGAATAGTACTCCATTGTGTATATATACTACATTTTTTGCATCCACTCTTCTGTTGAGGGATACCTGGGTTCTTTCCAACTTCTGGCAATTATAAGTAGGGCTGCTATGAACATAGTGGAACATGTATCCTTATTACATGATGGGGAATCTTTTGGGTATATGCCCAGGAGTGGTATAGCAGGATCTTCTGGAAGTGAGGTGCCCAGTTTTCGGAGGAACCACCAAACTGATTTCCAGAGTGGTTGTACCAATTTGCAACCCCACCAGCAGTGGAGGAGTGTTCCTCTTTCTCCACATCCTCTCCAACACCTGCTGTCTCCTGAATTTTTAATCTTAGCCATTCTGACTGGTGTAAGGTGAAATCTCAGGGTTGTTTTGATTTGCATTTCCCTAATGACTAATGAAGTTGAGCATTTTTTAAGGTGTTTCTCTGCCATCCGAAGTTCTTCAGGTGAGAATTCTTTGTTTAACTCTGTACCCCATTTTTTAATAGGGTTGTTTGGTTTTCTGGAGTCTAACTTCTTGAGTTCTTTATATATATTGGATATTAGCCCTCCATCTGATGTAGGATTGGTGAAGATCTTTTCCCAATTTGTTGGTTGCCGATTGGCCCTTTTGATGGTGTCCTTTGCCGTACAGAAACTTTGTAATTTTATGAGGTCCCATTTGTCAATTCTTGATCTTAGAGCATATGCTATTGGTGTTCTGTTCAGAAACTTTCTCCCTATACCGATGTCCTCAAGGGTCTTCCCCAGTTTCTTTTCTATTAGCTTCAGAGTGTCTGGCTTTATGTGGAGGTCCTTGATCCATTTGGATTTGAGCTTAGTACAAGGAGACAAGGATGGATCAATTCCCATTCTTCTGCATGCTGACCTCCAGTTGAACCAGCAACATTTGTTGAAAAGGCTATCTTTTTTCCATTGGATGTTTTCAGCCCCTTTGTCGAGGATCAAGTGGCCATAGGTGTGTGGGTTCATTTCTGGATCTTCAAACCTGTTCCAATGATCTGCCTGCCGGTCACTGTACTAATACCATGCAGTTTTTTAACACTATTGCTCTGTAGTATTGCTTGAGGTCAGGGATACTGATTTCCCCAGAATTTCTTTTGTTGCTGAGAATAGTTTTAGCTATCCTAGGTTTTTTGTTATTCCAGATGAATTTGAGAATTGCTCTTTCTAACTCTGTGAAGAATTGAGTTGGGATTTTGATGGGTATTGCATTGAATCTGTATATTGCTTTTGGCAAAATGGCCATTTTAGCTATATTGATCCTGCCGATCCATGAGCATGGGAGGTTTTCCCATTTTTTTGAGGTCTTCTTCCATTTCCTTCTTCAGAGTCTTGAAGTTCTTGTCATACAGATCTTTCACATGTTTGGTAAGAGTCACCCCAAGGTACTTTATACTGTTTGTGGCTATTGTGAAGGGGGTCATTTCACTAATTTCTTTCTCAGCCTGCTTATCCTTTGAGTATAGGAAGGCCACTGATTTGCTTGAGTTGATTTTATAACCTGCTACTTTGCTGAAGTTGTTTATCAGCTGTAGGAGTTCTCTAGTGGAGTTTTTTGGGTCACTTAGATAGACTATCATGTCATCTGCAAATAATGATAGTTTGACTTCTTCCTTTCCAATTTGTATCCCTTTGACCTCCTTATGTTGTCTAATTGCCCGAGCTAGTACCTCAAGTACAATATTGAAAAGATAAGGAGAAAGGGGGCAGCCCTGTCTAGTCCCTGATTTTAGTGGGATTGCCTCAAGTTTCTCTCCATTTAGTTTGATGCTGGCTACCGGTTTGCTGTATATTGCTTTAACGATGTTTAGGTATGGGCCTTGAATTCCTGTTCTTTCCAAGACTTTAAGCATGAAAGGATGCTGAATTTTGTCAAATACTTTTTCAGCATCCAATGAAATGACCATGTGTTTTTTTTCTTTGAGTTTGTTTATGTAGTGGATTGCATTGATGGATTTCCGTATATTGAACCAACCCTGCATCCCTGGGATAAAGCCTACTTGATCATGGTGGATGATCGTTTTGATGTGTTCTTGGATTTGGTTGGCAAGAATTTTATTGAGTATTTTTGCATCGATGTTCATAAGGGAGATTGGTCTGAAGTTTTCGCTCTTTGTTGGGTCTTTGTGTGGTTTTGGTATCAGCGTAATTTTGGCTTCGTAGAAGGAATTGGGTAGGGTTCCTTCTGTTTCTATTTTGTGGAATAGTTTGAAGAGTATTGGTGTTAGGCCTTCTTTGAAGGTCTGATAGAATTCTTCACTGAAACCATCTGGTCCTGTGCTTTTTTTGGTTGGAAGACTTTCTATGACTCCTTCTATTTCTTTAGGGGTTATGGGACTGTTTAGATGATCTATTTGGTCCTGATTTAATTTTGGTATTTGGTATCTGTCTAGGAAATTGTCCATTTCCTCCAGATTCTCCAGTTGTGTTGAGTATAGGCTTTTGTAGTAGGATCTGATGATTTTTTGGATTTCCTCAGTTTCTGTTGTAATATCTCCCTTTTCATTTCTAATTTTGTTAATTTGGATACTTTATCTGTGCCCTTTGGTCAGTCTGGCTAAGGGTTTATCTATCTTGTTGATTTTCTCAAAGAACCAGCTCCTGGACTCCTTGATTCTTTGTATGGTTCTCTTTGTTTCCACTTGATTGATTTCAGCCCTGAGTTTGATGATTTCCTGTCTTCTACTCCTCCTGGTTGAAATAGCTTCTTTTTGTTCCAGGGCTTTCAGGTGTGTCATTAAGCTGCTGGTATATGCTCTCTCCATTTTCTTTTTGGAGGCACTCAGGGTTATGAGTTTTCCTCTTAGCACTGCTTTCATTGTGTCCCAAAGATTTGGGTATGTTGTGCCTTCATTTTCATTAAATTCTAAAAAGTCTCTGATTTCTTTCTTTATTTCTTCTTTGGCCAAGGTGTCATTGAGTAGAGTATTGTTCAGCCTCCATGTGTATGTGGGCTTTCTGTTGTTTTTATTGCTATTGAAAACCACTCTTACACCATAGTGATCTGATAGGAGGCATGGGATTAGTTCGATCTTCTTGTATTTGTTGAGGTCTGTCTTGTGACCAATTATATGGTCAATTTTGGAGAAGGTACCATGAGGTGATGAGAAAAAGGTATATTCTTTTGCTTTAGGGTGAAATGTTCTATAAATATCAGTCAAATCCAATTGGTCCAAAGCTTCAATTAGTTTTACTGTGTCCCTGTTTAGTTTCTGTTTTCCTGATCGGTCCATTGAGGAGCGTGGAGTGTTGAAGTCCCCCACAATTATTGTGTGCAATGTGTGCTTTGAGCTTTAGTAAAGTTTCTTTTACGAATGAGGGTGCCCTTGCATTTGGCACATAGATGTTCAGAATTGAAAGTTCTTCTTGGTAGATTTTTCCTTTGACCAGCAAAAAGTGTCCCTCAGTATCTCTTTTGATGACTTTAGGTTGAAAGTCAATTTTATCTGATATTAGAATGGCTACTCCGGCTCGTTTCCCGAGACCATTGGCTTGTAAAATTGTCTTCCAGCCTTTTACTCTAAGGTAGTTTTTGTCTTTGACATTTAGGTGTGTTTCCTGTATGCAGCAAAATGTAGGGTCCTGTTTCCTTATCCAGTCTGTTAGTCTATGTCTTTTTATTGGGGAATTGAGTCCGTTGATGTTAAGAGATATTAAGGAATAGAGATTATTACTTCCTGTCATTTTTGATGTTATTTTTATATTTGAGTGATTATCTTCTTTTGGGTTTGATGAAGGAAGGTTACTATCTTACTTTTTCCAGGGTGTAGTTTCCCTCCTTGTATTGGAGTTTTCCTCCTATTATTCTTTGTAGAGCTGGGCTTGTGGAAAGATATTGTATAAATTTGGTTTTGTCATGGAATGTCTTGGTTTCTCCATCTATTGTGATTGAGAGTTTTGCTGGGTATAGTAGTCTTGGCTGACATTTGTGTTCTCTTAGAGTCTGCATGAGATCTGCCCAGGATCTTCTAGCTTTCATGGTCTCTGGTGAGAAGTCTGGTGTGATTCTGATAGGTCTTACTTTATATGTTACTTGGCCTTTTTCTCTTACTGCCTTTAATATTCTTTCTTTGTTTAGTGCATTTGGGGTTTTAATTATTATGTGGCAAGAGGTATTTCTGCTCAGATCCAGTCTGTTTGGAGTTCTGTAGGCTTCTTGTATATTCATAGGCATCTCTCTCTCTTTAAGTTGGGAAAGTTTTCTTCCATAATTTTGTTAAAGATATTTGCTGGCCCTTTCAGTTGTAAATCTTCACTCTCATCTATACCTATAATCCTTAGGTTTGGTCTTCTCATTGTATCCTGGATTTCCTGGATGTTCTGGGATACAAGCTTTTTGCATTTTGCATTTTCTTTGACTGTTGAGTCAATGGTTTCTATGGTATCTTCGGCATCTGAAACTCTCTCTTCCATCTCTTGTATTCTCTTGTTTATATTTGCATCTATGGCCCCTGATTTCTTCTCAAGGTTTTCTATCTTCAAAGTTGTCTTCCTTTGTGATTTCTTAGTTGTTTCTACTTCTGTTTTTAGATCCAGGATGGTTTTGCTCAGTTCCATCATTTGTTTGTTTGTGTTTTCCTGTAATTCTTTAAGAGATTTTTGTGTTTCCTCTTTCATGACTTCTGCCTCTTGACTCAAGTTCTCCTGCATTTCTTTAAGTTTTTTTTTTTTTTTTTTTTTTTTTTTTTTTTTTTTTTTTTTGCCTTTCTTCTTTATTGGCTTCTATCTCTTGAGCCTTATTCTCCTGCATTTCTTTAAGTGATTTTTCTGTTTCCATTATATGGGTTTCTAGCTTATTCATGTTCCCCTGTATTTCTTTAAGAGATTCATTTATGTCCTTTTTGTGTTCTTCTAGCAGCATCATGATCAGTGATTTTAAATCCAAATCTTGTTTCTCTGGTGTGTTGGTATAACCAGGACTTGCTGATGTTGGAGAGTTTGGTTCAGATGCTGCCATATTGCCTAGATTTCTGTTAGTAGCGTTCCTGCGTTTGCCCTTTGCCATCTTGTTCTCTGGAGTTAGTTGGTCTTGTCCCTGGCTGGTGTTTGGGTCTCCTGAGGGGCTCTGGGGCTATTACTGCAACACTATATGGCTGGGTTTCCCCTGTAGCAGATTGCTGATGTGCTGTCCTCCTCTTGGGTGCCCTTGCAGCTCTAGTGTGCTTTGCCCCAGATTGTGTCTGTGAACCAGATGGAGCCCGTGTACACCCCCAGGGAGCGCAGACGGTGTATGCTGCTGGCACCTTCCCTGCGTGCTGATCACTCTGCTGGGCAGCTGATCCCCCAACCGGGCTGGTGCACACAAGGTTAGCCTGGCCGCCCGGGCCCTGGGTCCAGGCAAAAGCCTGGGAGGCCAAGGTCCGAGCAAAGTTCCCCTCTTTGACCGTCAACAGGGTCTGCCAGGTGACCAGGATGGCAGGTGGGCGTGCTCGCGCTCCTCGAAAGTGCCGGGAGAGTCTGCTGGGCTAACAACCTCCTGGGTGGGTTGACACACAGATGGCCCACCAAGCCGCCCAGTTCTTGGGGTCAGTCCAGGGCCTGTTGGAGCCTAGACCCCCGCTTTGTTAGCCTCTGGCTATGCTTGTTAGCCAGCTCTGCCCGCCAGAGCTCTCTGGCATCCTGTAGGCAAAATGGCGGCATGCGTGCCGGCCCGGGAAAAAAACCTCCTGGCTGGGTTGGCACCCCGATGGCCCCCCGAACAGCCCAGGGCCTGGGTGCAGGCTAACACCCGTCGGGCTCAGACCCCTGCGATGTTGGCCTCGGGTTATGTTTGTGTACCTCAGTCTGTCCGATCTCTCTGGAGTCCGAAACCAAGATGGAGGTGAGCCTCTCCTGACTGGCGGGAGGCCGAATTCTGAAGTGGCTTCCGTGCAGCAAAAGGCACCGCAAATCCGCAGCTGCTTGCAACCCGGCTGGCCAGCGAAGGTCAGTGGTCATGGGCGCAGGGCCTAACTGGACCCTGTGTCGCCTTGGTTCCACTGCTGATGGCCCTTCAGCTGGACCAGCCACTGCTGCACTGCCAACACCGGCGCCGCCGCCCGAGTCCCGAGTTGGAATTTTTATGGGGATTGCATTGAATCTGTAGATTGCTTTCAGCAAGATGGCCATTTTTTTTTAATGTATTAATCCTACTAATCCATGAGCATGGGAGATCTTTCCATCTTCTGAGATCTTTTTCAATTTCTTTCATCAGAGACTGGAAGTTCTTGTCATACAGATCTTTCACTTGCTTAGTTAGAGTCACACCTTAAGGTATTTTACATTATTTGTGACTATTGTAAAGGGTGTTGTACCCCCCACCCTGCCCCTGTCTGGACTGGACCTCCTTTTCCTCATGCTCTTCTCCATTCTGTCCCTGAAGTTCCTTCAGACAGGAACAGTTCTGAGTCAGAGCTTTTGACTATGGGATGGCAACACCATCCCTCTGCTTGATGTTCTGTCCCTCTACTGGAGATGGACTCTATAAGTTCCCCCTCCCCAGTGTAAAGCACTTCCTCTAAGATCCCTCATCTTGAGTCCTGAGAGTCTCTCACCTCCCAGGTCTCTGGTACATTCTAGAGGGTTCCCCACCACCTACCTCCTAAGGTTGCCTAGTTCCATTCTTTTTGCTAAAATGGATATTTTTAAAGAAAAGAGTTACATAATGAAATGAAAGAACACTATTTGGTGTGCATGTTGTGTTGTTGTTGTTGTTTGCTTGTTTGTTTGTTTGAGACTGGGTCTCACTGTGTAGCCCTGAGTATCCTAGGAATCACTCTGCAGACCAGGTTGGGCTCAGACTCAAAGAGATCCTTCTGGCTCTGGCTCCTCAGTGCTGCGATCAAAGGTGGGCATCTCTACACCCAGCCAGTATGTTCTTTCTTGTTTGTTGCTAATGGCTCTGATCTTTAGCTTTGGGTATAAAACCTAAAATAAGCTTTCAGTCTGCAACTAAACCCCAGGGCAGATCTTGTGTTACAACCACACCACCCGCGCCCCCTGCCAGTCACAATCAGGCTCACAGGCTCACAGGAGGGGCAGGCTCCAGTCAAAGATGGCAAAGCCAGTTAACACCAGAGATAACCATATGGCAAGAGGCATGTGTAAGAACATAAGCAACAGAAACCAATGCCACTTGGCACCATCAGAACCCAGTTCTCCCACCACAGCAAACCAACTGTTGCCTTCTGTACTGTGCTGAGACAAGAACACCTGTCCCCTATATCTTAATTATAATACCAATTCATCTCCTAAACTCATAGGGTGTCCTCTACTAAACTGAGAAAACTGACTGGGAAGTAATGAAGCTTGAACTTGGACTGAGTTCAAATGAGTCTTCTCCTCTGTAGGGGCAGATTCAATGACGATGACTGTTGATATTAATCCTTTAAAGTATGTTGAGTCTTTTCTCCTTTGCTTATTATTGAGTATATCCTTCTCAGCTGTGAGTCCCAGAACCAGAGAAACAACTTTTGAACAGCTTTTAATATGCAGTACTAGCTGGAGCACAATGTTCTTTGGAGCTGAAGTTGTATGAAAAATAAAATATCAATGTCCAGGATGCCACTATTTTCCCCACAACCAGGCATGCTGGGCCCAGAAATCAAGGAATAGAAATAATAATGGCACATATTCCATGCTATCCTTAGTGGCTGAACAAAAATAACCTAAAGGATCAAATGGGAAAAAAAACTTCCACTCAAATCCAACCATTTATTTATTGACCTTGAACTTAAGACCAGTACCTGGCATTTGGGGTGCTTGTGCCCCTGAGTCAAAGAGAACTACTATATTGTTTGAAAATTGATCTTGATTTTCAGAATGACCTTGGTATAGTCCATATCAAAGAAGGAAGGGAAAAAGTGTCTGGAACACAGAACTATCGTTGAACATCTTCTAACCCTTAACATACTTTCACTAAAGAAAGTTGAAAAAGACAACAACCCAATTCAAGCAGGATTTTTGGCACCCCAGAACTTCAGAGGATAAAGGGTTGGGTTGCTCCATTATGCAAAGACAAGACAACCTATCAAGGGACCTTCTAAAAGCAAAGGGAGTGTGAAGAAGATAGTGAAGTCAATGGTTGTATATACTACTGTAACCTTGTGACCATAGAGAAAACAGAAGTATGTAAAGGTCAGTCATTTCACATTCTTGAAAATATGGTCATGTATATTAACATTTGTTCTTCCTTCCAACATCATTTGTATATAAATTAAGATATGTTAAGTTCTCTCATGTCACAATATGAAAGTCACAGAACACCAAGGAGAAGAGGGACCATGCCATGACTTTTACACTATTTTGGGGGTAAAGTTAGTGTATTTTTACACAGTTGGAAGAAGTGTGTCTGTTGTATTTCTTCCTTTTTTATTGCATACATGTACATTGCTAGGCCTTTATTTATTATGAGCAATTGCTAGCTGGTATGACTGTGTAAGTATTAAAAGTTGGGGGATCATTTGGACATGGCTAAGGAATACAATGGGCAACTGACTTATGACGGCTGGAAGGTTTCAGAAAGAATGGGTTTCAGGTTAGCATATCAGGTAGGACCGTTCAGAAAATAGCCTCCTCCTTATAGGTCAGGTAGCCCTCTACTGATGCTCTGATGTAGCTTGCTATCTTTTTCATTTCTGGTATATGAAATTTTATAAAGGTCTAACTTTATTAGAGTTGCTAGATTCTAGACGATAAGGGCAGTAACTTGTTTTCAAATATCCAGGACATTTGAGACTGTTTCTCACACATAATGGTTGCTTACTCTATTTTTTTTTGCACGCATTTCAACAAGTACTACTCAGTCTGTTGTATTTCTGATGGTCAAAAATAACCTCAGGGTAGTTGGATGTCCACCAAATCTATGTTTGCAGATTAAGTAGTTTCAAAGGGATGAATCATACCAAGTTAATAAGCGTGAAATGTCATGGTTGGCTTTTAAGTTCACCATGACTGTGGAGAATTACCCAGCCATTCAATTAAAAACTAGTTTAGTTCTGCTGTGAATAATGGCTATAATTAGTTGACTTCAGTTACAAGAGATGATTCTTGGTGGGCCTAATCTACTTTGCCTTGAACACAAAGCTCTAGAAACTAGAAGATGAGAGAAAGTGATGTAACCTGAGAACTCATGAAGAAAAATGTACTTTTTATTCAGGGAAAGTTAATGCAGACAACAGACCTGCAAATATGGAAGACTAAGTATGTGATGTTTAATCAATGAAAATGGTGTTAGCTCATAATAGCAAACTGGACATCCACATAACAACAGAGAAAGAAAGACAAGGGAGTAGGGTAGGCAGGTGGTGGGGAGAAAGGTGGTCAGAAATGAGGAGGACGTTGACACACAAGCAGGCAGGAGATAGCTGGAAAGACAAAGCAGTGGGGAATCTAGAGGCAGGGATATGGAAGAATCCACAGAAGGCAGGTAGAAAGGGCCTTTGAGACAACCAAAGCGAGGAAGAGGATAGACTAGCAAGGGGTGGGAGTGAAAGACTGGGAGACGGAATGGCAACCAGCAGGCACTTGGAGCCTGTATGATACTCACCCTCTTTAGTATTACTGGAGGTTTCTGAGACACAAATGGAGCCATTCTTGGACTTTGACAGAAACCATGATATAGAGACAGAGACTCTGGTGGGATCTGGGAGCAGCTCAAAGCAGAGCAAGGTCAAAGTCATCTCACTCCTCTCCTTCATGATAAATTGTTTTTCCATTACATTTCCTAGACCAAAAAGAGGCAACAAAGGGAGAAATGGTCTCAAGCATTGTGTAGATTTTAGCAGAGCCTGGGCCTGGAGCCCAGCTCAGAGCTGAAGGTTTGAGGCTCTGTGATGGACTCACCCAGGATGCATTCCTTACATGTCACACCTATTTGACCCTTGACCTTGATTTACACACTCCCATATTTTGGCAAAACCTCCTTTTATCTTCCTCCTGGTGTTGACTCTAATCCCAATCTAAACAAATGTAACACTTACCATTTTATGACTTGGTGTTTAGTTGACTTACTTCTCCCACTATGAGCTCCTGACTTCCCAGTATGGAAGAGTAGGCCATACTCTTAAGGATCACAATCCACTAGGACAATTTTTTATTTTTATTTCATCATTTTTTATTTTTATAATCATCAGAGAGAAATCAGGTGTCAATGTAGAAGCTCCTGAAGAAGGCATTGGGTTAGGGATCCTAAGGAAGATGCTGCATTTAGTTTCCCACTCCGTCCTCAGGCTCCACCCCTCATCTCTTATCCAACAAGCATGAAGAACTTTCTAAGTCTACTGAAGAGATGTCCTGTGTGTCATCATCAGTTTGTTCTTCTGGATTCCTCTGATTTCCCTGGCCATTTTCCTCTAAATTAACTTTCTATGTCCTTGACAGTTTCCGGATGCTGCAGCAGCATCCATGGCCTCTATTGACTGCTGCCCCATCTTTAACTTACCCTGCTATAATTCATACCTCAGCTCATGTTGAGATCATGAGAATGCCTTCCCCTGCCCCCTTCCTGAACCTCCTAAAGTATCAGGCCAATGAGTAGGTGGGCCTCATCCTACTGCTTGCTATCCCTTTATATCCGGTGTACTCAGGACACTATCAGTATTTTCTTTAAAAACATGCCATAGTTCAGGGCCCAGGACAGTGCCAGGAACTGGAACATTTCACAGACCACTCAGTAAATGAAGGAGTGTAAGGATGAAGAAAAGATGCTGTCTGTCCCAAGTGCAGATGCTTGATTCTTACAATACCTTTCTGTTTTTGTAATTGAACCACTGGAAGATAGATTTCTATGTTCTATCTTTTATCACAGAACAGGGCACAGGAACAAGACCTTTAATTCTTCCTATTTGAATTAAGTTACAAAACAAACTGTATTGGAACACACTGAAAGTACCCGTTGGTCCTTCCACAGAGTAGATTTACTTGCACCTCACTGTTCTCTGGTTTCAGCAACCTTATTCAAAGTTATAGCCTAGGAGGAAGTACTCAGCTCTTGGGTAGACCAAATCTAGGAACCGGTTTAGGAATAAAGAATTGCCTTAAAACTTGGTTTAGTGAGGTAGATTCTAAGTTTAAGAAATTTACATGATAAAAATTCTCACCATTCTTGTTGTCAGTAATAAAAAAGAATTGTGGCAATTTGTATTCAAATGTGTATTCCCCAGCAGCTTTTTGAAATTGTTTGTCTCTAGAACTTTTGGGTAAATTTAAAGTGTGCCTATCAACACTCCTCCACTGCTGGTGGGGACGCAAATTGGTACAACCACTCTTGTAATCTGTCTGGAGGTTCCTCAGAAAACTGGGCACATCACTTTCGGAGGACCCTGCTATACAACTCCTGGGCATATACACAGAGGATTCCCCACCATGTAATAAGGATACGTGCTCCACTATGTTCATAGCAGCCTTATTTATAATAGCCAGAAGCTGGAAAGAACCCAGGTATCCCTCAACAGAAGAATGGATGCAAAAAATGTGGTATATTTACACAATGAAGTACTATTCAGCCATTAGAAACAATGATTTCATGAAATTCTTAGACAAATGGATGGAGCTGGAGAACATCATACTAAGTGAGGTAACCCAGTCTCAAAAGATCAATCATGGTATGCACTCGCTGATAAGTGAATATTAGCCTAGAAACTTGGAATACCTAAGACATAATCTACATATCAAATGATGTCCAAGAAGAACGGAGGAGTGGCCCCTGCTTCTGGACTGAATCAGTGCAGCAGTATAGGGTAATACCAGAACAGGGAAGTGGGAAGGGGTAGATGGGGGAACAGGGGGAGGGAAGAGGGCTTATGGGACTTGAGTGGGGATCCAGAAAAGGGAAAATCATTTGAAATTTAAATAAAAAATATATCGAATAAAATAATAATAATAATAATAATAATAATAATAATAATAAAGTGTGCCTATCAGAACTTTACAAATGCTACAGTTCAAATGAAAAAAAAATGGGTTTCCTCAGAGGAGGTTTACTGATCCTCTTTCTAATACCTTTTTTTTTTTTTTTGCCTGAATTTGCACTATATGGTAGAAAGTATAAATTACCTCATCTGTCTAATTTAGACAAATGGAAAAACTGTAAATAGGATATTAACATCAATATTCAGTCAATAAGCCTATCCTGAGAAAGTGCAGATATTGGGGGTGGGGCATGATGCACACTGATATCTAATTACCTGTCACACTCACTGCAATATTTCAAAGCATCAGAATGAACACTTAGACATGGAAGTTATCCAGAAAAGAAACCCAGTCTCAAGCCTCTCTTGCATGCTCTCACTCTGGCAAGCAGAAGGGCGTCCTGGGAATTAAGTGTCTTATCTTGATCTTCTCCAGGGACAATATCCCTACCCCCATCCTGTATCTGAGTCTTTTTCAACTTAATCGCTTACTCTGTCAAAGACATTGGTACACGAAGGCCAGACCAGTTTGGCTTTATTTTTAAAGGAATGGAAACAGACAGTGGAAACAAAATCTGAATGTTTATGGGTGACCAGGAAGGCATGGTTGGCTCTGTGGCCATCAGCAGGCATCTATAGATTATGTCACTCCAGAGAAAGGCATTCCTTAGATTATTCAAGCTCCCAACCACCTGGATATAGATCTGGAAACTCCTGAGGTAGAAGATTTACCAAAAGCTGGGGAAGAAATGGTCTTATTTACTGAGAGTGTGGATTCTTGGTGGAGATTCCTTGCATGCTAGAGACATACAACACCAAAGCAGACATCAGTTCTGTATTACAGCCCAATGACCATCCTCCAAGATTATGAGAAAATGACATAAACATCTAGACTTCCACCTGTGCTAGCAATCAGGGGTGGGTGCCTTAAGCAAGGCTGGGTCTTGTCTGAAATTAGAACTTAAGTTGGTGCTGGGATCAAATCAAATGGTTTATGAAGATAAGTGCTCAAGTTTCCTCACCCACTTAATATAACTTCTGGGAAGTCATTGACCTGTCCAGTTGAACACTGTCCTGGGAGCTGAAGACATACATTATGATGGTGGCCAGGGTTATCAAACTGACACACTGGAAAATCTCCAGAGAGTCACTGATGTTCTACTCCCATTTGCTCTGTTGTAGGACATTGAGCACTTCACTTGCCATAGAAGTCCTGGGCTATTAAGACTGCTCACTTCTGGGTGTCCCCATATTCCTGTGAGATTCCTCACTTCATAAAACAGACTTATTGACCAAGCCTGCTCAGTTAGTCAACAGGTTCTCCAGTGCAAGAGCAAGGATTAAAAAGAAAGAGACTAGACAAAACTGCAGCATGACAATTAGACAAAACCCCAGTCAATTCTGAGACTGAAGGGTGGGTTTAATAATTTCCAATCTACTTTTAAGCCAGTTTAATTACATGCAAGCATTAAGATCAATAGTAGTATAATGAGGAACAAGCATGACAGTAAACACAAAATTGTCAAGGCAATAACCAAAGTTCTGTGACAGTTGCTTCCAAGGGCTGTCAGAATGACCAAAATACCTAGGCCTACTTCCTTGTCGAAGCCCAGAATCTTGCCTGAAGTCTGCTTCTCTCATTCCACCCTAAGATTAAAATTCCCGCTGTAACCTACTTCCCTATCATGCCCTAAAGTCAGATTTCTGCTTGAAGCACTTGTCCATGGTCAATGTCAAGTTCCTTCCAGGCAGCACGGTACCCCAATAAGGCTCTCTACAATTTATAACAGGCTTAAAGGAGGCACTTGAAAAGTGATACTGTTTTCTCATGAAAACCTAGATAAACACAGGTTTTCTCAGCTAGTCATTGCTTTGAACTTAAGAAGTTATTATGAAACATATTTGGTTAGTTCAAAAAACACTGGCGTTTGTTTTGCAGGAGGGAGGAGATCAGGGCCACTTTTGTTGTTCTGACAGTTGAGTTAAGCTAAACAGACAGGAAGGACCTCATCGGAGGGAACAGAAGCTTACAAACTTACACTGGCAGAACATGACTTCAGAGAGCAACACCCATTTATTTTTCATTGGGCAGGCATTTGCAAAACATGTGCTGGGAAGAAAATCAAAGTAGGTGCTAGAGAGGTGGTCTAATCTCTAAGAGTGATTACTGCTCTTCCAGAGACCCAAGTTCAGTTCCCAGCACACACATCAAGAGGCTCACAGACCCTTCTAACTACAGCTCCAAGGGCATCTGATATTTCTGGGTTTTGTAGGCATCTGCACACATGAGTGTGCACATGTAAACTTACATACCTACATAAGTAAAAATAATGAAAATAAATCTTAAAAATTCAGAGTCATATGAAAGGTGATGCCTGGTTTGACTGTGAAAAACGGACCTGGTGTGCATTTCACTGCATGGGTATCCTGTGTCTATACAGAAGCCCTGGACCAAGAGTTGTAATGCTCGGATGATTATCATATTTTACTGCGTCAAATAATTTTTGTTGTTATTTGTGATTGTTTCGCTGGATATGGTTTTTAACAGTTGTTATGTTTTGTTTCTAACGTATAAAATCCCCTGCTTTAAAGCTATAAAATACACTCAGATTCAAACTGCCTCTGTGTTTGTTTCTGTTTGTCACCGCTGAATCCTTACCCACCTGAACTTCGAGGACCTTCATCCCAGGGACCCCATACCGGCTGGGGTGGTCTGTAGCAACTTACAAAGAAAGTGTTTGATTGGGGAGTTGCTTACAGTTTCAGAAGGTTAGTCTAGGTGGCAGGGGCTATGGCAGCAGGGCAGCAGGAGTGGTGCTGATCCACAGGAAGGCAGCTAGATGATGAATGGGAGGGGAGAAGAGGGAGGGATGGCACAGGCTTTAGAAACCTCAAAGCCCACCCACAGAGACACACCTTCTCCAAAAAGGCCACACCTACTTCAACAAGGCCACACTCCTAATCTTCCCCAAATAGTTCCATTTAAAGAGGACCAAAAATTCAAACATATTAGCCTATGGGGGTCATTCTCATTCAAACCACCATACATACCAATCCAGGTACCTTAATCAGGGTTTCTATTCCTGCACAAATCACCATGACCAAGAAGCAAGTTGGGGAGGAAAGGGTTTATTTAGCTTATACTTCCACATTGCTGTTCATCACCAAAGGAAGTCAGGACTGGAACTCAAGCACATCAGGAAGCAGGAGCTGATGCAGAGGCATGGAGGGATGTTCCTCACTGGCTTGCTTCCCCTGGCTTGTTCCGTCTGCTCTCTTATAGAACCCAAGACTACCAGCCCAAGGATGGCACCACCCACAATGAGCCCACACCCCTTGATCACCAACTGAGAAAATTCCCCACAGCTTGATCTCATGGAGACATTTCCTCACCTGAAGCTTCTTTCACTGTGATTACTCCAACCTGTGTCAAGTTGACACACAAAACCAGCCAATACACCAGGAAAACAAGAACCTGCCGGTATTATGCAATGTGGGTTCAGAAAGTGAGGAAGAAAGGAAAGGCTTCACAGGAAACTGGCATTAACCACAGCTGATGGCCTGGCTAAGGCCTTGGGCTGCCATGAATTCTGGGTAACTGTGGCAGACTGTGCCACGCCACTTCCCACTGCTCACCATCCCTGTGTTTCTGTGCTTACAGACGCCTTGTCTCAGGAAGACAGACTGCACACCAAACTACAAATGTCCCAGAACACAATGAGGACGAGTTGAGATACATACACTGTGTCCTCAATGATAAGTCATAAGACAGACCTCTAGCTTCTGCTAGGGGAGGTAAACCACCCACCTGCTCATGACCTGGGACAGCAAACAATTAGAGGTTTTACACATCAGTCAGTGTTAATATGATGTGTTTCTTCCATATTTGGAGTGATCACCTCATTTAAGACAGGAAGGAGGAAATTGATTCAGATCCACATAGCCATAATATATATTCAATATTTCACAAATATTATTTATGGACCTTAGTAAGATTGTAGCTTTGGGAGAGTGGGGAGCAAGGTGCAGGTTAACACTCAAGGTTTTACCACTCTTGGCAGTGTTCCAATTTTAAGGCATGTGTTCAAATTAGAAGAGTCTCTGTAGCTGGTAGTCGCTTTGACCTGCTCTCCCCAGTATCAATGTCACTCAATCAAGGTCATAGACTAACAATAAGGTTTATCTCCTATAGCTATAATAGCAGGCTCTCAGCAGCTGGTATAGTCCTCAGTACTTTGGGAGTTGTCACTAGGTAAATAAAACAATATTACCTTTAAGTCCAGTTCTTCAAGTAGGAATGATGGATTAAACAGCTACATGGACTGTAGTCTAGATCTATTCATGAAGCTCAGAGACTCCCACTGTCTGTGAGGATGTCATGTAGTGCAGACTCCTGCTATGTCTCTGGGATCTGAGCTTATGTCAGTAGATGATTTTTGTTGGTCCACCAATGAATCTTTACTCAAGAAATCTCCTTAGAACTTTACACATAGTAAATATCTGATTAGTGTCCAGGTATGGACTACATATGCTATAAATATACACATATTTGTTTATATTATGGTAAGGCGTTAATTAGGAGGACACTTGTATCCCTCTAAATTCACAACATTAAAATATAGCACTTAATACCTCAGAATGTCACATTAACACGAGGTAGAGACTTTATAGAGGTAATCAAAGTAAAGTTATATCCTGAGGTTTTTTTCTTCATTCATTTATTCACTTCCTATCTAGGTTGCAATCCACACTCTCTCCTCTCCTCCTACTCCTACCCTCACAAGCCCCTCCCCTCATTGCCTCCTCCCCTTCTCCTGAGAGAAGGGGAAGCTCCCTTTGGATACCAGCCTGCCCTGGGACATCAAGTGACAGTAGGACTAAGTGCATCCTCTCCCACTAAGGCCTAACCAGGCAGTTCAGCTTGAAGAAGGGGCTCCAATGGCAGGCAACAAAGTCACAGACAGATAAGAGTGGACTCTAACTCATTAAGATGATATTTTCATGAAAGAAGTTTTGTACACAGTAACAGGCACAGAGATAATACGTGAGGTGGTGTATATATTAAGATGATGGCCATTGACAAACTACAATGATAGGTCTACAACAGACACCTCCTCAGAGCCCACAAAAGAAACCACCTGCATAATCAGGTGGCCTGAAACTTCTGGTGTCCGCACTGAGGAGCAAGATATTCCTGTTGCTTTATCTGTGGCTTGTCAATGTGGCATTCCCAACATCTGGTACAATTTTATAAAGCTGTAAGCAATGTAGTGAGGAGGGAATGGTTGTTAGTAAAATCTAGCTCCTGAAGAATGAGGAAATGAAACTATGGTTAAATATGTTCTTGGGATTTCTTAACACACCACCAAGTGTATTCCACCATGTGTACAAACCGGAGTCCCCTGGTCTAAATATACTGGTGGCCAACACACTACTGAAGATACTTTAGTGAGAAGATCTTGCTCTAGCCCACAACTGCCATGCTACCAGGCATGTCTCTGAAGCAAATGTGTCTCCATATACACTGTCCACACACCAACCCTGCTCAGCCCATGGTGTTCTTCTCTCTGAATTCCCACAGCTTCCATGTAAGTTTTTATGCTGTGCTGGAAAACTTTGCTTCAAAAATCTATCAGTTGAGGATTTTCAGAGCCAACCATAAAGAATGGTTCACAGAATTCAACTCTTATTTTTATAGAAATGGGCAGGAGTTCATTATAGGAAAGTAAGTGAATGAGTCTTCATTAATATTTTTGTTACATGTAAGAACATATAATCATGAGCTATTAAAAAAATCCAGAAGAGAACAAAAGAATACTGTGGATGAGAGAAAGCCCCATAAAACCCAAGGACGGAATGCAGCCAGGATAAGTAAGCAAAATCCAAAGCAGGGACAGTGAGCCCTTAGGACTCTGAGTTTCTCCTTTCTTAATCACATTGATGTACTCATTCATCCTGCAAACATTCATTGAGGCCTCTAGAAACTGGTTACATAAACACAAATCAGCAGAAACACTTCCTGCACTGATGAAACCCAACCCCTGGACACACCACCATGTTGTGCTGTAGCAGTTCTATTCACAATAGCTAGAACATGGAAACGGCCAAATGTCTATTAACTGGTGAATGGATAATTGAAGTGTAGTACCTATATACAATGGGATTTTATCCAGCTTTAAAAAATGAAATTTGCAGATAAGTGACTAGAGTTGGAAATATTATAAAGAATGAGTTGACTAAACCCAGAAAGATAAATATTGCATGTTTTTACTCTTATGAAGACTCTAGGATTGAATCTTTATATTTGTGTGTTTAATTTGGAGGAATTGTAGAATCCAGAAAACCAAAACAGAATAATAGGTGGGAAAGAAAACCCCTTCCCACAAAAGGAAAAATCCTCAGGGAGGAAGAATAGAACACACGTGATATAAAGGGGCAGGAATACTGGGGAGTGAGGCTTAAGGGGAGAGAAAGATGGAGGGTAGGCAGAGAAGGGCGTTGGAGAAGAATAATCAATTCTTACGATATTTGAAAAAAGCCATATTGAAACCTATATTCTCCTCTCTCTCTCTCTCTCTCTCTCTCTCTCTCTCTCTCTCTCTCTCTGTGTGTGTGTGTGTGTGTGTGTGTGTGTGTGTGTTTAACTGGAGCTACCCTACACAGACGTTTATGCTCATTCCAGATGGTGTAGATAGCCAAATAAGAAGCTCAGTGCCAGGAGTGTGATACTTCCCTTCGAGTTATGACAGAGATGTCATAGAGACACACACACCCAAATAGTAGAAGCTATTGCCATTGTCCTTAGCTGCCCACCAGAACTTGATAGAAAGACCTTATAAAGACCTTGTTATTGATGACACCACACACACTAATCATGGCACAGGAAGAAATCCAATAGGTGTTGACCAAGAAGCTTCCTCGCTGCTGATTAGTTTCCATTGGACTGGAAGGTCCATGCAGGCTGTGGGGAAAGGGCTGAGCCAACAATGGATTGCCCAGCTGTTTTAGTGTTAGGAGCCAAACTATTCTGAGAATCAGAAGACAAGGAGTAATCATAAGCCAGGTTCCCTGACACATTGACAAGACAGGAGATAGTCATGAGAGACAGTCACAGTGAGAGGAATGTCCAACACGAGGCCCTGAGCCTCAGGATCATAGATCGTGAACACCTGGAGAGTGGTTGTTGTTTCTGTCTCTCTGTGATGATGGACAAGACCGGTTCCAAATGGTTTCACATGGGAGCCAAGTCTGAGCGTGCTGACAGAGGCAGACAAATGCTTTGGTGTCCCTGTCCCTTCCAACACAGAAGGTGGTGGCTTGCTTGCTTTCTCCCACTGTGTGGCATTCCCAGGATACCACAGCTTGCACTTTTGTTACACCATCATATTTACACACTAGAGTACTGGTGGCCAACACACTGCTGAAGATATTTCAGTGAGACAATCTCGCTGTAGCCCTAGTGACCATGCCAGGCATGCCTCTGAAGCAAGTGTGAATCCACATTCACAGTCCACGCACCACTGAGGCTCAGTGAGCAAGAAGGGATTATCTGAGATATGGCAATTGTCACATGCCCAGGGACACCTGCAAAGCTACTTTAGAGGGTAAACATCTCAGGGTACATGGTCAACATTCCTTTAACACACAAGATGAGGAATGTGGGTGCAGCTTGCATAATTCTCCAACACCTCCAACAGGTTTGGCGTGAGCTGAGAAGACTCTCAATAAAATCCTTCTCACTGGTGGGCTGGATTTGTTTGCACTGCTTTGGGTGAAATCGTGGGGTGGTGAAGAGATTCTCTGGCAGTACTGGTTCTTTCTTTGGAAGCTTTTCTTAAAATAAAAAAAAATGTTTTATTGGTTATTTTATTTGCATTGCAAATGTTATTCCTCTTCCTGGTTTCCCCTCTGCAAACCCCCATCCCCTCCTCCTTCCCCCCTGCTTCTATGAGGGTGCTCTCCTACCCACCCTCCCTCTTGCCTCACTGCCCTAGCATTCCCCTGCACTGGGGAATTAAGCCTTAATAGGACCAATTAATTAAGCCTTAATGGCCTCCCCTCCCATTGATTCCAGATAAAGCCATCCTCTGCTACGTATGTAGCTGGATCCATGGGTCTCTCCATGTGTACTCTTTGGTTGATGGTTTAGTCCCTGGGAGCTCTGAGGGGTCTCGTTGGTTAATATTGTTTTTCTTCCTACGGGCTTGCAATTCCCTTCAGCTCCTTCAGTCCTTCCTATAATTCCTCAATTGGGGTCTCTTTGGCAGCTTTTAACCCTCAGCTGATGTCAGCAAGCCTGGGAATAAACAGTTTGAGAAGCAGGTGGCACTCTGCTGACACAGAGCATGAGTGGGCCCTGGGTACTAGAACCCTGAGTTCTAGATGAAAGTTGTAGGTCTTGTATAGTTTTAGTAGGTGTGGAGTTCTGCAACCACTATCATGATTAGTGTCACATCTCCAAGGCTCACTTAGAGTGTGTAAAGTGACTCTCATTCTGACAAAAGTAACCATCTTAGAGGCCCGAGGCCAGCCTGTACCACCAACCCTGTCAGCAAGTTGAACAATTCCAGGAGGTTGACTGTTACACTATTCCAGAACTTATGGCCACTAAAACATCTCTTTGCTCTTTTTTTTTTTTTTTTTTTTTTTTTTGGTTTCTCAAGACAGGGTTTCTCTGTGTAGCCCTGACTGTCCCGGAACTCACTGTATAGACCAGGCTGGCCTCAAACTCAAAAATCCACCTGCCTCTGCCTCCCAAGTGTGCTGGGATTAAAGGCGTGTGCCACCACTGCCTTGCCCCTTTGCTCTTTTTTAAGAACATGGAACTGTTGTGAGATAGTTAACTAGTTGCTTTTTCAGCTTCTGTTAAGAAAGTGGAACTATTGTGAGATGGTTAACTAGCTGCTTATTCGGTTTCTGTAAACTTGCTTAATTGCCTCCGGCAAAAGATATGGCTTTGTACTTACATCTGCAGAAGTGAACCACACTCCTTCCAGGAATGAGGTAATCCTGTGAATCTGGCTTCTGCCTTTAAATGTCTTCTCACAGTTTCAGTCAGGGCAACCATCTCCAATCTGACCAAGAGGGTTGTGGTCGCTGCTTAAATAAAACTTATCTAATAAAAACTGAGTGAGCAGGTCATTGGTTGGCCATTCTCTCTGTCTCTGCTCCATTTTTGTCCCTGAACACGTGGTAGGCAGGACGCATTTTGGGAAGGTGTTGTGGGTAGATTGCTGTCCTTATCCCCCCACTGGGAGTCCTGGCTGCCTAAGGCCCACTTCAAGTTCCAAAGACACTGCTAAAAGTGTAGATTTATTTCTGGGTCTTTTTTTCCCTCATTAATTTATTTATTCATTTTTTATACCAAGACCAAGTTACTCCCCTCACACAGCTCCTGACTCCATTCCCCTGTCTTTTTTCTTCTCTGAGAAAGGGGAACCCTTCACTGCATATCACCTTACCCTGGCACATCAGGTCACTGTAGGACTAGGGGAATCCTCTCCTACTGAGGCTAGACAAGGCAGTCCAGGTAAGGAAATTGGATCCAGAAGTAGGCTCAGGGTTCAAAGACATCCCCAGCTCCAGTTGCAGGGGTAGAGGGATCCCAAATGAAGACCAAGCTGCACATCTGCTACATTTGTGCAGGTCGCCTAGGTCCAGCCAGTGTGTGCTCTTTGTTTGGTGGGTCAGTCTCTGAGAGCTTCCAGTGGTCCAGGTTACTTTACTCTGTTGGTCTTCTGGTAGAGTCTCTAGCTTCTTTGGTTCCCTCAATCCTTCCCCCAACTCTTCCACAGGATTTTCTGAGCTCCATCTAATGTTTAGCTATGGGTATTTTCATTGACTGCAGGGTGGGGCCTCTCAGAAGACATATATACTAGACTTCTGTCTGCAAGCATTACAGAGTAACATTAATAGTATCAGGGATTGGTTCTTGCCCATAGGATTGGACTCCAGTTGGGCCAGTCATTGGTTGGCCATTCCATGTCTTTCTTGTGCTCCACCTACCTATGGGAGGGAGAAGACTGAGAGCAGAGCCTGAATCCGAGTTCCGAGTTGATGAACTGGCAAATAATGTGACAGTGGTAATGGCCCTAATGCTGTCATTTTCCTTCTCCACTTTTCTCCAGAAATTTAATTAGTACCTTCTATATGCTGAAAATGATGGTAACTAGTTCACAGGGACAAAAAAATTGTTATGAACCTTGGATCTATGCAATTTATAGTCCAGTTTACCATGAGTTTAATACATGTAGCTCATTAGTATTAAAATTTTCTCCTTAATCAAAACTCCTTTCTAGAGGGAATTTTTTTCAAGAAAAGATGCATTAAGAGTTCAAGATGGATTTTCTCTCCAGTGACTGTCCAAGGCAGGTCTGGCCAGGAGTGAATGGGGCACAGGAATGGTGGAGCAGCTGGGACAGGATCTGTCTGAGCACCATCTGCACATGGGAGCTAAACCTTCTGTGTAGGGGTCCTACTCCCGGGCTTGAAAGTGAGATCTCCATTTTTTTCCTCCAGTGACTGTCCAAGGTGGGTCCATCCAGGAGCACACAGGGAACAGGAATGGTGGAGCAGCTGGGACAGTATCCTTCTGGGAACCATATGCACCCAAGAGCTAGGGCTGTCCCACAGCCCGCTCTTCACAGGTCCTGCCAGGAGAGAGCTGGTCTCCCTGGAGTACTATCACAGGCTTACAGGCCCACAGGATAGACAAGCTCCAGCCAGAGACAAGACCAACTAACACCAGAGATAACCAGATGGTGAAAGGCAAGTGCAAGAACCTTACCAACAGAAACCAAGGGTACACAGCATCATCAGAACCCAGTTCTCCCACCATAGCAAGTCCTGGATAAAATTCTCAAAAACTGAATCCAAGAACACATCAAAATAATCATACATCATGATCAAGTAGGCTTCATCCCAGGGATGCAGGGATGGTTCAATATACAGAAATCCATCAATATAATCTACTACATAAACAAACTCAAAGAAAAAAAACCACATGGTTATTTCATTATATGTTGGGAAAACAGTTGACAAAATCCAACACCCCTTTATGATAAGTCTTGGAAAGATCAGGAATTTAAGGCCCATACCTAAACAGAGTAAAACCAATGTACAGCAAACCAGTAGCCAACATCAAACTAAATGGAGAGAAACTTGAAGCAATCCCACTAAAATCACGGACTAGACAAAGCTGTCCACTCTCTCCTTATCTATACAACATAGTACTTTAAGTTCTAGCTAGAGCAATTAAACAACAAAAGGAGGTCAAAAGGATACAAATGGAAGAAAGAAGTCAAACTATTACTATTTGCAGATGATATGATAGTATACTTAAGTGACCCCAAAAGTTCCACCAGAGAATTCCTAAAGCTGATAAACAACTTCAGCAAAGTGGCTGAATATAAAATTAACTCAAACAAATCAGTAGCCTTCCTATACTGAAAGGATAAACAGGCTGAGAAAGAAATTAGGGAAATAACATGCTTCACTATAGTAACAAATAATATAAAATACCTTGGTGTGACTCTAACTAAGCAAGTGAAGGATCTCTATGAAAAGAACTTCAAGTCTCTGAAGAAAGAAATTCAAGAAGATCTCAGAAGATTGAAAGACCTCCCATACTAATGGATTGGTAGGATTAATATAGTAAAAATGGCCATCTTGCCAAAAGCAATCTACAGATTCAATGCAATCCCCATAAAAATTTCAACTCAATTGTTCATAGAGTTAGAAAGAGAGACTTGCAAATTCGTCTGGAATAACAAAAAACCCAGGATAGCAAAAACTGTTCTCAGCAATAAAAGAACTGGCAGAATCACCATCCCTGACCTCAAGCTGTACTACAGAGTATAGCTTGTACTAAACATGATAAAAACTGCATAGTATCGGTACAGTGACAGGCATGTAGATCAACGGAATAGAATTGAAGGCCCAGAAATGAACCCACATTCCTATGATCACTTGATCTTTGACAAAGGAGCTAAAACCAACCAGTGGAAAAAAGACAGCATTTTCAATAAATGGCTCTGGCTCAACTTGTGGTTAGCATGTAGAAGAATGAAAATTGATCCATTCTTATCTCCTTGTACAAAGCTCATGTCCAAGTGGATCAAGGACAAAAAACCAGATACACTGAAACTAATAGAAAAGAAAGTGGGAAAGAGCCTTGAGCACATAGCTACAGGAGAAATTTTCCTGAAGAGAAGACCAATAGCTATGCTCTAAGATCAAAAAATGACAAATGGCATCTCATAAAATTGCAAAGTTTCTGTAAGGTAAAGGACACTGTCAATAGGACAAGACAGCAACCAAGAAATTGGGAAAAGATCTACATCTGATAGAGGACTAATATCCACTATATACAAATAACTCAAGAAGTTAGACTCCTGAGAACCAAATAACCCTATTAAAAATGGGGTACAGATGTTTTCCCTATCTGTTGTGTTGCCATTTTGTCCTATTGACAGTGTCCTTTGCCTCACAGAGGAGTTGCAGTTTCATGAGGTCACATCTGTCGATTTTTGTTCTTAGAGCATAAGCCATTGGTGTTCTGTTGAGGAAATTTCCCCCTATGCCCATGTGTTCAAGGTCCTTCCCCACTTTCTCCTCTATAAGCTTCAGTGTATCTCATGAAGGTCCTTGATCCACTTGGACTTGAGCTTTGTACAAGGTGATAAGAATGGGTCAATTTGCATTTTTCTACATGTTGACCTTCAGTTGATCCAACAACATTTGTTAAAAATACTGTCTTTTTTCTACAGGATGTTTTTAGCGTCTTTGTCAAATATCAAGTAACTGTAGGTGTGGGATTCATTTTTGGGTCTTCAATTCTATTCCAAAGGTCTTTACCAATTCTACATCCAATCCAGGGCTAATATACTATGTATAGAAAGAACTCAAGAAGTTAGACTCCAGAGAGTCGAATAACCCTATTTAAAAATGAGATATAGAACTAAACAGAGAATTCTTGACTGAGGAAACTCTAATGACTGTGAAGCACCTAATGAAATGTTCAACACTCTTAGTTATCAGGGAAATGCAAATCGAAACAACCCTGAGATTCCACCTCACGCCAGTCAGAATGACTAAGAGGAAAATTTCAGGGGACAGCAGATACTAGAGAGGATGTGCAGAAAGAGGAACACTCCTTCATTGCTGATGGGATTGCAAGCTGGTAGAACCACTCTGGAAATCAGTTTGGAAGTTCCTCAGAAAATTAGGCATGGTACTACCTGAGGACTCAGTTATATCACTCCTGGGCATATACCCAGAAGATACTCCAACATGTAATAAGGATACATGCTCCACTATATTCACAGCAGCCTTATTTATAGTAGCCAGAAGCTGGAAAGAACCCAGATGTCCATCAACAGAGGAATGGATACAGAAAATGTGGTATATTTACATAGTACATAATGGACTACTATTCAGCTATTAAGAAAAATGAGCTCATGAAATTCTTAGGCAAATGGATGGAACTAGAAAGTGTCATCCTGAGTGAGGTAACACAATCACAAAAGAACACACATGGTATGCACTCACTAATAAGTGATTATTAGCCCAGAAGCTCAGAATACCCAAGATATCATTCACAGACCACATGAAGCTCAAGAAGAAGGAAGACCAAAGTGTAGATACTTCAGTCCTTTTTGAAGGGGGATCATAATACCCATGGGTGGAGATACCCAGACACTATTGTGGATGCCAACAAGTGCTTGTTGACAGGAGCCTGATATAGCTGTCTCCTGAGAGGCTCTGCCAGTTCCTGACAAATACAGAAGTGGATGCTCACAGCCAACCATTTGACTGAGCAAGGGGCTCCCAATGGAGGAGCTAGAGAAAGAACCCAAGGACTTGAAGGGGACTGCAGCCCCATAGGAGGAACAACAATATGAACCAACCAGCACCCCCAGAATTCCCAGGGACTAAACCACCAACAAAAGAGTACACATGGAGGAACCCATGGCTCCAGCCACATATGTAGCAAAAGATGGCTTTGTCAGACATCATTGAGATCAGAGGCCCTTGGTCATGTGAAGGCTGGATGCCCCAGTGTAGGGGAATGCCAGGACAGGGACGGGGGGGAGTGGGTGGGTTGGTGAGCACGGGGAGGGGGGATGGGATAGAGGGTTGTTGGATGGGAATGAGGAACGGGGATAACATTTGAAATGTAAATTAAGAAAATATCTAATAAAGAAAAAAAGAGTTCAAGATGAGCTCTAAGAGTTCTAAGAGACCTTCGTTGGGTTCCAGAGCTTCCCAGTGTAGCTGCCTTTGACATATCCTCTGGGTTGTTCTATATCTACTGCTCAGTTATAACCTGGGGTGGCTGTTCTGGTAGATGGAGTACTAGCATTGAACTCAAGAAACTCAAGACTCAATCTTCCCCACTACATCTGTAGCCACGTATGAACTTCTCTCTGAATTCAGCTCCTTTTTTTTTAATTCGATATATTTTTTATTTACATTTCACATGATTTTCAATGATTTCCCCTTTTCTAGACCCCCACTCTCGAAAGTCCCATCAGTCCCCTTCCTTCCCCCTGTTCTCCCACCCACCCCTTCCCACTTCCCTGTTCTGGTTTTGCCTCATACTGCTACACTGAGTCTTTCCAGAACAAGGGGCCACTCCTCCGTTCTTCTTGTACCTCATTTGATGTGTGGATTATGTTTTGGGTATTCCAGTTTTCTAGGTTAATATCCACTTATTAGTGAGTGCATACCATGATTCATCTTTTGAGTCTGGGTTACCTCACTTAGTATGATGTTCTCCAGATCCATCCATTTGCCTAAGAATTTCATGAATTCATTGTTTCTAATGGCTGAATAGTACTCCATTGTGTAGCTGTGCTAGATTGTATATGCTTGGCCCAGGGAGTGGCACTATTAGGAAGTGTGGCCTTATTGGTACCAAGGACTGAGATATTGCTGTGATAGGCCTGACCATGCTTTTCTTTGGAAGAATGTGGCTTTTGGGGCTTTGGTTATCAGCTATTGCATACTGTGTGTGTTCTTTTGTGATTGGGTTACCTCACTTAGGATGATATTTTCCAGTTCCACACATTTACCTAAGAATTTCATGAATTTGTTGTTTTTAATAGCTGAGTAGTATTCCATTGTATAAATATACCACATTTTCTGTATCCATTCCTCCACTGAGGGACATCTGGGTGATTTCCAGCTTTTGTCTATTATAAATAGGGCTGCTATGACCTTAGTGGAGCATGTGTCCTTATTACATACAGGCTGGAGAATCCTCTGGGTATATGCCCAGGAGTGGTATAACAGGGTACTCCAGTAGTATTATGCCCAGTTCTCTGAGGAACTGCCAAACTGATTTCCAGAGTGGTTGTACCAGCTTGCAATGCCTCCAGCAGTGAGGGAGTATTCCTCTTTTTCCACATCTTTGCCAGCATCTGCTGTCACCTGAGTTTTTGATCTTAGCCATTCTGACTGGTATGAGGTGGAATTTCAGGGTTGTTTCGATTTGCATTTCCCTGATAACTAAGAGTGTTGAACATTTCATTAGGTGTTTCACAGTCATTCGATATTCCTCAGGTGAAAATTCTTTGTTTAGCTCTGTACCCCATTTTTAATAGGGTTATTTGGCTCTCTGGAGTCTACCTTCTTGAGTTTTTTGTATATCTTGGATATTTGGCCTGGATTGGATGTAGGGTTGCTAAAGATCTTTTCTCAATTTATTGGTTGCCGTTTTGTGCTTTTGACAGTGTCCTTTACCTTACAGAAGTTTTGTAATTTTATGAGGTCCCATTTGTCAATTCTTGATCTTAGAGCATAAGCTATTGGTGTTCTGTTCAGGAACTTTCCCCCTGCGCCCATGTGCTCAAGGTTCTTCCCCAGTTTCTTTTCTATTAGTTTCAGTGTGTCTGGTTTTATGTGGAGGTCCTTGATCCACTCGGAGTTGAGCTTAGTACAAGGAGATAAGAATGGATCAATTTGCATTCTTCTGCGTGCTGACCTCCAGTTGAGCCAGCACCATTTGTTGAAAAGGCTATCTTTTTTCCACTGGCTGGTTGTTATTCGTATTATTCTTAGGATAGGTCTTTTCATGGCATCCCAGATTTCCTGGACGTGTTGTGTCAGGAATATTTTAGATTTGACATTTTCTTAGACCGATGTATTAATTTCTTCTATTGTTTTTTGCCTGATATTCTCTCTTCCATATCCTGTATTCTGTTGCTGATGCTTGCATCTGTTGTTATTGTTCTCTTCCCTAGGTTTTTCATCTCCAAGATTGGCTGTTTGTGTTTTCTTTATTGTTTCTATTTCCACTTTCAGATCTTACACAGTTTCATTTATTTCCTTCACCTGTTTAATTTTATTTTCCTATGTATCTTTAAGGGACTTATTTGTTTCCTTTTTCAAGACCTCTACCTATTTGATGTTTTCCTACATTTCTTTAAGGGATTTATTCGTTTCTTCTTTAAAGGTCTTTATCATCTTTATAAGATTGGATTTAAGATAATTTTCTTGTGCTTTGGTTGTGTTAGTATATCCAGTGCTTGCTCTAGCAGAGTAGCTGTACTGTGAAAATGTCATATTGCCCTGGCTTTTGTTGATTGTGTTTTTCCAAGGGTCTTTAGCCATCCGGACAGCTTTGGTCCCTGATGTTCTGTTGTAGTAGGTATTGGGAAGTGGCATTAAACTCGATGCATCTGGTATGGAAGACTCTGATGGGTATCCCTCAACTGTATGGGTCCAGATATGCAGGTCTGTATAATTCAGGATGCAAAGATCTGGATGGTTCAGGAGCCACTGGTTAGATGAAGATGGGCAGAGAGGGGACAGGAGAATGGGCTAGCAGGCAAAGTAGCTTCCCTTGGTCCAGAGGATTCAGTGAGCAAGGAAGACAGGCGGTAAGGGAATGTTTTCCTATTTCTATCAATCCAGTCTTACGTATTTTTGTTACAATGATCCTGAAACTGATCAGCATATAAATTTCTTTAACTTACAAAGTAACTACAGATATGTTCTTAAAATTGTTACTCTTTTTACAACACTATTAGGAAAGTGTATTTTTGCTAACCTGGTCTAAATATGAGGCTTTTAATGTTTTTATAGAGTAAAAGGAAGCAGATGTTCTGTGCAAATAACCTTTTGATTATTTTAAGAAGTTTAAAATGTTTATTTATTATTGTTCATGTGTGTTTACATGCACAGAGGATGACTTCCTAGAAACTGGTTCTCTCCCTCAAGCCTCTTGCTGTCTCTGTTATTCTGTTTCAGGATGAGTCTCTTGTGCACACCCTACCACCAGTTTTTTTGCTATAAAAGTGCTGAGATTATAGATGTTTGTGGCCAAAGGTTGGATCTCCAGTCATTAGAGTTGAGTACTAAGCCTTTTTATCTGTTGAGCCATCTTGCTGGCACTAAATTGTTCTTTTAAAAAAATTACATTTCATTGATTATTTGTGGGTTTTGTTTCATGTACTGCAAACACACTTCCAAGTCCTCCCAGGTTCCCTCCCCACCTATGTGACTTCTCCTATACCCCACAAAAGAGGAAAAGACAAAACGTTAGTCTAATTTGTGTTACCTATATACTTACTGGCGCTTGGTCAAACTTCCAGTGTCTGTCCACTTCACGTCTTTCCACTCCCACACTCTTTTAGAAGTCATCAATTGTAGAGCTACATTTCAGCATCCTTATCACACGTGGAAAGAACTCTATTTGACGGTTTCCTGTCTTGGCTGTTACTGTTTATGGGGAGCGTTGGGGTAGGGTGAGCGTACAGGTTGTCACTGAAGCCTCCTATGTCCCCTTTTCACCTGTGAGTCTGCAGTCATTGATTCTACTCCAAATGCAGCCTCCTTTCCCTTTGTAGACAGCAGTAGCATGGATCATGGATTTCCACATGGTTTCTAGTGCTCGCATGGACCACAGACATGCACATGGTCTCCAGCCTCAGGTCAGCATGGACATTAGCACGGTCTCTGGTGGCAGTACAGACCAAGGACACCAGCATGGACCTCTGCTGTAGCATGGACCACAGACACCATGATAATCCTCAGCAGCACCACAGGCCAAGGATGTCAACATGGCCTCTGGGTGAAGCACACTAATATGGTCCCCAGCTGTACTCGGTCCATGAATTCATCATGGCTTCAGGCAGCAGCATAGACCATGGACATCTGCATGGCCTTTGGTGGTAACACACAGCCTTCTCTCACACTTGTCATCGTCATTGATTCCTTAATTCCTTCTCTCCACTGCACCATCTGCTTTTCTCCATCTTTCCCACCTCTTCATCATATATTTGATTTTTTCAGATTGGTATTGAAAATTACAGAGCATTACACAGCATATATGCAAATATGTGCAAATGTTCCAGGCAATGAGTTGTTGGTCTGGCTCAAGGCTTTTGGTTTCTGATACAGCATAAATACTAGATCATTGCTAGGACTCTGTATTTATCTATTATGTGTAAGTACACTGTAACTGTCTTCAAATACTCCAGAAGAGGGAGTCAGATCTCATTACGGATAGTTGTGAACCACCATGTGGTTGCTGGGATTTGAACACAGGACCTTGGGAAGAACAGTCAGTGCTCTTAACTGCTGAGCCATCTCTCCAGCTGCTAGGACTCTTTATTGAGACAATATCCTGTGCATTTTACAGACGCACCACCTTTCAATTAGAAATCCTTTGGCCTATAGAAAAAGGTAGAATAGAATGTAGAACATGTAGGCAGAAAGACTTCTGGGTTAGAGGAAGGCATGGGAAGAGAATGTGGGGAGAGGGCAGAGGCCTAGCACCTGAGCAAAGGTAACCAGTGATGTGGCTGAATGTAGAGTAGTATAAATGTGCTATTTCAAATTAGTAGATTGTCATAGAATGAGCCTAGCTATATGACCTTGGTACTTATAGATAGATAGATAGATAGATAGATAGATAGATAGATAGATAGATAGATAGATAGAGACTGAGTCA